>NC_081298.1:80066428-80382500 GCF_030435805.1 Mustela lutreola
ATTTTTTAAATGAAAAGATCAAAAAGGATAATTAATATTTCTTAACCTTAATTAACTTTTCCACTGCACATTGATTTTTGATGCTACTTGGGGTGTAAGGTGTGATTTTTGCTTTCATAGACGAATCAGACAATCTGGTCACAAACTCGGATGTTAAAAAGGTTATGCGAACATCTTGTTTGGCTTGAGAAATTAGTCATTAAGTCCCTCAATTAGTTCTGTGCTTATTCTGGGGAAATTGCATTACACAAGTGAATAAGCTTTTAGAATAAGAAACAAGTCATAATAAGCGTGTTGGGTTGGAGCCCACAGGCGAGAGATGTGTGAAGTGGTGGCTTTGGGGGGAAAGAGGAACCCTGCCTTGAAGAGCATGGAATAAACCCTGTGCATTTGCAAGCGTGATAGGTTTTAGCAGATCACCTGGCATGGTAGATTGGTCAGGGCATCTGTGCTGGCAGACACTGATCCTTGAGGCCAGCCAGAATTACCTCCACAAATGTACCCACTGACCCAACAGAGGTGAGCCACATGCACAAACCAAGCAAGAAGGACTTGCCCAGGACCATCCACTTTGGACCATGCCCCACTTTCCCTTCGGCCTCATTGTTCCATCCTAAAACACCAGCTCCAAGACTCTAAGACTTTAATTCCTACTTCTGAGCAGCGCTCAGATTTAGCTCACTTACCCCGATTTCTAAAATGTCAACTCTTTCTCTCCTTTTCTCCTCCTTGCTCTATCTAGAGACTCCCTGCACCAGCTCGAAACTCCCTGTTCTGTTCCCTATTCTGGTGACTGAGCAAATCCCCAGCTGGATTACCTCCTGACCTCTTTGGGGATGAGGTAGGATTTGTGGGGAGAAAGGGAAGGAGGGAGGCAAATGATAAGCTCCAGGATGATGACTAGAACTTCACATTCTTTTTTTTTTTTTTTTAAGATTTTTATTTATTTATTTGTCAGACAGAGATCACAAGTAGGCAGAGAGGCTAGCAGAGAGAGAGGAGGCAGCAGGCTCCCCACTGAGCAGAGAGCCCAATGCAGGGCTCTATCCCAGGATTCTGGGATCATGACCCGAGTGGAAGGCAGAGGCTTTGACCCACTGAGCCACCCAGGTGCCCCAGAACTTCACATTCTGCATGTGCTGCGGAGTCTGCTGGAATCAGAGAGGCAAAGTGGGACCCAGTATGAGAATCTCGGAGAGGTGGCCAAGAGCAAGAGACCCAATTCTAATTTACCGGCAGGGATTGAATTTGACGTCTAAATTAGGACGTACTATATTATGCAGGAATAACACACAGCCCCAAATCAGGGTTTGAACAGAATTTGTCTTAGACGAAGTATCCGGGTGGCCTGGCGTAATGACCTGCTCCACACAGCCTCTCAGGAACCCCAGCCAACCAAGGCTTCACTCTTTCAGTCTGGGTCCTGTAAACGTTGTGCTCCGCAGCGGGAGAAATTAGGCCCAAGAATTGTGCATCGCCTTTCTCTGCCTCAGGGCAAAAGTGATGGATGTCACTAGAACTAGTGAACAAGTCAGATGGCCCTGTAATGTTAAGGAAGTCAGGAACTGTAGAAGAGTTAAGTATCATATTTGGTGAGAATTCTAGCTCAGTTACCACGAGATCCATGGGTAAGAATCCCACAGAAGGAGTGGTGGAGGGGGCTGCTGCTGAAGAACAGACCAGAAGTTCGGGTTGGGGGGCGGGTTGTGCAAAGGAACCCATCCAAAGGAGAGGTAGAGGAAGGCAACAGGAGAGCCTCGTTTGGGGGGAAGACATCTGGTAGATGCAGCTGGCTGGTCCTCAGGCTGAGTGTTAGGCTGGCCTGGGGCAGGCAGGGACTGACATGCAGGCTCTGAAAGTTACTTCTAAAATTCAGTATTTCGTGCAATTACAGAGGGAGTGTAATAAGTGCCTCTTGACTGTAGAGAACGCATGTGGCTTTCAAAGCCACGTGCATTGCTTGTCTGACATTTTGAACTAGCCAAGCATTATCTCAGGAGGAAATGGGTCGTCTCCTGGGAATCTCGTGGTTGAGGGAGTCACCTGTCCTTCTGCGTCCTATGTTTCGCCTATAAAATAGAGCTAAGTTTTGATAAATTTTTGCTACCACTTTTACACTAGTACTTTATGGGCATGACCTTGTGTAATCTTCTCTATAACCCTAGAGGATTGTGACAAGCAAGCCCACTTTACAGGTGAGGCTACTTTCAGGGAGGTTAAAGTCGGAGAGCTAGCAAGCGGCAGAGCTGGAATTCAAATCTAGGTCTCCTCTGACTCCAGGGCCTCCTAGCTGATGGTTGGAATTAATTAGACTATAGGATATCTGGCATTAACTATGAGCTCAGTAATGTTGATTTCTTCCTCTTCTTTTCTCTTCTCCGTTCTCGTTCTCATCCCTGGGACTCCAGGCAAAGGACTCTTCACTTGTTGGGGTTTTCTCTTTTGCGAAGAGCCAGAGAAACACTGACACTGTGGTTTCGCCAACAGAGCTGGCTAGGGGAGGGAGAGCTGGGGGGGGGTCTGGAGCGCGGCGCACGGGCTCTTGCTTCTGTTCCTTTGTCTGCTTGGGCACTGGGAGAGGTGGGCGAATGAGGGGGCCAGAAAGAGTCCTCTGCCTATTTACCTCCCTTCTCCCTTGCCCCTCCCCTCTCCCCTTTTGCAATATTTCTGTCCTTAGTGCTCGTTCAGTTTGTTTACGGGCTGGAGAAAGTGATTCACTCGGTAATAGAAACATTTCTCTTTTTGAAGCGAAGGAAGCTCTACCAATTCCAGCTCTTCTCAGAAATGAAGTCGTTTTGACATTCTCAAAAATATGTGACTCCATCAACCAGATTCTGGGTCCTTTCCTGGAAAACCAGGTTCCTAGGACAGTGGGGTTCAAGGTCAAGGGCTGGAGGTAGGAGGATGTGGCTCGACATCTTAAAAACAAGATTCTCTCTGTGCTTTTTTAAACTTAGAGGAAAACAGGGATGCCTCTTTATGGAACCCAGCATGGAGCCTGAGGATATGTCTTTTCTTTTATCTCATTCTATAAATAAACTGGATGACTGCCAGGGATAAAGTAATGTGGGCACGGCTCTTAGTGTCTACTACAGTGAATTACTCCAAAAACCCTGGGATGCCACTTGGTACAAGTTTCAGGGTCTTAAAGGCTATTTGGAGTCTTCATGTGTGGGAAGCTTAATACTTTGTCTTTTTTCTCTAGTTTTCACTTAAAAAAAAAAAACCCAACAGACTCGCAGAATAATTTAGAATCTCTCTGTAATCAAATGCTAACAAACACCCACCTCAGCAAGATGTCCTGCTGATTTGCTTATTGCTTGTGGTGTGCTGGGCAATCGGCTGTTTTCCTGGTAATGTAAAAAACAGTGATGATTCACTACCACTAGTTCAACAAGACCAAATTATTTTTTTTCTTATTTTATTTAAGTTCATTTAATTAACATATAGTGTATTATTAGTTTCAGAGGTAGAGTTCAGTGATTCAACAGTTGCATATAATACCCTGAGCTCATTACATCACGCACCCTCCCTCGTGCCCACCACCCCATCCCCCCACCCAACCCACTCCAGGAACCCTCAGTTTGTTCCCAATAGTTAAGCATCTTTTTAAGGTTTATCTCTCTTTCTGATTTTGTCTTATTTTTCCCTCCCTTCCCCTATGATCCTCTATTTTGTTTCTTAAATTCCAGATATGAGTGAAATCATATGATAATTATCTTTCTCTGATTAATTTATTTCTCTCAGCATGATACCCTCTAGTTCCATTCATGTCATTGGAAATAGTAAGATTTTCTTTTTTTGATGTCTGAGTAATATTCTATTGTATATATATGCCATATCTTCTTCATTCATCTGCCAATGGGCATCTGGGCTCTGTCCATAGCTCGGCTATGGCGGACATTGCTGCTATAAACATTGAGATGCAGGTGTCCCTTTGGATCACTATGTTTGTATCCTTTGTATAAATACCTAGTAGTGCAATTGCTGGGTCTTAGGGTAGTTCTATTCTTAACTTTTTGAGGAACCTCCATACTCTTTCCAGAGCGGTTGCCCAGTTTGCATTCCCACCAGTAGCTTAAGAGGGTTCCCCTTTCTCTGCATTCTCACCAGCATCTGTCATTTCCTGACTTGTTAATTTTAGCCATGCTGACTGGTATGAGGTGGTATCACTTTGTGGATTTTGATTTGTATTTCCCTGATGCCGAGTGATGTGGGGCATTTTTCATGTGTCTCTTGGCCATTTGTACCTCTTCTTTGAAGAAATGTCTTTTCATGTCTTCTGTCCATTTCTTGACTGGATTATTTGGTTTTTTGGGTGTTGATTTTGATAAGTTCTTGGTAGATTTTGGATACTAGTCCTTTATCTGATAAGACCTTTGCAGATATCTCCTCCCATTCTGTCGGTTGTCTTTTGGTTTTGTCAACAGTTTCCTTTGCTGTGCAAAAAGCTTTTTATCTTGATGAAGTCTTAATAGTTCATTTTTGCCTTTGTTTCCCTTCGTTTTGCAGACAAGATATATCTAGCAAGAAGCTGCTACAGCTGAGATCACAGAGGTTGTTGCCTGTGTTCTCCTGTAGGATTTTGATGGGTTCCTATCTCACATTTAGGTCTTTCATCCATTTTGAGTTTATTTTTGTGTATGGCATAAGAAAATGGTCCAGTTTCATTCTTCTACATGTGGCTGTCCAATTTTCCCAACACCATTTGTGGAAGAGACTGTCTTTTTTCCATTGGATATTCTTTCCTGCTTTGTCAGAGATTAGTTGACCATAAAATTGAGGGTCCATTTCTTTGCTCTCTATTCTGGGTTCTGTTAATCTACGTGTCTGTGTTTGTACTAGTACTGTACTATCTTGTTGATTATAGCTTTATAATATAACTTGGAATCCACCAACTTTGGTTAGTCAGGGTCTTTTCTGGTTCCATACAAATATTAGGATTCCTTGTTTCAGCTCTGTCAAAAATATTGATGGTATTTTGATGGGGATTGCATTGAATGTGGAGATTGCTTTGGGTAGCATAGATGTTTTAGCAATATTTGTTCTTCTAACCCCAAAAAATGTCTTTACTTTTTTTGTGTGTCTTCCTCAATTTCTTTCATGAGTATTCTATAGTTTCCAGAGAATAGATCCTTCATTTGTGGTTAGGTTTATTCCTAGGTGTCGTATGATTTTTGGTGCAATTGTAAATGGGATTGATTCCTTAATTTCTCTTTCTTCTGCAGCAAGATCAAATTCTTAGTTAAAAGTGTAAATTCTGCACTGCTGACATAACTCAGTGACTGAGGTATAGCCCTAGGAAATGCCTGCCTGCAGGCAGAAAAACAACCAATTTGTTAGTTTTTAGAATTTGGGCCTCAAAGATAGTTTTGTAGTCTCCTATCTTTTCTGTTCATGCAAATTGCTATTGAGGGTGCGGAGGTCTCAAATCAGGATGGCAAGACTTTGACCATGGGGCACTGTGTCTTTGAAGAGAGGACATGCTGCATCTCCCAGGCAGCTTAAGGATTTAGAAAATCATTCTCTTCTGTCTGATTTTTATATGATGGGGTGGGGCCATGTAGAAATTATGTCTTTATTTGGGGAATAGGCTAATCTGATAAATCAACAGAAGACCACAGGGGAGCTTGTTATGAGAGAACGGAGGAAAAATAAATGAGCTCTGCTGGAATTGGCTCATCTATCAAATTTCTTTTTAACCTTAAAGGAAAATCTTTCCCTCCTTCTTCTGAATGCTTATTCTCCTATTGTCAAAACCATCTACTTGGCAGTGGCCCTTATCACATTCTATTCTTATTGTGAGCGGGATTTTCATGTGTAAGCACCTGCTACCTCAACTAGATGGGGGGTTCCTCAAGCCAAGGGGCTGGGCTTTCCAGTCCTTTGCGCCTTGCATCTTCCAGCTTTGAACTTCCTCCATAATGATGCATAATGAGCCAATCATTATTATGAATTATGCATTATTGTTATGAATTATGATGATCATTATTATGACTCATTATTCATACTTGTTAAAAATTCCATCAAAGTTAAAAGTACACAACCTGCTCTCTTTCCCCTGAATTTGTGTAGAGTCAAGACAAGTTTATTTTGACTCAGGACCCAAAGCTCCTGTGTAGGGAATTTTCTTTATAGAAGGCTTATATTTAGGATGCAATTTATTTAACTCAGTGAGAATTTACTCAGCTTCTATCACATGGAGGTTTATAGACTGTAGAAAAGAGATAAGATAATATCCAAGCACTCAATGGGTTTGTAGTCTAATACATGAATGGCAAACAGATCAATATAAATGTATCTATCTATTGATGGTGACTGCTTGGATTGCTGACAAGTATTATAACATGTGGTCTAGATTCAGTAGGAATGAATGCTGTGATCAGTCAGTAATCGACCATTCATTTAGGAATGGAGCATAGTAGCACAAATGCCATCTCTTTGTAATTTCCAATATGCAGAATGAATTCAAAGTCTAGATAGTAGAAGAAGCTTATATATTTAGTGGAATCCAAGCAGTTAATATCTTAATCAAATTTGGTGCACAGTACCAATAAAATATACAAATTACATGAAATGATTATTTATTAGTCTGCTTCTGCCACCATAACAAAATACCGTAGACCAGATGTCTTAAACAATAGAAATTTATTTTCTCACAGTTGTAGAGGCTAGAAGTCCAAGATAAAGGTCCTGGACATTTCAGTTCTTGTAGAGTTCTTTTTCTGGTTTGTAGGCAGCTGCCTTTTGTATGAACATGACCTCTTCTTTGTGTTTTGGAGAAGAAAGAATGCTAAGGCCCTATGGGATCATGGCATCAACCTTATAACCTCATTTAACTTTAATTATCTCCTCAGAGACCCCATCTCCAAATACAGTTTTCCTCAGCTATCCAAAAGTAGAGTGTTCCTGGGAAACCTTTTGGAAGCTGAAATGACATGAAGCCTGGACTATACCCCACTTTTGGGAAGTTCTCATTATACCACTTTGCTTTTACAAAACACCTGTATTAGTACAATAACTGCTTTTTTTCATAACAGTGGGTATTCTATTTGGATTTT
Organism: Mustela lutreola; assembly: GCF_030435805.1. Lineage (NCBI taxonomy): Eukaryota > Metazoa > Chordata > Mammalia > Carnivora > Mustelidae > Mustela > Mustela lutreola. Next base: position 80,073,490 of record NC_081298.1, read on the forward strand.
TTTTTCAGCTGGTGAAAACAGGTACTAATGTAGGTCTTTCATAAAAGTGAAGTGGTGTAACGAGAACTTTCCAAAAGTGGGGTGCACCCATAGCTATACTGGGGTTAGGGCTTTGATGTATGAATTTGGGATGGCCCATTCAGTCCATAACAATATGTGATATAAATGAGGTTTATGTCTTATATTTGGAGAAGTGAATATAGACAGGGCAGTGAATGAAGACAGATATAGACAGGGTTATCATTTTTTTTAAAAAAAGCAAGACATAAACATTGATTTCTTAATGTTTTTCACATTAGCTGCATTTATGAGTTTTAAACATATCTGAGCTTATAGGCTGTTCATTGAAACTCAAGTAATCTACATAACACAACAAAAGATTATATCAAAGATGTCAATAGTTCAAGTTAACAGGCGGTCAGTGGACTTGCAAGTGCACATTTAACAAAAAGTCGTGTACTTTTGTAATCTTAATGGCACCTTAAAATAATAACCAACCATTGAAAAATACTGCCCTCCAAATGTTAACTGCAAACTTTTTGCCTTGGATTAAGTCACCTTTTGTCTAATTACCAGCATGCCTCAGTTTTGTATTGATGTGTGTTTAATAGGCTGAAAAATCACATTTATTTTATTACTATATCCATTACAGTAGAATTAAAGAATGTGGTTTCTTTTTTTGGTACACATTTAGTTTTATTGTAACAAAGCAACTTGCACACCTTTAATGTTTAAAACTGAGCATCATCTTTCCTTTCCAGTGAAACAAAAAGAAAATTTAAAAATAAACAGGAACAAAATTATAATAGAGAATGTCAATTCCAAATAAGATCCTGTAAGTTCTGCTGATTCCCCCATCGAGTGGCAGGGCTCAAGTCATCATTAGGAGAGAGTTTTATTTTAAAAAGTGTCATCTTAAACTGCAAGGATGTCCGTTAAACATCACAATTAAACATGCCAAAGGAGTAGCCATGTTGTCAAAATGCCCACTTAACCCACCCAAACATCTCAAACCCACCCTTTGCTGACTTTCTATAACCCCATTTTTTAAAGTTTTTTTTTAAATTATTTTTTTTAAACAAGAGAAAGTAGACAGGTCCATGTTGGTAAATGCTAACTGTCCATATTCACATAGAGACACAGTGTAATCTCTGAGCCCAGTATACAGAGAAAGGAGGAAAAAAGCTAGAATTCTATGCACTACTACACAGGGACCTGGTACCCTCCAGCTTCCAGCAGAGCTAAGCGACCAGAAGGTTTTTCTTCTTTCCCACAGAGCACAGTGGTGTTGATTCCATAAAGTTTTTGTTTTTGTCGAGACAGGAAGGGAAAAAAATGAATTTGGAACAAAAAGGGGTAGAGATTCTTTTCCCACTGTGTTCTGCTCAAGGTATTTTCCCCCCAAAATAAGCTGAGAACTGTGGTATAAAGGGAGAGAAAAAGGAGACTTCAAAAAACAGGGCGAGTGAGCACAAGTGGAGAAAAGAAAAAGAAAAAGGAAAAAAAAAAAGACGGCAACTTGCTGCCAGAGACTGAAGAAAATTTAAAAAGGAAGGTTGGGATCCATCAGTGTTCCATCCGTCATCTTCTCCTTCATCCTGCTCTCCTTCCTCCCCCTCATCATCAGCTTCATCTTCTTCACCTTCACCCTCATCTCCTTCTTCATCAATATCTTCTGATCCTTCATCATCATCATCATCATCATCTTCTTCTTCTCCTCCTTCCCCTTCTTCATCATCCATATGGGGAACCCAGTAGTACTGTAATGGTTTTGGCCAAATATCATCTTTGCTGACATCTCCTAACTCATCTGCGCCTGCATCCTGCATCAGAACGGTCAGTAAACCAGGTGAAGAAGCTCTCTGGTGCCTCATGCTGTCTCTCCCTGCTGGCTTTATTCTGTGTTTGACTTGAACGTTTCATCAAATCCTTTCCAGATTTCCATTTGATTTCAGTGGACTTTGAAGACGGATCACCACTCTCATTCAGAGGAAATTCTTTGGAGAGAACTTTGTTTTCAAAGTAAGGGTTTTCATCAAAATAAAAATCTATTCTGTAACCTGATTTAATATCTTCAAATTCTGTCACTTCAACTCTTGTCAAAGAATGCAGCGCCTCTTCATCCTCCCCAAGCAGTGCAGACACTTGGGGATGGTTGACAAATGTTGTCACCCAAAAACTGGGGATTTGGGCGATCGATTCCGATTTCTTCTGAAAATATGGTTGGTGGAGTTTGTTATATTTCTGTTCTACTTTCAAAATCTCCTCACTGGCTTGTTCATTAAGTCTGTCTATTTCATTTTGTACTTCATCAATATGTTTAATTGTTTCTTGCTGTTCTTTTTCTGAGGTCTTGTCGGCTGGGTTATGGTTGGAGTTGAGCTCCTTTTTACTGACTTTGGCCGCCGGCGCCAACTTGGTGCTGCTCCGGGGTCGGGGTGGGGATGGGGTTGGGGGTGGCGGCTGGGGGTGGGAAAGGAGGCAAGAATGTGGTTTCTTAAGGTAACATTTGCTGTCAGTAAATTTTAAATCTGGGTCCAGGCTAGTTTTTGTTTTGTGTATGAGGTCCACCCCCCCACCACCAGAAGATCCATTTATTGAAGTGACAAGATACTAGAATAAGCTATCATCTCTAAGAAAATAGAACATATATTGGTGTTGGATTTTGACTCCATCCGCTTCTTGCTTATCTACCTATCCATCCAGGGTTTTTCAGAGTAAAAAAAAAAAAAAGTTTAAATAACATTATGCTTGATTAGTTAAGTGAAAGCAAACCTGGATTTTAATATAACTCTCAGCTTCAAATGGGTCATAATGCCTTGTCAGTTTTTGTCTTGACACGACCGAACGGCGCACTCACAATGACAATAAGACAGATTCCCTTCATATTAATCACAAACAGAATCTTCACAAAATGTTTAATGAATTCTTGGATCAGATCTAGAAAATTATAGGGACTATTTTGTTTATCCACAATCCCACCTCAAAATGTTTTCTTTATAATCATTAACATGGGAATAATGCAGTAGCTCAGAGTAGCACAGTAAAGTATGACTGAGTAATGATTGAGATGCACATGTGAAAAAGATCTGACAATTCCAGGGGCGCCTGGGTGGCTCAGTGGGTTAAAGCCTCTGCCTTTGGCTCGGATCATGATCCCAGGGTCCTGGGATGGAGCCCCACATCGGGCTCTCTGCTCAGTGGGGAGTCTGCTTCCTCCTCTCTCTCTCTGCCTGCCTCTCTGCCTACTTGTGATTTCTATTTGTCAAATAAATAAATAAAATCTTTAAAAAAAAATCTGACAATTCTGTAAATAGGGAAGCATACCACTTAAATAAAAACTAAGTGTGGGTGCCCCTAGGTAGCTCAGATGGTTAAGTGTTTGATTTCAGCTCAGGTCATGATCTCAGGTCCTGGGATCAAGCTGTGCGTAGGGCTCCGTGCTCAGTGGGGAATCTGCTTCTCTCTCTCCCTCTTCCCCCCTCATGCTCTCTTTCTCTCTCTCTCAAATACATAAATTTTAAAATAAAATAAAAATTTAGTTTGGAAAAATCTTTTCATTCTTTTGAGACACAGTATAACAGGTAGAATTATAACCAGATTCTCAATCTCATTGACGTTTGTTATTATGGTATTTTCCAATTAAAATTTATACCCCCTATATATTAGGAAAAAATATATAAAAATCATACATAATTCTACCACTCAATGTTCATTCAATTCATATATTAATATGGAGATATCTACCATGAACAATTTATGTACATCTTTCCTATTTTCAAAATTGGAATTGTATGGCATAATTTTAGAAAGCTGTATTTGCTTAATAATCTATTATAAACATTTTCTTATTATTACATTTTAATTAAATACAACTCTATCATATGGATATATCATAATTTATTTATCTAGTACCCTTATTGCTGAGCATTTAAGTTATTTGCAATTTTCTGTTATTTCAATTAACATTGCCTCAAACATCAGCTCATAAAATTTGATTGTATGTAAGTTATTTTTCTTGTGAGAAATTCCTGAAAATGGAAGTTTTGGGTTAAAGACTATGAATATTTATATGGATCTCAAGAACTGTGGGTTTTCAGAAAGACATACCATGTACCATTTTACATTCCTATTGGTAACCTGAAAACACTCCTTTCTCCATACTTTTGCTAACACAGTGTTATAGGTTTTGTTTTCTGTTTGTCAATTTGACAGGCAATGGGCATGATGTATCATCCTTCTGTACTTATAGACTTACCTCTGGGCTTAGATCAGAAAATAGAATATGGAAATGGAGAAGGAAGACTTAGCAATTTGGCTCTAAAGACACATTTTAGATTGATATCTTTTCATTAGTCCATTCGACAAATATCTTTGAGTGCCTCTTCAAATAAGGAAAATAAGATGTAAAATTCATATCTGACATCTTAGTAGTAATCCTTAGTTGATGGCGCATTAGTACCACGGCTCACGCCACGATGCTCTCTCGTTCTGTCATTTCCCTCCCTTCATCCAGATCCCCACTCCTTTTCCCTGCTCCTCCGTAAGCACCTATTCGAGGATGTGTAACATAAACAACGGGTATGCTTGCTTCCTTGGAGCATATATAGTGTTATGTGGTTTGGAGAATATGTGTTTTCTAATTTACATAAATTGTATTCATAAATATTGTTATCTTACATTTTCCACTCCAAAACGTTACATTAAAAGCAAATTAAACTCAGTCTTATTGTTGCGAGCATGTTTAGATTTTTCCCTGTAATTGCAGTCAAAGAGTCCATGGTCTCCACCTGAGGTCCCAAGAAGGAAATTGTGCTTGATTCATTATTCTGAGAAGCAAATGCACATTTATGAGTTGTTATTTCTTGAATAAAGGAGATCATGATGAATTATGTGGCTACATGTGTCTATAATGGATCTCTAAGTTTCTAAGATGTCTGCAAGACCTTTTAGGAATGTTTAAATTGGTAGCACCCCCTTACAACATCAGTGTTCCTGGGAAGAGTAGGACTGTTCTGTCCATCCTGAATTTACGCCAGTGGGGCATGTGAAGCATGCCACTGACTTGAGGTGGGGGCAGTTGGAGTCATATTGTGGTTTCTCATGCCCACCACCATGGGGCACTGCAGCTAGGAACATAAGGTTACCTCACATAGTCTTGTATCTTCAGCATCATTCACAATGTCTGGCACATAGGAGGCATTCAAAAAGCATTTGTTGAGTGGATGAATAAAAAGGAATCACTCTGAGATGAATCTTAGAACAATAAGATAGGGAGACAAAAACCTTTATTGCCCAAGCAGTGAAGGATTTCCAAGGAAACAGCTCATAGTTCATGATACAGAAAATCACCCATGTCTTGTTCTCCTTTCCTTCTTGAGCATGTAGAATACTACACTTCCTAGCTCTTTTGCAACTAGGTAAAACTGTTTGACTCCCTGTAGCTGATGCACTATTCAGGAAACTGGTCTGTGCCATCCCTCTATCCCAGGCGGGTTAGAACTGGTATGTCAGTTCTAAACTCTCTCTCCCCTTTGCTGGCCCCGGAGGTCACGTGTTCCAGATCACTCCGTTACAAGATGGTAAAACATTAAAGAGCATCAGACTCTGGGTCAGCGTAGGGAGAGACCACCTCCCTCCCGCTCTTTGCCAGTCCACACGGGGAGGGGGTTATGTCTGAAGCAGTGTGGCCAAGGAAGCCCTTATGGAGGTATTCAAGTTGTGACCAGAAATCCTGAGGGAGTGAGGTACCTGGAAGAGGAGTATTCTGAGCGGAAGGGGCAGCATGTGCAAAGGCCCAAATGTGGGACCAAGTTCAACATATTAAAGGAAGGGGGACAAAGTGAGTCTAGAGCAGAGTGAATGAAAGGGAAAGTAACAGAGATAAGGCAAGATAGATGACCAGAGGTGGGGAGAACATGTTGGAAGTCCTGATAGGTCATTCTAAGGACTTGGGCTTTCTCTCTGAGTGACGTGGGGGTATTGAAGACTTCTGCATGTTGGGGTGACATGATCTGACTAGTCTGGTTTGAGAATAGACTCAGGGTGGCAAAAGGAGGAGGTGGGCTGTGCAGTTAGGGGGCTGTGGCTGTAATCTAGGCAGGGAGTGATGCTGGCTTGAATTAGGGTGATAGCAGTCGGAGCAGTGCGAAGCAACCAAATTCTAGGTATATTTTGAAGGTAGAGCCATTAGAATTGCAGATGATTAGAGGAGGGGTATGAGAGAAAAAGTCAAGAAGGAACCTATGGCTTTTGGCCTATGTAGGCGGGAGAATGGAGCTGCCATTTGCTGAAATGGGGGGCCCACAGGGTGCGCGAGACTGAGAGTCTGCCAGGAGCCCAGGTCTGGACCGTCTATGTTTAAGGCAGTCACTGGACACGCAAGTGTGCACGAAGGGAGGTTGTGCCAGGTGAAGCTGGCCAGGCAGCTGGACTGGGGAGGGCGACAAGGATGAGGACTCTTTTCCTCGGAGACTAAGGTCCAGGTTCTCTAAGTGGAGGCTCAAGTACTAAGGGCATTTGGGACCCCAGTCCATGGTGTCTGTTGGGTAGGCTGGCCTGGAACCAAGTTTCCAATCACTGTGATTAAGCTAGGTTTCTACCAGACTAGCCTTTGATCTAGCAGCTAATGCATCTCTATATGACAACCATCCATTTGGCTATCCAAAGGCCAGAAGTTCATTCACACTCTGTGTCTGAAATGTCATCTGAAAGTCCCATTCTCGAAGCTTCTCTGTCCTTGGATCTGGGCTCATTTCCAGGTTTTTAGATCTCAGGGACAGACTCTGAAAGTATATTTTAAGGCAAGGCAGTTCGTGCTTATTCCTCCAGAATAAAAGATTCTGTCTCCACATCAGAGTCATGTTTGGTTTCTAAACCTGTTACCATAGCAAGGACTGTGTTCTCCAGCTCTCCCTGGTGGCACTGTTTATATGTCGTAGCGGACAACATGTAAACCTTTTTTTCCACTCACTTGGAACTGCCATTTATTCCAACTGTTTGCTTCATGAAACATTTATACATTGTACACGTGAGCCTTCAACAGGGAACTCTCTTCTTTTTGGAGACATGATAAAGGTAGCATTTGTTTGCTTCCCACTGCCAGTCCTCAACTATGGCTGTCCTGGCACAGCACGTTCCACTCCTCATGGTTGCACATGCGCCGAGACTTGACAGCAGCCTGGCCGTTGCTGGTAAACAATGACTCACGCCATATGCTGTGGTTCTGTCCAAGTGCCATTGCTGGACTCAGGACTCAGTGAATGTTTTGTCCGTGGTTATTTCTGTTTATCTCCCTATTTGTTTACTTTCTTCCTTTGTGGGCTTAATTTTTAAAATTTTTATTGTTTGGTCCTCTTCCTGCTGTTTTGATTTCCTCTGTTCTCTCATTCCTCACTGAGGGGGAAGTGGATGTGTTGTACAGACCCACCAGTCCAGGGGAATTTCTGTGCTTCCCTCAGCGGAAGGAAGGGTTCAACATTGTAGCCTTGACCCTCCCTAAGTCATAGAACTCAGATGCTTGTCTGGGGAACCCTGGGTAAAACAGTAAAGAGAGGCTACATTCAAACAAATCGTAAGGTAGAATGCACTTTGTTGGGGCATTCTTGTGGAGCCCAAACCATGATCGGTCTAGAAACTATGATGGGATTGAGGGAGCCACAAAGGCGGGACTACGGTGTTCCTGGTTCTGGAGAAGAGGACATTTCTGACAGTGGTCCTTCACATGGAGGGAAGTTCACTGTGTATGTGTGTGTTTGTGTGTGTGTGTGTGCATGAGTGTGCCCGCCTGAGAGGCTGAGGCGGGGTGGAACGCAGCCTGTGGTCCCCCATGCACCCTGCTTGTGATGGTTAATTTTGTGTGTCAACTTGCCTGGGTGATTATGCCCAGGTATTTGGCCACACGTTGTTCTAGGTGTGTCTGTGAGGGTGTTTCTCGATGAGACTGACCTTTGAATCAGTAGAGTGAGTAAAGCAGATTGTCCTCCCTAATGTGAGGGACCCTCATCCAATCTGTTGAAGGCCAAAGTGGAGTGAGGGGGAATTTGCTTTGAGCTGGGACAGCGGTCTTCTCTTGCCTTCGGAACTTGGATTCAGACCGAGACACATACCATCAGCTCTCCTGAGTCTGCAGCTTGCCGACCATGGATTTTGGGACCTCCCAGCCTCCATGACTGTATGGGCTAATTCCTTATTTTATATATATGAAGAGTTAAGCACTATTGGACATGCCACTCAAGAGAGGGGAGCCTTTTGCTAATTCCTGCATAGTTTTCCAAAGGCTCTGGCAGTTTGGTGGTATGTTGGTGAGCATAGCTGCATCTCAAAGGTTCTGGCAATGGGTATGGAGAGGTGGGAAGGGGGCTGATGAGCGTAATTTGAAAAATTACCCCCACCCCACCCCATCTCCTTGTAGCTCAGATTTGTCTGTGCTGTAAAGCTCCTGGTCTCAGCGTGAGTCTTAGAATATGGGTGATTCTTCCAGAGAAGAATAGAAGCAATGGAAGCAATTAAGGGCTTTCAGTCCTCTGCTATGTTAGTGGTGAACCCTGGGAACGCTGTTGCTTGCTGGAAGGAGATTCAGCAAACTAGGGATGAGTAATATCCATAGAAATTACCCGAGCGTTGCATTTGGTGAGTCAATGTGTAAATTTTCCAAACGTGTTCCTCTCATTGTATTAATACAAAGAAGTACTGCTGATGCTTGTTATCACTGTCATGGTAAAGGTGTGTGAGTAGAGCTGCAGAGGGGACCCTCGGATGTCTCTGTGGTGAGGTGGTGGCTGGGGGGGGTCTCTCCTCTGGCTGAGTGGCCGTCCTGTTCCTGCACTCTTTCTAGCCTTCCTCACAGGCCTGTGGAACTCTCAGAACATTTGTGCGTTCTTTCTGAGTATTTCATTTTTTTGAAAAAACATAGAACAGTATGATCAGGAGCATTCTCTCCTTCAAGAACAAAGAGTAGAGATCCTCTCTGGGGCAGATTTTAATTTTTTACTTTATTTCTTGAGAAAATGGTCATGTTTACTTGGGCTGAATTATATATGTTAGCTTAGTTTTCTCCCTTCACCGTCCAAAGTCTCTTCTCTTCTAATTGCTGTAAAGGCAAGGATCCACACATACACAAATGCACACACACATACACACACACACCCGCACCACACATATATATCTCAGGACTGTTTTGTTCTGTAATTTTCTTCTTTTTCTTTTTTTTTTTTTTTTTTTAAAGATTTTATTCATTTATTTGACAGACAGAGATCACAAGAAGGCAGAGAGGCAGGCAGAGAGAGGAGGAAGCAGGCTCCCTGCTGAGCAGAGAGCCCAGGACGCTGAGATCATGACCTGAGCCGAAGGCAGAGGCTTTAACCCACTGAGCCACCCAGGTGCCCCTGTTCTGTAATTTTCTAAAAAAGCTCTCAAACTACACATACTCTGGGCACCACAATATCACACAGATCCCTGCAATAGAGCCTAAGTGGGAGGTCACGTTTGCAGTCCCATCAAAATAAGAACTGTTGTTGGTGATCATTCACAATGGTGTGGGGGGTGCAGTGTGAGGGGAAGGGTGCAGAGTGGGGCTGGGGCGGGAAGGGAAAGAGTACCAGGGATATTAGGATGCACTTGAGAGTTCTTTGTGCCTTAGGGAGAAGATGAAAGTCAATGAACTAGACAACCAATGTTTTGTTTTTGTTTTGTTTTTCAGCTGCTACCCAAATTGGTTTCTTGATTTCTTGCAATTTTATGTAACCTTGCCTCTGGGGCATTTAATGCAGATTAAAGCAATGTGGTCACACTTCCGACTCTGGAAAGACCCAGCTCTGAGGAATGGACATTATGTTTATGAGCATGTGAAGAACAGATTCCTAAACCACTTTCTAAAATTTTGTGATCTTCTTATTCAGACATCATCTAGGCAGGCTGGCGAAGGTTCCTAGGCCCAGAGTTTTTGTTTGTTTTTTTTTTTTAAAGATTTTATTTATTTGTCAGAGACAGAAGGAGAGAGAGCGAGCGAGCACAGGCAGACAGAGAGGCAGGCAGAGGCAGAGGGAGAAGCAGGCTCTCTGCCGAGCAAGGAGCCTGATGTGGGACTCGATCCCAGGACCCCAGGATCATGATCTGAGCCGAAGGCAGCTGCCTAACCAACTGAGCCACCCAGGCGTCCCGGCCCAGAGTATTTAAGAGAAAATGCCAGAAGCAGATCTAAGTCAACCCCCAGAATGATCTTTACCTGATGTTACTGCCTACTGAAAACCAAATTCTAGCTCCCAAAGTTGCACGCTGTGGGAACAGTAAGTTTAGGGAACATTCCTTGGCCCCAGTTAGCATGTACCCTCCTCAAGGAAATAGGACATTCAGGAATGCAAGAGTGATAAGCCCCGTTTCCCTGACTCACGCTCTCCTTGGATATGATCAAGGCTTGAATATGTCCAAAGTGGAATTTCCTCTAAGCTAAGGAATTCCTGAATTCCTCTGGTTCACCGAGCTCCCATTTGCCATCGATGTAAGTCGGTGCTTCTCAAATGTTGATGTTCTCATAAATTGCCAAGAAATCATCAAAATGCAGATTCCCATTGGGTAGTTCTGGAGTAGGGATGGAGATTCCCATTGTCCAGCAAGGTCCTAGGCAAACCTGATGCTGCTGGTCCCCAGGCCATTCTATGAATAGTAAGGACCGGGGCTTTACTTCATTTCCGCTGTTTCTTCTGGTGCCACCACTGTGGCCAGAACGCTACACCCTACGGCTGCCTATCTATGGCTGCAAGAGCCTTTGTGTGTCTGGCCACACAAGCCTGCAGAGAGCCCATCTGGTCAACCTCAGGGGCTTCCAGCTTCCAGTTCTTTTACAAGCCCCCAAAGGATGTATGTCACTTTCAGGTTCCAAGGACCTTGGAATGGGTTTCCCAGAAAGCCCAATTTCTCCACTATCCTGAATGTTCTCCCGAAGACGGTGGTGAGTGTTAAATCACGATGTATAGAAGGTAACGTTAGCCTTAAAATTGTATTCACGGCTTCTCATGGGCATACAAGTGGTACGCAGGAGAACAGGATTCAGAGAATACTCTCAGGCATCCCCAAGACCCAGAAACGAGTGTGTGGATCAGGCTGTTGTCGTGACTCTCACTGCGAAGAGAATAAAAACTGTTCGAAGCAGGCAGGCACAAGGGTCTGTTCCACATGCTGTTGTACTGACTGATGACATCGGAATTAGCCCTGAAACAACCTTCAGACACTTATTTCCAAGGCCTAGCCTCTGGCTAAGTGAGTTAGTGGTCCTGGGGGTGGGGTGTATGGATTATTATAAAGCATGAGCAGTTAGCGGCTGGCAGTGCTGATGAGCAAATATTAAACACCTGCCAGTTATCTGGTCCCAGAGTTACTGAGTGTCTTTTGCATCAGGCATAATACACACAGCTCCTTCCTTCATCCCTCCCCCTGCTCAACGCAGGAATGTAAACAAACTAGAAATAATTGCAAAAGATAAGTGTTATGAAGGAAACAGGTGCAATTAGGAGCAGATCCTTTAGATGACCTGATTAGGGGCGGTGTCTCTGGGCCAGTGATATCAGGCTGTGATTTGAAGGGGTAGGAGTTATCCGGCATCTTCGTGGTGCCCAGGCAGAGAGCGTCCCATGAGAACATTCCCCTGGGAAAGCACATGCTGTATGAACATGGGTAAATGCTACCAGACAAACGAAAGAAATTTTACGATTCCCTTGGAAATTGTTCTGCAATTAGGACTCTTTTCTGTAGGTGGCAAAGGCATCAAGACTCCATTTCTGTCCACTCCAGAGCCTGTTCTCATGCCTTGCTTACTCTACTGCTAACGCCAAAAAATTGGGTCTCACCAAACACACAAGTGAAGACCCCTACACCACTTCTGGAAGTTTGTATGGAAGATTGGGGGCCTGAGAGACACCCGCGGAGTCCTTAAACTCCTCCTGTCTCTTTTGGGGAAGGTGATCATGAGGATGATCGTCCGCATTCATTAACTATGAGTCTGGTCTGAGCCTCTTCTGTAAAACAGATAAGAACACCTGTCCCAGAGCAGATGCCTTAAGACGGTGTGCCTCAACCATGGTTGTTCCTGTCCAGTCACTGTGTGGTGACGGCACCCTGGAAGGTTCCTCTCTGAAAGGCAGTGAGGATACCTCCGTGTTCCAACTGTCATTTATCATTTTTTAGTGAATTGCAGGCATGATAAATCAACTTCTCAGGTGATACTGATGGTGCCAGGGTTGGGCTATTTGAGAAGCTGCCTAAGAGGGACTTCCTAATCTGCCCTGCACACCCTCGCGGCAGCTGATTTCTGTGTGAGGAGAAAAAAAACTCTCTTATTGAGCAAATGTGTGAAGAGGCATTTTCACTTGTGAGACGCTTAACTCTGTCTATTTCAGGCAGCTTAGCAAAAGGACTGGAAATTTCCAGATTGTGTGAAGGTGGGTCTGCGTGGGGACAGGCGGGGATAGGCCAGGTCCTGTGAAGGTCAGACCCGTCAGGCAGTCCTGCTTTTAGCGCCTTCTTCCTTTTCTCTACTCCAGGGGTTACGGCTTCTCAAAGACGCTCCAAGTGACAAGGGCAGGCAGGCGTTCCAATGGACCTCTGGTATGTTTGTGATCTGTTGTTTTCCCATATACAGACCTCTACAGGAGGCCGCCTTTTTTTCTCGCTTTTCCTGCATGTGGGCATCCCTGAGGCTGAGATTCAGATACTTTGCCCTGCTCTGGCAACGGACACGTTACTTGCTAAGTGTGGTAGAGAGCTCCTGGATGAGTAAGACAGTTCCCTGCCCTCTGGAAAAAAAAAAAAAAAATCAATAGGTATCCAACCAGCAATAAAAGAAGAAATACTGTGATAACTTCAATCATACAGATAAAAAGGAAGTGCTTTCTTATTAAATGGGCTGTATTTGCTTCCTATTGTGACCGCAAATTTAGGAGCTTAAAACAACAGCAATTTATTCTCTCACAGGAAGCCAGAAATCTGCAATGAGTCCTTCGGGGCTCAAATCAAGGTAGCAGAAGGGCTGTGCCTTCTTCTGGAGGCTCTTGGGAGAATCCATTCCTGGACTCTCCTCGTTTCTAGGGGCTGATGGCATTCCCTTCCTCATCACCCCAATTTTTGCCTCTGTGGTTACATCACCTGCTGTTCCATTTGTGAACTCTTCCTTGTCCCTCTCCTACGGGTATACACATGATTGTATTTACCTCCTAGGATAAATGAGGATGATTGTTCTATCTCAAGATCTTTACCATAATCACATCTGTAAAGTCCCGTAGTGCCATTAAAGGGTAGCACTCACAGATTCTAGGGATTTTTAGAAGGATAGGTGGGGTAAGGTCATGCACAGCCCACCAGAGGTATCACTCCTATTCTTCCACTGCCCCCGCCCCCAACCAAACGGTCTATGGCCATGATGTCCAATATGGCAGCCACTGACTGGTGGTCACAGTATTGGCAGTCACAGGTGGCTCCTGAGCCCTTGAAACACCGCTTGTTTGGATTGAGATATGCTGTACATGTAAGATACACACTAGATTTTGAGGTCTTATTACCAAAAAATGCAAAGTATTTCATTGACAATTTTTTTGTTGATGTTGATTCCATGTTGAAATAACATGTTCAATATGTTAGGTTAGATTAAATATATTACTGAAACTAGTATTGCTGGTTTCTGTTTACTTTTTCAGTGCAGCTACTAGAAAATCTAAAGTTATATCTGTGGCTTGCACTTGTGGCTTGTGCTATATGTCTGTTAGTGCATTACACCAGCTACAAGAGTAATTCTCAAACTGCTGCACGGCACAATCAGGTGGGGGAGTTTTTGAAAACCCCAATAGGCAAGCTGTGACCCAGACTTATTAAATCAGAAGTCTCGAGCACCTGGGTGGCTCAGTGGGTTAAAGCCTCTTGCCTTTGGCTCAGGTCATGATCTCGGGGTCCTGGGATCGAGGCCCTCACTGGGCTCTCTGCTCAGCTGGGAGCCTGCTTCCTCCTCTCTCTCTGCCTGCTTCTCTGCCTCTTTGTGATCTCCGTCTGTTAAATAAATAAATAAAATCTTAAAAAAAAAAAATCAGAAGTTTCTAGGGAGAGGCCCAGGCATCAGTCTTATTAAACTCCCCACCCAAGTGATTCTAATATGCAGCCAAGATTGAAAATCTGTTGGGTAGAGACCTGGAGGAGGGCTAATAGTGGAAACTACATTAGTGGTTCAGGGATGATCCAAAGGCTCTGCTCATTTTCTTTACAAACAACAGAAAATATGGGCTTCTGAAGTGTCCTCTGCTTTTGGTTTTCCTCCCTGAGACACATGCCTCACCTTACCCACAGAAAGCAGATGGGGTGGATGTGGGGAGGGAACAGAGCAGCTGTTTTCATGACTCGGTAGACACCGAGGTCTCAACGCTCTGAGGGTCAGGCTGCCTGGACCTCTGTCCCTTTGGTGGTTCTGGCAGTTAGATGAATCCTTCCCTGGCAGTTTCTGCTACAGGACCTGGCAGAACCAAAACAAAAAAGGCCAGTGAGCTTCTAAATGTTTGGTTTGTGGGGCCAGATCAGGGCAGAGCACCTTCACAGAGGATCCCGGAGACAGCAGGTTTGGGAGACATCCATCACAGCATCTACCATGGCCAGAAGCTCCTGCTAATGCTGGGATCCCCAGCTACGTTACGTCCCATTTCCACACGGCTGTCGTGTTCTCCAGATCTGGACTCAGAATTAGGTAAGGAAGGAAAAATCCAGGGTACTTCATTGAGTTTTTTTATTTCTTTGCTAAAAGTTTTATTTATTTATCTGAGGGAGAGAGACAGAGCTAGCGAGAAGAGAACATGAGCGGGGAGGAGAGGGAGCAGCAGGTTTCCCGCTGAGCAGGGACCCGATGCGGAGCTCCATCCCAGGACGCTGAGATCATGACCTAGGCTGAAGGCAGACGCCCAACAGACTGAGCCATCCAGGTGCCCCACACTTCACTGAGTTGTAAAGTATGGCTTGGGAAACTGGTTCTTGGTGGAGCAAGGTGGGCTATTTCCATAGCTGCCTGTTGCCTGCCACAGTGCAACACAGGAGATTAACCACAGCCTTGTGCGTGTGGTACCTTTACTTATGTCCAGCTTCATCAGTGGACGAACCTGTCACCTGAGTGCAGTTTACAGTGATTTGAGGCTAACGCATTAAACACCGTATGGTCCTACATTTAGACGATTTAGAAAAATTTTCTGAACTGCATAGCACTCATGTGGGTTGCAAAGTAGCTTTCACTAAATGGTCATTAACATTTGCCAAAGGAGGAGGTTTTCTCTTTCCAAACAAGGGGATTAAAAAAATGGAACAAAGGCCTTGAGCAAGCCTATTCCCTCCTTCCTTCCCTCTTTTATTTAATACTGACTCTAGGTTAGCAAGCAGGCCTTGTCTTCACAGAGTTTAGGCGCTACTAGAGGGATAAGTCCTCAAAGTAAGACAGAAAACATTATAGGATCTCTGACTGGAAACAAGGCCTCCCTTCCCCTTTTGCCCCTTTCTTCCAATCACACACACACACACACACACACACACACACACACACACGTGCATGCGACTTTGCAGCAGCTCCCAGGCAGGGAGCACGTGTGTGTGTATGTATACACGCATATGTATGTGTTTCCAGGAAACTTAGAAAGATAAAAAAAAAAAAAAAGATTAAGAGGGAGAAATTTGAAAATTAGAAAATGATAAAAGTCATGTTAATTAACAAGTCCTATTCTTTAAGTCTTATTTAAATTGCTGAGAATGGGCCACAAATTTAGATCTGACTTCCCAGCAGCCAGTGCAAAAAGAAATGTACACCAATTGTATAATTCACAGTGTCTATACGATTAAAACTAATGAGCCCCAAGGAACCATGTGGATTAGGGTGTAATGTAAAAAGGCATATGGGATATACTCGGCAATGTCTTTGACAACATTCTGATTGCCTCTAGGAGTTTCACAGGGCATGACAGAAGTTCACAGGGTTTGGAGAATGTGAAAAAGAGATAATATTAAATTCTAGGTAGAGCTAAACTATTCTGCTGGGGTTGGCCTGGGTTGATATGAGCTTCCACCTGTAACATCCTGTAGTTCAATGTTCTGTTTTAGGTTCTGGGCTAGAGGTGTGCTAGAGGTTATGGGGGTGGAGAGGGACCCTCACTTCTGCAGTATGGGCTGATGCTAGGGATCTGGAGGAGAAGAGGCTGGTAGAAGGATCCAGTGGGATTCGACCAGAAGATAAAGGCAGGTAAGGCCTTCCATACATGAGAGAATAGCATCAGGAGACACAGAGGAATGGGGAGTTGGCACTGGTAATGTAGGATATGAGGCCAGGTGTGATGCATGCGGAGGCAAGGGCCAGACTGCACCTGTCTTACATGCTCTGCTAAGGAATGTGACTTTGTTCCGGGATCGGTCCGGAGTTGCCACTGAAGGGGTTTGGGGTGAGGGGGGAGCTGTAGCTGCAGACTGTTGCATTCATGCTGCACGATGTATCTGGCCAAAATTTAGGGGCTTAAATAGCTGTCACACACTCTCGAACACAGGTGTGAGAGTCTGCGAGGGGAAGGAGGCTCTACTGCCGGGTTCAGGTTTGTAGAATGCCTGGGGTGACACCGCGTGGGGCTGAGCCCCAAGGAACAGCAGCTGCCCAAGGTCAGCTCTTCTGCCAGTGATATGTGGGAAGTACAAGATGGTGAGCGGACAAGCAGAAGGGAACCACTCAGGTACGCCCACATTCCATTAGCAACACCAGCCCATGGCCAAGCACATCATTCCTGGGGAAACTGCCCCGCAGCGTGGGAGCTGCTGCAAAGTCACATGCAGAGAGTGGTCTGAATCAGACTCGTGGGCTGGCAAGAACTCTGCTCAAGGATTTGATCTCCGTTGGAGGGGAAACAGCTGGACTTGACTTTGTAGCTAGCTCCCTGGGGCAGCTGTGTGGAAAGCAGATTTAAGACAAGTGACACTGGTGTCAGAGGGACCAGTGAGGAGGGTCAGGTGAGACCTAGTGAGGACCTGGTCTGGGTGATGGTGAGTGGTGGATGGAATGGAGGTGGTTCAAAACAACCGAGGAGATAAAACCTCCAGGGTTTATGGACGTAGTGTTGTTTATAGCTGGTTTTTAGATACGCAGAATCTACTGCTAGGGTTGCATACCAAACTGTTAGTTGTCCATCACATATCATGTGTTCTTATTTCTTATTAAAACAACTCTGATTTTACTTCAGGGCATTAATGTGCTTATCTTTTTTTTTTTTTTTTTTTTTTTTTCATGTGTGGAGCCCAACATGGGGCCTGAACTCATGACCCTGAGATCAAGACCTGAACTGAGATCAAGAGTCAGATGTTTGGGGCACCTGGGTGGTTCAGTTGGTTGAGCATCTGCCTCTTGATTTCAGCTCAGGCCATGATCTGAGGGTTGTGGGATTGAGCCCTGTGTTGGGCTCCATGCTCAGTGGTGAGTCTGCTTGAGATAACCTCTCTCCTGCTCCTCTGTCCCTCCCTCTGTTTGCACACTTTCTTTTTCTCTCTCTCTCTCTCAAATAAATAAACAAAATCTTAAAAAAAAAAAAAAAAAAAAAAAGGAGGGGGTTGTGCTAAGGTGCTTAACTTTAAAATGTTTCCTAGCTTCCCTTATAGCGGGGAGGCGGTTCCATGGCAAGCCCTGGCTATTAAGATAGAAATGAGATTCACTGTGTTATATTACCAGGACACATTTTAAAATGGCATGTGTCCTTTTGGCATTTGGTCCTATCTTTGTCCTGCCCCAAATGTAGATGGATGGCTGGCACTCCAGCAGCCACCTTGTTGCCAGGAAATAGTCATCCTAAGTATGGCTGAGCAGAGAGAAGGAGTCAAAGTTGTTTTAAGATTGTATTTATTTATTTGAGAGAGAGAGGGAGACAGAGGGAGTGTGAGTTGGGGGAAGGGGTAGAGAGAGAGGGAGAAAATCTCAAGCAGACTCCACACTGAGTGCAGAGTCCAACGCAGGGCTTGACATCACGATCCTGAGGTCATGCCTGAGCAGAAACCAAGAGTTAGTTGCTTAACTGACTGAGGCACCCAGGTGCCCCAGGAGTCTTAAGTTTTTGATGATACCATAAAGACATCATACCAACCCTCAACTGAATGTCGGTTGTGTGAGAGAAAATACATGCCTTCTTTAGGTGACTGAGTTTTGAGCCGTCTGTCTTTAGCAGCCAAGTTCCCGATACCACCATGACCTTAGCAACATGAGTCAAAAGCATTCATTCCATAATTATCTTGAATCAGTGACCAAAATTAGAAATATCAAAACTTCATCACGCTGATCTAGCCCAGTAGTAAGTAGCTGTTAGGGTATAGAAGTTTGTGGAAAATTTTTCTTTGCTTTCTTTCCTCCTTGACTTCTCCCCGCATGTCTTGTTCCTCCACTCAGCCATCTATCTGCCTTTCAATAGCTGCTTAGTGGTTAACTGTCCAAGAGAATTAGCAACGAAGAGCGCTGGCATTGGATTTTGGAACTGGACTCTTAAAGAACAAACCCGGTGGAGGAAAAACCACCCAGATGTGGTGGTTCCTATATCCAGAGAGTGGGCTAGGCGGATGTGGTATCAGTCATAACAAAGTGGCATTTCTGTAGGTAACTTGACAAAGGACTTCATGTCCATTACCTCATTAGCTGCCAGAGCCCCAAGAGGTAAGATGATTTGTTCAAGCTGACAAATTAACAAGGGACAGGGACAGGACTTGTATTTTCCCTTCCTGTGTCAAAAGAAATCTCAGGAACTGTGCTGAGGAGAGCCTTCTGCCCACATGAGAGACGGGGAGGTGTCAAAGACAAGTTTCACTTGCAGTTAAAGGGGAGAGAGCCTGAAATTTACTCCTCTGTCATAAGAGGCAAGAGGGTGTTTTTTTGTCTTTGTTGGTTTTTTTGGGTTGTTGTTTTTCTTTATTTTTTAAGTCGGCTCAATGTCCAACCAGGAGCTCAACTTGGGGCTTGAACCCAAGACTCTGAGATTAAGACCTGAGCTGAGGTGGAGAGCCAGATGCTTAGCCGATTGAGCCACCCAGGGCCCCAAGACAGAGTAGGGTTTTTAAGACCCCAGGGTGGGCTACTGGGAAAATACTGGAGGATACTGGGAATGGGAAGGGGTGAGGGGAGTTGGTTAGTGTGATTAGACCATTTATGTTTGCTAATTGGCACTTAGTGAAGTTAGGCTCCACACCTTTCAGAGAGAAGGAGAGATGGGGTGGGGGTGGGGTGGGGTGGGAGGGGGCTGTTTTCCTTGGTAATTACATTTCCAAGGGATGACTTCCAGGTCCTGGAGAAGGACATTCCTGGGTGGTGAAACAGGTGAGAAGCTGGGAGGTGATTTACAACTCAAGGCAGCAGAGAAAGTTTGCTAAAGGAAGTGCTCTAAGAAAAGGGAGGTCAGGGACGTATAGTCAGGGAGAAACCTGTCTAAAGTTTATAGTCAAGCTGAGGGGTACTTTAAGGCCATCTGGTCAGAGAGCTGCACCCTCTTTCCTTGCTCTCCAGGAAGCTAGGACCCAGAAAGTCCCCATCTGATGATCTGTTAAAAGGTGGTAGCCTTATCAGGGGATGCACACTGACCTGCTGGTGGAGGGACTCTGATTCAGAGCCTCGCCCTACAGGGTGATTAGCCCCTCTGCACCCCTGCTTTCCGAAGCCCTCTGGGGGGAAGTTCCTGCACTCTTCTGGCCCTGTCTCCATCCTGGAGAGGAGAGTACTCATCAAAATGATGTGCCCAGGACAAGTGCATCTTACTTCTTCAGGCAAGAAACAGATGCTTTCAGCTCTGGTTAGATTTCACGCAACAGGAGGGTAGAACTGGGGAGGTGGGAAAGGGAATTTTGCAGCCCAAAGATAGGACCCAGGGACAAGGAACACCCACTTCCAGAAATTACCATCACAAAAAGCCAACCCACTAAGAACTGACTGCCAGCCCTGGAGGAAAATGGAAATGTCCCTGGCAGTTCCAGCTGCTTAAGGGGCTGTCCTCTGCTCAGAGGGGAGGTGACTGTGTTGACCTTAAAAATCCAGGGCTAGGGAATCTGGAGGTGAAGGTATTTTATTTTCCCCTTAAGGCTTTGATGTTTTTCAAATAAAACTTAAATGATCCAGTACCGGCCCCTGAAGCTCTTCACAAAGTAGTGAATTTTTAGAAAAGACAAGGGCCTGGCGTGGGGGGGTGGGGGGGGTGGTCCCTAAAGAGTAGTGCCCCGAAGCAAAGCCTTTCTTTGCTCTTTTCAGAGCACTAGGGTTTTCTTCAGTGTTCCTTTCTCACCCCACTTACACTCCCCCCTTTTTTGGCCATCCACCTTTTCTTCCATTCTCCAAAGTAGAAATCGACGGTTATCCGGTGGGTAGGTCAGTCTATCTATATGATCAATCTATCTTATTCTATCTATCTAATGTATGTATTATCTATCTATCTATCTATCTATCTATCATCTAATATGTCTAGTCTATCTTCCCTGACCTCCAATCACTGCATATACCAAGTGTCTCTCATTTTGGTCGTGCGTTGTTTCCCCGCAGGGTCACAAACCCCGCGCGCAGGGGGCGGAGGAAGGAGCTCCTTCCGCCACATGGTGGCGCGCGCGAGCCTGCGAGAGCCGGGCCGTTTGGCTTCTCACGCTTCTCCCGCATCCCGCCCCACCCGCGCCGCGGCGCTGGAGGAGCCGCGCCCCCGACCTTCCCCGGCGGGATAGCGGGGAGCGCGCCTCGGGAGTCCGGGAGGCGATCTAGCTGCAGTTGCGTCCGGTCCGCGCGGGAGGTGCGGGCGGCCGCGGACGGCCCCCGTGGCAGGCTCCTCCTCCTGCGGGTCCAGCCTTTACCCCTCCACCCTCCACCCCTCCTCGGCGCGGCTCGGCTGCAAATCGCAGGCTTTCCCCGAGCAGCCTAGGAGCGGCGGCGGGCGTAGCGAAGGCGGCGGGAGGAGCGCAGCAGGCGGGCCGCGCCGAGCGCTCGGGCAGCGGCGGCGGCGGCGTCGCTCGAGCAATCCCGGAGGCGCCGTGGCGCCCGGCGCGCCCTAGCTCGACTAGGAATGCAGTGAAGCCGGGGCTGCAGCTGGGCGAGGGGGAGGAGAGTGCGCGCGTGTGTGCGAGAGTGTGGGGGGCGACGGTCTTGCATCGGAGCGGAGGAGAGGGCAGGGGAACCGGGGCGCGGCCCCCGGGCGCCCCCGCCGCTCCCCGAGGTTTTCCCGCGGCGGCGCCCGCTCCCCGGCGCCCCTCACCATGGACTCGCGCCGAGTTGGGACGCGCCTCGGCAACAGCGCGCGGGTAACTGCCCGGCCCTGGGGCTGCGCGGGCGCGCGCGCGGGGATGGCGAGGTAGGATGGCCGCCCAGCGCGACCCTTGCGGCCCCAACCCAGCGGCCGCCGGGCGGTGCAGCTGACTCGCTGGAGCGCATAGGGGTGTGGGCGGAGGCGGCCCAGCCGCGCCCGCGCCTTCGGGAGTCGCTTTGCCTCTTCCACCCACTCGCACCTGCCACCGCGCGGATACCATGTCTAAGGCGGCCGGAGGTCCGGCAGCGGCGGCGGCTGCGGAAAGTTGTCCCTCGGCTTCTGCCGGCCCGTCCGCCGCCGCCGCGGTGGAGGACCTGTCCAAAGTGTCGGACGAGGAGCTGCTGCAGTGGAGCAAGGAGGAGCTGATCCGCAGCCTGCGGCGCGCCGAGGCCGAGAAGGTGAGCGCGATGCTGGACCACAGCAACCTCATCCGCGAGGTGAACCGCCGCCTGCAGCTGCACCTGGGCGAGATCCGCGGGCTCAAGGTGAGCGCGGGGCCGGGCGGGGAGCGGGGCGCCCCGGGGAGGTGGGGCCAGGCAAACTTTCCCTCCCCTCGTCAACAGGTGATCCTCCCCACTCTCCCGGTCACCACCCCCTGCTCCCCTTCCCCAGCCCTTTGGAAACTTTTTTTTCGAACTTTGGAAGCGATTGGTCTCTTCTTCCTTGTTTGGGGCGAGCCAGTGTGGACCTCTCATTCAGGGTCTTCTGTGGCCGGAGGAGCGGGCGCCGAGGATGCTGGAAAGTAGGGAGGGAGGTGATGGGCATGCAGAACCTTTATTTTCCTGGAAAACCAGTGGTTTGGGGAGCCGGGGCACAGGCAGGGGAAGGGGTGAGCGAGGGAATGAGTCCAGGGCATCTTTGTCCTTGGGGGTTAGGGATACAGGTGCTCTGGAGCCGCGACTGCTCCGGCGGATGAGGAAAGGGCGCCAATGCTGGGGAGAAGGGCTGGCGGGGTGCCCAGGGAGAAGTCGCGGGCGCCACCTTCGGAGCTGACGTATGTCACCCAGTGCAGAGGACCTAAAGCTCTGCCTTCACATTTTTTACCTGCTCCTGCGCTTTCCATCGCTCCTATTCAGATGGTGTCATCTGGGGCTCCTTGGCCCCCTTGCCCCCCTTCAGCCCCGGTTTGATTATAATTCCATCCAGCCTTGAGGGGGGCGAAGGGATTTGAAAGGTACTACCCCAGCTGTCGGCTTTGACGCTTTGGTTTTGGAACCAGCCTTCCCTCTTTGCTATTAGGAAAAAATATATATATATATTAAAGAAAGAAAAGAAGACCCAAACCCCACCAACTTATTTTCTCCTTGGAGAGCTTTGAGTGTGGGAGCAGTGTGCCCGCCCGCGGGGCTGTAGGAGACGGGGGGCCGGTATCCGCCCTGCCAACGCAAACTTCCTCTCCTCACCGCTTGCGCGGGTGCTTGCTGGTATTCCTTCCTCTCATTGTTCTGCTTTTGTTTATAGGAAGCCAGACACAAACGAAAACACTGCGGGGACATCTGGGAGCAAATTCCTGCAGGCACAGTCTGTTCTTGTCCCCTTCCACTCTCACCCCACTAGGGCTGTAGACACTTTCTTAATTGCTTCAGTGCTCCTGCTCTGGGATTCTGGGGCAGAGAGGCGCGGAGGGACAGAAGGCCAGAGGCTCACCTGGGTGCTGGGTCCAGTGCAGGTGGAGATGGCCTTCCCCAGGGCTCCAACTCACTGTCCTCTAGTTCCTAGAGTGGGTGCAGTTAGAAAGATTCCACAGTCAGAAAAATCCCAAGGCTTCCACTCTTCTTTGGTTTAATTCATTACTCGAGTATTTCTTATTAAGTACCATACTCTTGGGGAATTACAGACAGGCTAGTATAGTGAGAAGATCATCTCAGAAGTGGGTTTGCATCTAGAATCCTCATTTGCCAGGAGGGTGAGCTTGGGTAATTAATTTATCAGAACCTCATTTTATTCATCAATAAAATGCAAATGATAAATACCATCTCCTAGGGGTTTGCAACAAGACATTAGGATAACATAGGAGAAGCTTTAATTCTGGACTTGACTGCAAGACAGTGGTAGACATTGTCATCAGGAGAGGGCTTGTAAATGTATAGGTGTGCGCCTCCATGATGGGGATTTTTAGGCAAAGCTGGGCAAAAGTATAGTTCATAACCCTCCAATTCCATGGTTTGAACTATAATGTAGCTTGGAAGAGTTTTTAATTAAGTAATTAATCAATTTCCTAAGGATTTTAATAGTATGGAACATCAATACAATAGTTCAGAAATACTTGAAGGTTCTCTTGGGTTGTGTGGATTGTCTTAGTGTATGTGTGTGTGTGTATGTGTATGTTTGTGTCTGTGTCTGTGTGAGTGGTGGGGGAGGCTGGTCTTCTTTCTGGTAGCTTCATTTAGAGAAGTACCTATTAGGCCAGCGAAGGGCAGTTTCACCCCAAGTAGGAGAGTCTCCTGGTCTAGATTCATGACTTGGCTTAAAAAGACTTTCCTGTCCACCTCGTTATCAAGTTCAGAAAGGTGGGGCTGGATACTTTTTGATGCGGCCTCTACTCCTTTCCATCATCCTTGGCCAGGTACAACATCATAGCCCCCAAGGCCTCTGGGCCACCCCTGAGGGGCTGTGGTGAAGCCTGGCTGAGGCTTCTATCCCTTCTATCCATCATCTTAGCTCAGAACATCCCTGGACACTCTCGTGATGCACTAATGTGGTTGACTGGAGTAAATTATATGTGCACTCAACTTATTTTGGCTTACCTAGAGGGAAGGATTTTTTATTTTATTTTTGGCTCTGATGGTGTGGGTCTCCCACTTGAGGGCCTTAAAGTTAGAGTTATGAAGGCCACAATATTTTTAAAGTTAGGGTTATGAAGGCCACAGCATTTCTCTTTTTTACGTTCCTTTCTGTGATCTGCTTTTGAAATTGTAATGAATATTTTCAAGGCTACTAGGTACTGCGGCTGTAGAGATGGGGAGATGGGAGCACTAGGTCTTTCCCTTGAAGGGCCTCTGACTGGGTCCAAGCCCTGGCTGACTTGTCTGGTGTTTAAATATTTCAGAGGTAGAGCAGTGTGGGGCAGCGGAGAGGTAAAGGATTTAGAGTCTGACAATTTGAGCAGCATGGGCAGTCTGTTAACCTCTCCTAGCCTCAGTGTTCTCATCTGCTAAATGGGGATGCTAATTCCGGAAGAGGTTTGATGAGGATTACATGATACATTTGAGGTTAATAGCTTTCTCAAGGTCACACAGATATACAGTGCTTAAAATGGGCTGACTTTCTTTTCTTTCAGGTAGTTGACATTCTCTGGTTAGAATGTGTGATCCTGCAAGGGTGGAAAAGGGGATTCTGGTTCTGATCTTATAAGGAGTTGGATTCTGAGAACCATGTCTGTGCGCTGCTGAACCAATGCTCAGGTTGCTCTGACCTGGGGTTTCAGGGGATGGGGGCAGATTTGGGGGAACCGGCTTTGGAGATTGGTTATGCATAACATTAATGTTCCTCTCTGCTCCCCAACACATGGATTCCTGCTCCCTGCAATGAAGAAAAATTACTAACTAGAACAATTCTTTAACCACAGAGAGAGTACTTGGGAGTCTTACTTATGAAATTTTGAGTGGTAGGCCATGAGGTGGGTTGAATCTTTTAAATGTCCACTTTAGACAGATGGATAACATCTGGTAGCCAGTGTCAATGTTCAAAGGACACTTTGTGTTCTGAAAAAGAAAGCCCAAATCTTAATGTGGCAGATTTGAAGAAGCTGGCTTAGAAGGTGATTATCAAATCAGTTGCTTAGCTTTTCCACAGAAGAGAAAGGAAATAGCCCAGAATTGTATCCCCAAGAATATTATTTGCTCTTAGAAGAAGGCGTGGTGATAAAGAAAGCTAAGTAGGCTGTTACCCCCTTTATCCCAGCCAGAATTCTGGGAAGTATATGCTTCCCTCCATTTGGAAAGTCATTAACTCCACAAAGCCCCAGTGTATTTCCCAGTTCTGGAGAAGTCAGGAATAGCTGTGGGATAGTCGAAAGGAAGCATTTTCAGATGGAAGTTCATTGAGATGGAGAAGAATATGACTTGAACTTTCTATGAAATGGCAGGATTAAACTAAATGTCGAATAATTTTTGAAGCTGAGAAAGATTAATTTTTTTTTTTTAAGTTTTATTGTCTCACAGTCTCCACAGCTTCTGATTTCCCCAAAAGCATCAATGTCAACAGATCCTTTACTTGCTTATGACATATACTCCAACCTTGCAGGGGCGTACTGAGACAATAGTAAGAAATCCTCAGTAGCCAAAGCTATATCCTGTTTTGGCCACAGGCCTAGGGTTTTTAAAACATTGGTGAGTCCATAAACACATATTATTTACTGTACACAAGGCGCCATGCCAGGCGCGTCAGCTACCCAAAGGATGACTTTAAAATGGAGTCTGGCCCCAGAAGCTGGGATATCTACATTGGAAAAGGAAAAAAAAATGATGTCCAATGAGTCGTCCAGCTACTGTACCTTAGAGGCATTAAGCAGTAAGTGGGAAAGTTACTTCATTCATTCATTTGTGGTTGTTGCCACCATGGGCCAGAAGCTGTTCCAGGGCTAGGGGAGACTTCTCGAGGAATTTCTCCTCTTAGGTAAGTTCGTGTAGGGAAGAAGACAGTTATTTTCTAGTTGGGAAGCTGGGATACAAGCAAGCAGCATAAGTAGCTGACAAAGAGGGAGCTCAGGAGAAAGCCTTTCTGGCTTGGCCAAAGGGTTTATTCATCTTCCTGGTAACGGGGAGAAGATGGGATTGATGCAGGAGAGAGAACATTGATGGAGTGATTTTGAGGATCAGTCTGGCCCCAGAGAACTTGGCTTGGGTGGATGAGGAAAGATAGAGGAAGCAGCAGACAAAGGCAGGGGAGGCCACGTGGGAGGTGTTTGGAAACGGCCAGACCTGAAGTCAGAGAGTGATAATGAGAAGAAAAGGGCATCAGAAACAAGGAAGCCGACAGTCAGGATGCCAAGAGTTAGAAATGGAGTTAAAACCACACTGCACAAATCCTCTTCTTCATCAGGGTGACTCTCATCTTAGGCCCCAAGACCGTCAGGGGGTGCTGGGTGCTGGGTGTGGGTGACAGATTTTTTTTTTTTTTTAAAGATTTTATTTATTTATTTGACAGAGAGAGATCACAAGTAGGCAGAGAGGCAGGCAGAAAGAGGAAGGGAAGCAGGTTCCCTGCTGAGCAGAGAGCCCGATGCAGGGCTCGATCCCAGGACTCCAGGATCATGACCCGAGCTGAAAGCAGAGGCTTTAACCCACTGAGCCACCCAGGCGCCCCTGGGTGACAGATGTTTTAGAGTGTATTTTCTCACCAGTGTCAGACAAAGGGTTAGAATGAATCTGAGTTTACCGCGTTCAGGTCTCCTCTAAGTGCCTCTAGTTCTGTGTTGGATGACAGAGTCACAAGACCAGAGCTTTTCTGGCTTTGGAAAGCAGAAGAAAGCACCAAGGTGCTTCAAGAAACGATCCCTTTACTCGATGTGTGACTAGAGAATAAAGGGGGATCTCACAATGTGTTTTCAAAGTTCCTTGGTTCAGGTGTCTACAGTGGGGGTGCTCTGTTCTGGGCACACAGGTGGAGAGAATAGATGGGGTTTCCATTCTCGGGACCAGGGTCTGGTGAGTTCTCATAGCCACATTCAACCATATGTGATTGAAATGAGTGCCACAGAGGGAAAGTCAAAGGGGGTTATGGTAGAAGTGTATAAGGCAACTTCTTTAGATAGGCGGTAGTGGTCAGAGATGGCTTCTAGGGAAGTGATTTATGAAGTGAGGCCTTTAGGTTGTACAGAAGGTTAGGGGAACACATTCCAAGTGAAGGAGGGGAAGGCTTATTCCTTGGGCCCTGCAACCAGGCCAGTGTTGGTGGGGCTCAATTGGGGGTCAAGGGAGGGGTCCCCCCTTCTCCACTGCTGCCATCTGTGTAAGCCACCATCCTCTCCCTCTACCTGGACCAGCCTGGTGGACTCTTAACTGATCTCTCCTGGCTTCTACCTTATCTTGTCTCCCTTTCTTCTCTCCACCGCCCCCTCCTCTGGTCTGTTTTCCACACAGAACGATGGTGATTCTTTATAAAATGAACCTCTTGGGTCACTTCTCTATCCTCAGCTCACCACCAATCCAGAGTCCTTCCCGTGGCTGCCAAGGCTCAGCATTACCCAGCCCCAACACCCAAGCTCCTGGGTCTCCTCTCTCCCACCTCCTCTCCTAGTTCTGCTCTCTGTGCT
The DNA here is from genome assembly GCF_030435805.1 of Mustela lutreola. Taxonomy (NCBI): domain Eukaryota; kingdom Metazoa; phylum Chordata; class Mammalia; order Carnivora; family Mustelidae; genus Mustela; species Mustela lutreola. Next base: position 80,101,039 of record NC_081298.1, read on the forward strand.
CACCGTGCTTCAGGCATACTGGCCTCACAGCAACGTCAGCCATGTTTGTCTCAGGGCAAATCCTTGCCCTTCTCTCTGCCTGCAATCCTCTTCCATCACATGTTTGCTCAGTGAGGTGCCTTCTCTTAAAAAATAGTATTTTTTAGCCTGCTTCAGTTTTCTTCCCAGCACTTTCACAACATGCCATGTCAGTTTTTCCAACCAGAATGAAAGCCATAGGATGTCAAGGTGGCTGCGGTGTCCACTGATACATTCCTAGCACCTGGACTGGTACCTGGTGCATACTAGCTGCTTACTAAGTCCTTGTGAATGAGTGAGCAGACCACGATTCATGCAGGAGAAATAGGCTGGGTTAAGAGGACTGGGGTCTTGGGAGACTTGAAGGATTCTGCATTTTATTCGCAGGGAAGTGCGGTGGTTTTTAGCATGCTAAGCATGGGGGTGACAAGATGAGTTAAATTTCAGAAGTGTAGGGCTCAGAAGAGCTGTTTAGTTCAGGAGTAAAAGGTGAGGGAGAAGCAGTCAGGCACCAGCACAGGCTCCTAGGAAGAGCAGCAGGTTGAGTGGAAGTGGTGTTTGCTGAGAGGGGCAGTTTGGGGAGGGGACTTTGAAAATCCCACAAGAGGGCCACCTGGGTGGCTCAGTCGGTTAAGCGGCTGCCTTTGGCTCAGGTCGTGATGATTCCAGGGTTCTGGGATTGAGTGCCCCCCGGGGCTCCTTGCTCAGCAGGGAGCCTGCTTCTCCCTGTCCCTCTGCTTGTGCTCTCTCTCAAATACATAAATAAAATATTTTTTAAAAAAGAAAAGAAAATCTCACAAAAGCTTGGTGGTGCTCGTGTTTCATGTGGGATGCCTGGGACATGAGCAGAGGGTACGCCAGTAGGGCTCAGATGTGCGGGACAGAAACACTGCTGTAGGCCAGCTGTGCTGGTCCCCTGTGGGAGCCAGGCTATTGGTCCCGTGTCAGGAGCTGAACACCGGGCAGTGCTGCATTTGTGCTGATGGAAGGCCGGCTACCTCAGAGCTTTTAAGCATTTCTCAGCTGCTGAGCAGCCATTTTCTTCCAGGAAGAGGGTGGGGCAGGAGAAGGGGTCCTTGGTTTTAGGGTCTTCTTGCAAATTACGTGGCTACTCCCTGGATATTGGCCTTGGGCAAGTGAAGCTTTGTGAGAGGTCCAGTCTCCTCTTTATTTTTTTTAATTTTTATTTTTAAAAAACTATTTTATTTGTTTATTTGACAGACAGAGATCACAAGTAGGCAGAGAGGCAGGCAGAGAGAGAGGGGAGGAAGCGGGCTCCCTGCAGAGCAGAGAGCCGGATGTGGGACTCGATCCCAATACCCTGGGATCATGACCTGAGCCCAAGGCAGAGGCTTTAATCCACTGAGCCACCCAGGCGTCCCCAGTCTCCTCTTCTTTGCCCCATGATATGGGGCCCCTGGGTGGCTCAGTGGGTTAAAGCCTCTGCCTTCGGCTCAGGTCATGGTCTCAGGGTCCTGGAATCGAACCCCGCATCGGGCTCTCTGCTCAGCGGGGAGCCTGCTTCCTCCTCTCTCTCTCTGCCTGCCTCTCTGCCTACTTGTCATCTGTCAAATAAATAAATAAAAATCTTTAAGGAAGAAAAGAAAAGAACCATGATAATCATCACTTCCCAAGTGGTTTGTGAAAATCTGATGAGATAATACAAGCCCTGGGTGGGGAGCATAACCCAGACCCATTATTGTGATTTTTATGACACTCATCAGCAGCCTCTCAGCTTCTCACCTCTGCCCCTCACATCACAGAGCATTCACCAATTCCTGTCTCCCTCCCAGGAGGTCTGGGCCTGAGGCCGCCTCACCTCACCTGGGTACCGCCCTTGAATGGCTGTCTCTCTCTTTTCAGGATATCAACCAGAAACTCCAGGAGGACAACCAGGAGCTGAGGGACCTCTGCTGTTTCCTGGATGATGACCGGCAGAAAGGCAAGAGGGTGTCCCGGGAGTGGCAGAGACTGGGCCGCTACACGGCTGGGGTGATGCACAAGGAAGTGGCCTTATACCTGCAGAAGCTGAAGGAGCTGGAGGTGAAGCAGGAGGAGGTGGTGAAGGAGAATATGGAGCTCAAGGAGCTCTGCGTGCTGCTCGACGACGAGAAGGGCGCCGGCTGCGCGGGCAGCCGCTGCTCCATCGACAGCCAGGCCAGCCTGTGCCAGCTCACCGCCTCCACGGCGCCCTACGTGCGGGACGTGGGCGACGGCAGCAGCACCTCCAGCACAGGCAGCACCGACAGCCCGGACCACCACAAGCACCACGCCAGCAGCGGCAGCCCGGAGCACCTGCAGAAGCCTCGGGGCGAGGGCAGCCCCGAGCGCGCCAAGCACCGCAGCACCAGCCCCGAGCATCTGCAGAAACCCCGAGCCGCCGGAACCCCGGATCACCCCAAAGCACTCAAAGGACCCAGTCCCGAGCACCACAAACCCCTGTGCAAGGGCAGCCCTGAGCAGCAAAGGCCCCCGCACCCCGGGAGCAGCCCCGAAACGCTGCCCAAGCACGTGCTGAGCGGGAGCCCGGAACACTTTCAGAAGCACAGGCCCGGGGGCAGCCCGGAGCACGCGAGGCACAGCGGAGGGAGCCCCGAGCATCTGCAGAAACACGCCCTCGGCGGGAGCCTGGAGCATCTACCCAGAGCCAGGGGCACCAGCCCTGAGCACCTCAAACAACATTTTGGGGGGAGCCCCGATCACAAACACGTGGGCGGAGGAGGCGGAGGCAGCGGCGGAGGCAGCAGGGAGGGTACTCTCCGAAGACAGGCGCAGGAGGACGTGTCCCCCCATCACCGGAGTGTCTACAGTGGCATGAACGGTGGGTCAGTACGTGCTGGGGAACCGCTTTGGCTGGGGCGACTCATTAGAGAGTTATGAGCCATGAAGGGCATTCCAGACACGTTAGGAGTGAAGGCGCTGGTTGGAGGGGTGGCTGGGGAGGGGAGGTAACAGGTGCTTCCGAGGCTCGAGGCTCCGAGTGTTTCCTTCCCTCGATTTGTTTTGGATTGTACTGTTCTCAGCCGAGTAAGCCTGGCGAAGACGGTGGGTGAGGAGTTAGGGGAAGGAGAGGAACGACAATTCCAAGGGACTCTGAGTGGTCAGAGTGAGATGTGTAGAGATTGAAGAGAAAAAGAGAACCAAGCTAAGGCTTTCCGGTCTTGAACTGGGCTATTTTCCTAGTGTGTGTCGTTTCCTACAGGGGTTCTCATCCAGTGGTTGACCCAGAGGTTTTTTGAATCCATTTAACAGCTTAGTGCGTAAAGAAATGAATTTTATTATGAAGAACATTGGAAAAGAAATATGGTATCCCTTAGCAAGCTCGATGCCCCATTGCCTGAATGCCTGTAGCTATGCCTTACCTTACCTCAAGGATTTTATCTGTGTGTTGGGGCACTTCCCTTTGTAGGAGAAACATATCAAATGGTTTCTTTCCACACTCTTGCAAAACCCACCACCCTCTCCCAGATTCCCTGAAGCATACTTTGAACAGCATGTTTTTACACTGAGAGATAGCCTCCCAAATGTTTAAATGTTCCTCTTGAAAATGTACAGATGAATTTGGACGCTCCTTTGGTTTCCAAAGTGTAATCTCCACTGCATTTGGTGACACGGCCCTAAACCAGACCCTAAACCTTACAGAAGGGGTTTACTTTCCTGTGTCTTGGTTCTAAAATCACTTTGAACTCCAGAAAGGGGGAAAAGAAATAATTTCTTAAGACCAGCAAACAAAACCCCCTCCCAAGCCTTTCATGTTACTTAAGGTTGAGTTGGAACTAAAAGGTTTGTTTTTATAAACTGCGGGGTTTTTTCATCCAAGATACCTGAGGTTTTCTGCTTTATTTGAAAGCTGCTACGTAGTCCATGCACAGTCAGCTCTGCGCAGTGGTGGGGGGTGGCCAATGTGAGCAGTGAGTAACGGGAAGGGGTACATTTTCAATACTATACCTGGGGATTTACCTGTTGGAGCCCATTTCATCCTAATCCTTTTCTCCTAGTGCTGAAAATTGACTCCTGAAGCTTGGCTTCTAATGCAGCCAATGCTCTTTTATGGGCAGATGGAATTGGAAAGATGGGGAAGACGGGATGCTGCAGCTTTCAGGGTTGGGCTGGAAAGCAGAAGGTGGGAGAAGCCAAGTGACCTGGGTGCAGAGGCCTCCTGGTTGGCTGATTGGGGGTTTTGCTATGTTAGCTACGCCCTCCCTCCCTCCTTCAAGGACTGGCTCAGAAGCTGCCCTGATTGCGGTGGGCAGTGGCGGTTGTGCACTTCTCACAGGAGGTGAAAGTCATTTAAAAAGATATTTTAGTCGCATTGCCATGGATGAGGTGAGCCACTAGCCATGAATCATGTTCTTCAGGGAGCGATGAGTTAACGGGAAAGTTCAAGTTAATGACTTTTCCATTTCTCCATTACTTTTTAATGAGCATGAGAAATACATATGTACACTGTTTAAGGGAAACCTGGTCTCTGGAACAACAACAACAAAAAAAACTTACTTAGGGCCCAGGTAGTTCATTATAAAACAATTTTTTTCTTTCCCAAAGTGCTATTTTAAGTAAAGAACTCCTCTAGTTTAATCAAGACCTGCTTTAAAGAACATGAAAAGATTTCAAGTGCAATTTTAAGAAACACCTTGCATGAAGTAAGGTATATTTCTAGATGAGGATGACATTACATCATGGCTTATTGTTGCCTGATTGCAGATAGACTTTGTGATCTGGCAAATGATTTTTAAAATTTAGCCATTTTATTTAGTTAAAAGTTTGGTGTGGCAGAGATGCATTCTTTAGAATGACACTGTATTTAGATGCTTTTTTTTTTTTTTAACACTGTATTTAATTCTTACGTTTACGGCAGATTTTCTCATAAGTGACAAATCTTCTGGCAGTTGCTATCCTTACCAAAGTATATTTCTAGTGCATAGGCATTGCATTTTTATTTCAATAATTAATTAGAAAATGAAGGGGCACAATGAGGTGTTTATGGATCATCAGCCTATAAATTTGGGCCTGTATGTATCCCCCCATTACAAATTAATTTTCTTTTTTAAAGATTTTATTTATTTGACACAGAGAGAGAGATCACAAGTAGGCAGAGAGGGAGGGGGAAGCAGGCTTCCCGCTGAGCAGAAAGCCCGATGCGGGGCTCGATCCCAGGACCCTGAGATCATGACCTGAGCCGAAGGCAGAGGCTTAATCCACTGAGCCACCCAGGCGACCCTACAAATTAATTTTTGATATGGATGGTAAGATACGACTTGTCATATTTTCAATCCCCCCCACACTCTGGTTGAATCATTGGCCTAGCCTAGAAACAAGTAGGAACCGATACCAAGATAAATCCCAAATTGTAGATCTGCTGAGTCATGTACAGTCATAATCTATAGTTTGTGTGAGATAATGAGTGTTTTTAGATGAACACTTGGAGATTTTTGAGTGAAGGGAAAAAATAGGGAAAGCTGGTCGAAGTGTGTCTGCATTGTGGCAGAATGAAACTGAAAAGAAACACATATTGGCAGAATACGGTCTTGTAACATTCCCTCCAAAAAGACACACATACACACAGCAAGGGAACATTAGTGAAAACAATCACTGTTTTAGTTGACTGTGCCTTGGACATCTTTACATCTGCTACAAACTCCGTGCAGGAGGCAGTTGAAGAACTGGGTATCCAAGAGTTTCCTTTGGTTAAAACAGCTTAATTTCCAACTGGTTACAAGGGTGAATTTGGGGATATTTTTCCTTTCTTAAAAAAAAGCTAAGACTGTATAGCCATGTTTAAATTAGCAGCTGACTGAAAAACAGCAAAATCCAAGGCGAAACAGAAAAAAACCCTTCAAGCTGAATAACATGCTCTTGAGTGCATTTGCTTTTTTAGAAGTTATGATTCAGCTGTTTTTCAGTTTGCAGAGAATTCCGTGTGCGACGAGGAGGTAGATTCAACACTTTCATCTAGGCATTAAGGCATTTGTCTGTTCATTCAAGTCACTTGCTGTGCACCAGATTTGTAAATGAAGTAGTTGAATAGCCGCTATTATCCAGACATGTACCTAAATAGAGAGTCCCCTTGAGAATGGGGGATTCGCTTACCTGATCCCATTGGATTCCAAGGTTGGCTCAAACTTTCTTAGTTGAAAGTGTTCCTTTCCACAGAGAAACCAAAGCGTTTCGCTTCCAGATATCAGCTGGCAGATCTGCCCTAACAGGGAGCTCCTTAGCTCAGGTCGTGGGCGATGCGGAGAGCTCAGGTCCTTCCAGCAACAGCTGTTTGTTGTTGTCCTTCCGGGCAAACATGATTCTGGTGAGCAGAAGCCCATACAAGTGGTTCACCCATGGGGCATTATGAATCCGGTTGAAAAGGTCATAAAAGTAGCTTTATTTTTTTAAAGTATTTTTTTTAAAAAGAGTTTATTTATTTATTTGACAGAGAGAAATCAGAAATAGGCAGAGAGGCAGGCGGAGAGAAAGGAGGAAGTAGGCTTCCGTTGAGTGGAGAGCCTAATGCGGGGCTCCATCCCAAGACCCTGAGATCATGACCTGAGCCGAAGACAGAGGCTTAAACCACTGAGCCACCCAGGTGCCCCCAAAGTAGCTTTATTTTAATTCTAGGGGCACATATTGCTGATTATCAGCAACTGAGAAGGGATGGCGAGAAGAAACGTTACTCTCTTTTTTATCATCCATTCAAAAAAATTGCTTAGCTATCTTGGTGGGTGTCATTTACTTTTCAGAACTAGAGCATGTTCTAGTGACCAGTAGCTTCACACTCTCCTTCATCATCACCCTAGCCAGTGAGAGCCCCCATGAGGAAACAGACAGGGTTCATCAGTGTCCAGCTCCCTCCTGAAAGCTTCTTAGTGCTTCCTTCCTTCCTTTTGTGAGGGTATCTCTAGAGACAGAGCAAGCTGTTTCTCCCCCCAGTTCTTTCTCTAGAGCAGTGTTTCTTAACAGTGGCATCACTTACATTGGGACCAGATAATTCTTTGTTATAATAGGTTGCCCTCTGCATGTGAAGAGGTTTGGCAGCACATGGGGCTCTCCCCACGAGCAAGCCCCAGTTATGGCGAATAAAACTGTCTCCAGACATGGTTCCACGGGTTAGGGAATGGGAAAGATTGTCCCTGATTCAAAACCACTGCCTCAGAGAGAGCAATGTTTTTCAACCTGACTGCAGATTAAAATCACTGTGGGGGCTTTGCATAATCACCAGAGCTTGGGCCCCACAGGCAGACGCGTATTGAATTGGCCCTGAGCGTGTTGCAAAAGAGCTCCTCAGATGATTCTCATGACCAGATGAGTCTCATGACCAGACCAGGTGAAAGCCATTGCCTTACGTGAGTGCGTGTTGTATAAGATGGGTTGACGTGCCTTACGTGGTGAGGAATTCAAGTTTCTTGGGAAAAAGAAAGTTAGTTTTTTTCCTTCTCTTGTCGAATTCCGTGCCTGAAAGGGACTGACCCCAGCAGGTACTGTGAAACTTCATTCCTTATCTCCAGCCCAAGGTTCTCAGATAACACCTTTGGGGTATGGGTTGAAAATTTGAGTTTTGGGTGGATGGGATTTTTAGGTTAACTTGGGGAAACACTGGCATATGTGTAGTTCAGAACTATTTTTTAAAGCCTTCCCATCCAGACCAAAAGGGAAGCACATGAATTTCCAACCCATTTCTAGTGAGTGCCAATGGTGCGTGTAGATTGTGTGATGCCTGCAATGCTAATGAGTATTTCCCACCAAAGATATTACGTGTCACATCGCCCAGTTTATAAGTTTTACTCCGAGTTTTCAGATTTCTTCTTATTCTCCGTTGAGGTTATTAATGAGTGAACAAAAACCGCTGATAACACAAAATGACCTTGTCGACGAGGGGGAGGATAACCGTGTGTGGAAGAGCCCAGCAGGAATTCTCTGAAGCAAGGTTGTCAGTAAATTAAGTAGTGGGGCACTATAGCATGAGTAATTGCTCTCATAAATCTTTTATTTTGCTTAGAAAAAGTCAGAACATCATTTATGAATGAATTTGGACAATAGAAATTAAATGTCTCTGGGGAGGAAAATTTCAACGGTTACAGAATACCAGAACTGATTTAAATTGAGGACCCTAGAATGTTGGTTTTTCTTGTGTGAACAGACGTTTAAGTGGTTAAAGGAGAAGATGACGTTTTTTGATCTTTAAGCTTCAGTATGGTAATTTGGTAGCCTTATACACACTTTGATGGGACATCAGTTTAAGAAGTTCTGAAAAATAGACTCAATTATCATACTATGTGTGTGCGAAGCATAGTGCATTTTTCATGACAATACGTGTTGGTTTAATGACACAGAAAGCTTAATACTGGACATATAGTTTAAGAAATTGCTAAATATCTAAGAAGTGAGCTACCATTGGAAAACCTAGACGACTTAGGTATTTTTCTGGGAGAATTTAAGGTTTTCAACTCCACCGACAATAATAAAGCTCTGAAAATTCTTTAAGTCTAGGAGACCATTTTCTTTTTGGCAAAGGAGAGCATCTGTATCTATAATCTATATATGTGTGTGTGTGTGTATTTCTGTAAATAAATAAAACTGTACCTGAACAATGGCAAACATTCAGTTGGATTCTGTTTAGTCAAACAAGTGTCAGCTGCATCTGGCCTCCAGCCTCCATCCACTCGAGGAAGCCAGTTGTTGCTATGAAGTCCCGAACCCCTTCTAGCTGATGGCAGTCATGTTCTTTAGACCCCGTTGAAGTCAACTAAATGTTTGTATTTTTGGTTCATTGCCAGAAGATCTAACAGAAAAAAAATAATCATTAAATTAGTGATTCATTTACTTTCTTAACGGAAGTAATTTAAAGCCAAGCAGGAAAACGTGCAAAGTTACGGTGAGTATTGGCTACCTTTTCAGAAGCATCACAGGAGTACAAACACAGGAGTCTGATAGAAGGCTCTACGCATTCACTCACAGTGACGATAGATTATTCTGGAAGCATCGGTGTAGGGACTTAGTCAAGATCCACTGCTCAGAAAAAAGAACGTGAAGATAAACTTTGCCAAAGTTTTAAAAATAATAAGTTTTACTTGTGTAATCCCATTGGCCAGTGTTTACTTGATGGAGTAAATTTTCCAGACAAACTTATGACTTTAGGCTCTCAAACTTCATGAACTTTAGCCACTTCTGATGCTTACAGGCCTTACAGTCTTATGTTGGAGAGAACCATGAGTCCTTACATCAGAGAGCCCCACATGGCTATTCTTTTCTTGCTCCGTGTTTACTTTCAAATAATAGACTTCCGGTCACTTCAAGCACCCGCCTGCCCACGGCAGTATTCCCTGCTGCCCTCAGCAGGCCTGACTTTAACTTTCTTTCTCATTGCTGTTTCTAAATTCTGTTCTTTGTGCTGGCTGGTCATACTTTGGGAAAGTGGATAACCACGTTGATTAGAATTGTTTTTTAAATTGGAGTGAAGAACCTTAAATTCTCCTTCTGGCTGTAAAATGCATGAGCTATAGTGCATGGTCTATGGGTCCTGCATCATTAAGTACTTTGGCTTTTTAGGGCTCCTCTTGGCTTATTTTCTGGGTCTTGATTATATTTGAGATAACTGCTGTTTCTGTAATATAAGAACTCACAAGTGTTTGCTTTTTGGGTACTTGGGCACAACCAAGTTTCCCTTAATACTATCTTAGTCCATAATGTTTATGGGGAAAATAGTGTTCATTTGAAAAATGATCTTGAATTTGATTCTAGGAAATGAAGAATATTTTACGTTCTGAATAAGAAATTAAGACTATTTCATGTTGTGACAAGAGCAGATTTTCAAGAGTTCTAGGAAATGTGAGATTCAGTAGCAAGAGTAGACCTGGGGACACTTGAGAATACAGGCATGACATCTCAGCTCTGTTATAGAAGTCTCTAGTCTGCAGAAAAATGAGGTTCTGCTTACTGCTGCCCCTGACATAAACGGCCTCATCTTGAGAGTGCTGTTCCTGAGTTTCCGATAGAAAAAGTGGCTTCTCTTTCTGAGATCGGGCATCCTTAAGAGGAGAGAGGCAGAGGTGTTGGAGAAAGTGGCAGAGAAATCGCAAGTTACATTATCACTCTTAGGAAGGCAATACTGGTTTGTGTCCATAACATAAAAGACAGGAACTGGGTTATTCACACATGGCTGGGTGGTCATTTACGGTTCTTGCCTAACAAAGAGGGATAGTATAGCGCTTCTGTACCTGAATCCTAATGGAAATGATGGAAGGTCTTGGGATGTGGCCTTGGACATGGATTGGAACTAGGCATTGGTTTAATTACCAGGTAAGGGAAAACTTCAGGTTTTTTCCTTCAGATTCTTATGTAGGCCTTTCTGTAAGACAGGATATATTAGGGAGAAGCATTGGGTCTGGTGATTCTCACAGACTATTTCAGTTTTTTGTACTCATGCCCATACCCACACTGTAGTTTGTATTCTAGTATGCATATTTAATAGAACATTAAATGGATTGACTTGCACTCTTGGATGACTATTTTTATACCCCTTCACTTTCACTTTCAGGTACATAAAAGAAAGTGGTGAATCTTTACATTCTAAAACCCTGCAGATAGAGGCGCCTGGGTGGCTCAGGAGTTAGAGCATCTTGCCTTCGGCTCAGGTCACGATCCCAGCGTCTTGGGATGACCCCCATATCGGGTTCCCTGCTTGGCCGGAATCCTGCTTCTCCCTCTCCCACTCCCCCTGCTTGTGTTCCCTCTCTCACTGTTTCTCTCTCTCTCTCTGTCAAATAAATAAAATCTTTAAAAAATCTTGTGAACAAGATATTTATAGCACTAGTTTTGCTGGCTAATACAGTTGAGGGATAGAACATTTTGGTTAACTTTTGGCCACAAACTCCAAGTCTCTGATGCTTCCTCAGTGAGACGACTTTTCTAGTCCGGTGTGATTATTATTGCAGTAAACTATTTATTTATTTATTTATTTATTGAGAGAGCATGTGAGAGGGTGAGCATGAGCACCTCAGAGGGGCAGAGGGAGAAGAAGGCTCCCTGCTGAGCAGGGAGCCCAATGTGAGGTACCATGTGGGGCTCCCATCTCAGGACCCTGGGATCATGGTCTGATCCGGAAGCAGATGCTTAATCGACTGAGCCACCCAGGCATCTCCTTCCTTCCAATTGTTAGAGGGTCTTTTCGCTTTTAGAAGAAATCCCTCATTTGGATTGTGTATGGCTACAGCTCCCTGAATGCCCATAATTGCTAGTTGGTTCATAAATGATGAGAAGCATGAATTGTATGTGGGGGTGTGGTGTGTGCTGCCAGTAAAAAAAACAAAAAAAAATCTAGGAGATGAATTTGCATGTAAATGAATGTTTACATGCAAATGTACACACACATACATACACATGTGTATGTTTTTGATTGAGAATGGATATCTTCATGCTGACAAATAGAAATTGGGACAGTGTGGTTGTATTTAGCTCAGGAAGTCAGAATCCTAGAATTTAAATCTGTAAAGTACTCTGTATTTTATCTGGTTCAACTTTCCCATTTTTGTAGGAGAAAATTGACTTCTAAGAGAAGTTCAATGAATTCTCCAAAGCCAGTTGCCAGTTAGCAGAAGGCTAAAATGAAGCTAACTCACAGGGCACAGAATTCATTTTATAAGGAAGACCTTTAATCTTATAGACTTCAAGTAGGGGTAGTGTTAATAGTAAAGATCCTAAAGGGACTAGAGAACCATTCTTCCTCCCATGCTGTTGGAAATTCCTGAAAACCAGAGCCCTGCAATGGGAACTTCTGATTAGGCCAGATGGGGTACAGGGTTCACAGCTCCATGGACAGCTCCTGAAAGGTGGTCTTAGTAGGAGTAGTCAGGTCCTAGCCTCAGGCTAGCCCCTTACTGCCCTTTTTCCTCCCACATGGACTCTTCCTCACTTTAAGGCCATATCCCTTCCAGATAAATATTCTTGGGAAGATGGACTGACCTTATTCCTGTCTTCACACATCCACTTGCATTCACAGCCAAGACACTATGTGTCTGGAGAAGTGTCAGCTTCTGGACTGCAAAGAGCAGAAGGGAGAGAGACCAGGAGCAAGGGGGTGGGCCAGATGGCAACACCAACTGCTCTCAAGGAGTTGTGTTTTTTAATAACTCAGCTTGCTGCAAACAAAACTAATTAAGCCAGTTACTCTGATTTATGCTACTATAGGCAGAAGTAGTGTACACTTATGTTACACTTTTGATAGCCTTTAAAAGGTCAGAATATCTTGAGTTGCAGATTCCTGTTCGAAGGAGCCTGGTCTGCTGAACCACTCTTGAGAATTCAAATTAACTATGCTCATTAATTCAGCATCTCTTCTCTTTCTGTAGATAGCAAGTGCCAGCTCACCTAAACAGAGTAAGAAGACCTTGCAAGGCAAGTTAATAGTCTTATCTGCAGATGATGGATGAAATGCTGCTCTCAGGAAAGTGAGCTAAGGGTCAGTTTAGAGTAAGAAAGAGCAGGAGCTAGCAGACAAAGGTGGTGTGAGGGTCAAGACCATGAAGATTCAAAGGGTCTGTTTTGGTAGCACATGTCCTTAACAGGTACCTGTCTTAAATGTTGCTGGACAGGGCTTATTCCAGGGACTAACCAAAATTGCCCTGGTCATGGAGCAATGAGGGGAACTGGCTGAATTTATCTGTATGTTTGCCATGTGAGGCTACTTTGAAAGAGAGTGCATTTAGCATTAGGATCACTTAGGGGTGTAGAAATCAACAATATCCAGGTGGTTTGCCATGAACAGCTCCCGCAGCATCATGATGTTCACGAGAAACCGTTTAGCACCATCAAGCTTTTCAAAATCTGCTGAAGAGCGGGCTTGAAAATGTTTTATTTCTATAGTGTCCCTTGAACACTTACACTGAAGACTAGTACTTCAGTCCTTCTTGCCATACTGCTCTGTGCCACGAGGTTATCACCCTTAATCTCTGGCTTGACCTGGCGCATTCTCAAAATGGCCCACTTTGGGGTTGGCTGGTCTAGTACATAAATCTGTCTTTGATTGAAACCTTTTTCTCACCAGAGTCTATAGCTGTTTATACAAGAAGCATTCATTTTAAAAAGAGAGCTAAGCTGTACTATCACACCTATTCACAAAGCTAATTTGGTTATTTTTCTATTTGTAAGTATCTATTGGATTTCACCCACATATTAAAGTAATATGTAGGTAGCCATCCTTAAATTGGTGAATGTTGATCCTTAAATTGGTGTATGGCATAAAAGCTTTACAGCAGTGAAAGGACTTTATAAACCTTCTTTAGCCAAATTCTGTTTTAAGTGTGAGTAGAAATGACCGGTCTTCTAAAATGTGTCTACAAATCCTTAAAAATAAAATCTCTCATGGAGTTAGAGTGCAACGCGCTAACCTTAAAAGGCATCAAGACACCTGAAAGAATGTTCCGCCTCACTCATGGGGCAACTTCAAATCAAAACCACAGTGAGATGTCCCCTCACACCTGTCAGAATGGCTCGTATCAAAACAAGAACTAGCAAGTGTTGGCAAGGATGTGAGGAAAGAAGCCTCGTGCACTGTTGGTGGGGATGTAAATTGGTGCCGCCACTGTGGAAAATGTATGGAAATGAAGTAAGTTAGATAGACAAATAGATCCTTCATATGTGGAATCTGAAACAAAACAAATGAATCTACAAAAACCAGAATTATAGTTAGAACAAACTGGTGGTTGCCAGAGGGAAGGGGGGATGGAAGGATGGGCCAAATGGATGTAGAGGGGTGAGGGATAGAGTCTTCCAGTTAGGGAATGAATAAGTCCCGGGACCAAAAAGTACAGCAGAGGGAGTACAGGCAGTGGGGTTGGAATAGTGTTGCTCTACAGTGACAGCCATGCTCTGGGGGAGCAAAGCATGACGTATGGAGAAGTTGAGTTGCTATGTTCTATGTTGTACCCCTGAAACTAATGTTAACATCGTGTGTCAACTATCCTCAAAAGAATTAAAATTAAAAAAAAAAATTTGGAAGAGAGTCAGTTACATAAGTACACCCATAGAGAAAATGACCTCAAAGTTGTTCACATGGCGTTCCCTGGATTGTTGAAGTCCCCACAAATTCAGTATAAATTAAAAATTAAATAAAGGCATCAATTGCCTAGCTGTTGATTTGGATATATAGAATTGACTTTGCTACTTTTTTGCTATGTGACCTTTAGTCCACCACCAACTTCTGTAGGCAAAATAATTTCTCCCTCAAGTGAGGGGCTCCCGATAGAGAACTTGTAAGTTCATAGTCCCAGAATTTAAATTTTCCAGATACATAAGACCTAAAAATAAACTTGGAATTGCCAACTTTTTACTTTTTTAAGGAGGGGATTCTAAAATAATAATCCTCATCTAACACCATTATCTCCTAGAAGATCATTTGGACATTTAAAGCAGGAGAAAAATTTGTTTACTAAAGGACAGTCTTTCTCCCAAAGGAAACAGCTGGCAACATTGTATTGCTGCATCTCCCTTGAAAATTTTTTTGGAATAATGCATAGCCCAGAGTTCAGATTTAACAGTGCAACACCAGGTACATTTCCAGTATCCAGTACATTTAGGAACTTTATTTTTATCCTTGCTATTGCAGGAAATCCAGTTTCACCCAGATTATATAGATAAACAGAATTCTCAGAGTTAATGGAGTTTCACTGATGCATGGTCTGTGTGACCCAGTGGAAGCCCCAAATCACAATCCAGGTATTGCTACCGGATTCTTGCCTCCTTTCTCCCCAGGACAGGAAGAAAGAGGATCCATCAGTCTGCGGGGCTGGTCAGCTTAGATTGGGGGTTCCCTTCTCTGTCTGCTACCCCCCCCCCACCGTCTTCCTCCAGTGGTTGTGCTGCTGCGGCTGGGCTCCTAACCGAGAGCAGTGAGGATGGTATCCAAGAGGGCATCTTTGCTCAAGAGGAAACTTCACTGTGTATGGCACAGCATGAGGACCATTGAGCTAATGTGCTCTCAGCACCGTTCATTGTGCCTTGTAGGGCCCTTGTCAGAGTTGCAGAAGTTCTAGCAATGTCAAAACGGACCCATCCCCTTTGAAGTGGCCACCCTGAGGAGACTGAACAACTTGTTGGTGAACAAGGAGCTAAAGAGGCTATCGTAGAGGTGACTAGGTCTTTGTACAGTTCTAAAGTCCCCTGATCTCTGGTTTCTCCTGCTAAGGAGGGTCTCCAGGGGGGAATGGCTGTGTGTGAATCACGTGCCTTCTGTTGGGTTCTTAGATGTTTTCTCTTGCTGCTTAGTGGAATAGTGCTCTGGAAAGTCAGGATGAGGGATTTCATTTTCTACTCTACAGTAGACTGGATTTTTCTCAAGTTTCTTTGCTATCTCTGCCCCAGGTGGAAGAGTATGGCTGTCAACTAGAGTTTCCAAGAGAGTAAACCGGTGACCAGTCCATGACACCAGGCTGTTCACATGAGGTTATGTCCCATTTAACTGGATTTCAGCGGTCTTTCTCTGAAACCTTTGGACAGAATAAAGACATTTTCTCCTTCATTTTAATCCTTTTACTTTATAGCTGGTATTTGAATGAGTTTGGAGTCAGGCTTTCGAATGAAATTGGGAGGGTAATGTTAAGTGTGGGGAAGGGCAAAAATCTACAGCAATTTCATTGTAAATCACTGCCTTGACTCATCAGGCAGCTACAAGAAATAAGCAATGCCAGGGATAATAGAGATTTATTACAGCAAATTAAAGGCTAATCAGAGTGTGTCCTGTGATAAACAACATAGTAAAACAAACATAAATGACAGGGAAAGCGTGAGTTGATGGAAGACTTGTGAGTGTGTGTGGCAGTAGAATGCCAAATTCCATTCATGACTTACTCACTTTGTATAGTTCTGCACTGTTGCGTGTGTAGATGGGAGGTGGTGGGGGAGAGCATGCACATTGGTTCAGCAGCTAATGTGTGTTTCATGTGGGTGCAGCATGGGGATAATGAGTGAGGTAGAGCAGGAAAGTGACTCACCGCCCCTTCATGCTAGGGATTCCAACATGTCCGTAAAGGAAGGCTGGAAGTGACCGTGAAGGTATAAGACTAAGAACCAAATAGAATGAACTCTTGGCGCCATGGGCCTTTGTGGGTCTGGGAGATGGTTTGTGGGCTGCCATGCCAGCGCTGGCCTCCTCCGGAGGGTAGTTGTGAGCTTGAGTCCTAGGGAGAGCTTGAATCTGGCCAAGCTGGCATGAGGTGGCAGGAGTCAGGGCGGCGGGGGAGGGGGTTGTCTGGAGAGATAAAATTGAGCAAACAGTGTTGAAGAGATGATGAAGACATGAGCAGATCTGTGCTGGTGTTGTTGTTAGAATGTGGCAGATAGTTTTTAGGAAGTAAATAGGGGATAGACAGAGTATTAAATGTTGCTTGCGTGTGGGTCCTTCTACTGGCAGGATTCTGTCCAAATGGGGAGAAACGTCACATGTTCTTCATTCTCTAAACGTTGTAATTAAATGAAGTGGACCTGGAAGGCTGGTTTCTTGGCTTGAAAAAAACAAAAATCTAAACTCTTGGTGGGATTTTATAACTCCATTTAATTCTTATGGTTTTTCATTTCTCTTCTTAAGTGTTCATGGGCTAAGCGGTCTTAGGATGATCGAAGCTCTATATATGCAGATTTATGCTGTCATAGAAAGCTCTTCCATTATTTTGTCTTTTTCTACTAAAGGTTATGCTGAATTACTACTTCCTTTTAGTGGAGGAGTTTTACAGTGAGTGTTATCCGTTAAGAAAATCCATCTTCTGACCACTCTTTTCTGAGTCAGTAATGAAGATGTTATAAGATTTGGGGGAAAATATGGCCCAGTTGCCGGAAGGCAGAAAGATAGCGCTAAATAAAAAATCAATAAACTAATTCTGTTAAAACAATAAAGAGAGAAAAATGATCTGGAAGCCTGTTGACCCTTTGGTTTATCGAGATAGGAAAATTAACGTAATCTAGCCTTTGTATTTCATTCATTTTGATGTTTTTCCACTTTGGTATTGTGACCTCATTTTTAGCCTGTGGTGTTGTATGCTAGGTCTCAGATCATTTTTGAAGCGCTAGTAGGTCTGTGGAGCCTCTTTGGGAGCAGGCTGAAGCAACCGAGGGGGAATAGACAGGCTCTGCCACCCCTTTCACCCCAACCACTGGCACCCTTCAGCTGGGGCAACCCTACTGTCACCTGCTTTGTTCACACTTAGCTTTTACTTGAACAGATTTGACTTTATAAAATTGGAATATATTTGTTCCAACCCAAGGACACCAGAAGGGAACATTTGGACCCACCAGCCAGATTTCTGGACCAGTGTATAGATGGTCCCCACAACACCGTTTCTGGATTCTTCTCATCACCCAATGTGTGTTCTTGGTCACATCTGTAAGGGGAGGCATGGGGATTTAATTTAACTTGTAGGCATGGGGATTTTCTTTATCTGTGGTAGACAAATTGGCACATCTTCGAAATCATGGACATTTAGGTTCTCCTCCTTGGTCTCTATCATGTGTTTTTGTTTTGTGGTTCCTTCTGGGGTTAGAGAGGAAACAAAATAGAAATTCTGTAAAGGGAACCCAGCTTTTGCTGACCTCTACCTATAACTGCTGAGGTGCTGATAATTTTTTTTTTAAGTTTTATTTATTTATTTGACAGACACACCGAGAGAGGGAACAGAACCAGGGGGAGTGGCAGAGGGAGAAGCAGGCTTCCCACAGAGCAGGGAGCCCAACTGGGGCTCCATCCCAGGACCCTGGGATCATGACCTGAACTGAAAGCAGATGCTTCAGCTATGACTGAGCCACCCAGGTGCCCAGGTGCTGATAATTTTTATTTTTTTTTCCTTAAGAAAGTAACAAAATTTGCTAGATAAGTATAACAATGTTTATCCTTGAAGCCATCAAACACCTAGTTGTTTCCTATTGCACCTTCCCTTTTCCTTCCTTTGTTATGGAAATATCTGGGCAGGGTTTCTATTTTAATAGCTTAATTAGGTAAATGTGATCTTTATCGTGACCTCAGTGAGGTTCTTTTTTGAAAAGGTTAAGTTTGAGTATCCTTTAATTGCCTGTCTTATAGGAGTTCTTTATAGGAAGGTTTATTTAAGAGCTAGTTTTTATTTTTGTTGTTGTTAAGATTTATTTGAGAGAGAGAGTATGTGCACGTGTGCATGCACACAAATGTTGCTGGGGGAGGGGCAGAGAGAGAACCCTCAAGTTGACTCCCCACTGAGCAGGGAGCCCGACCATGGAGCTCAATCCCAGGCCCCTGAGATTGTGACCCCGAGCCCAAATCAAGAGTGGGATACTTAGGGGCGCCTGGGTGGCTCTGTGGGTTAAGCCTTGCCTTCAGCTTGGGTAATGGTCTTGGGGTCATGGGATCTAGCCCTGCATTGGACTCTCTGCTCGGCGGGGAGTCTACTTCCCCATCTCTCTGTCTGTCTCTCTGCCTACTCGTGATATCTCTCTATCTCTCTATCTCTCTATCTCTCTCTCTCTCTCTCTCTCTCTCATAATCTTAACAGTGACAACAAAAAAGAGTGGGACATTTAAATGACTGAACCACTCACATGCCCCAACACCTAGTTTTTAATAGTATTCAAAATACTAAATATTATTAGCACAGAAAAAATAAAATTGCTACTTTTATCTATAAAATGTAGTTTGGTCCTGGGTATCTCCTGTCCATTTTACACACACATGTACACGCAAACATATGCCTCATCTCTTACCAACAGATACCTGAAATCACCAAAGATACAGCTTCACTGTCGCAGGGTGTCTTGAAGCAGCGGGATACATTACAGCAACACTGGGTCCTTTACCTTCCCTGCTATCACTGCTCCCGGAATCCTAGGTTAATGTAAATCAAGACAAGCCTGGATTGATTCGTAGAATTTTAGAATTTATTGGGTTCATGGTGAAGTCCTTGCTGTGAAGTCAAGCAATGTTCTTGAGCTCAGCTTGACTCTGAAGCTTTCACAGTGTTTTTTATAGTCTTTGAGATGACCAGCAGGCTTTCCACATTGCTCTCTTCCAGCCTCGCCTAGAATGTGTGACAGAAGGGATATGGAAGAGAAAGGAGCCTTATTCAGACAGCCGGCAGCCTTGGCTCTTGGTCTCCAGCGTGCGTTCCCTCCCATCTACTTGTCCACTCTTGGCACTTCATGGTCTTGCCTCCACTCCTAAATACTGGAGAAACCAGAATTCCTTTGGTACCCCATATCAAATCTCAAAAATTCCTCATTTATAATCCAGACCGGAGATAGCTGGTATTCTTCACCTGTTTTAAGGGCTTTCTTGAGCATGGGGTCTAATGCAGGCAGAAAAGAAGGGGAAAGATCTTTAGGCCACGGTGTCAGAGTCTGGCCCTTTGGAGCCATCCTTCTCTGAAGGCCGCCTGACCAGCTCACAGAACGGTGGTGGTTTTGACTTTGTGATCTGAGTTCATATTCCAAGTCATCTTTAATATTCAGTCCTGATAGGGTAATTATATCCTAGCTCACTCGTGCAGATGGCTGTGGTACAGTGATTTCACAGAAAGTAAATAGAATGCTAATTTGTTGAATGCAACCTATTTGAAAGTAAGTATTCTTGCCTGGTCTCATGTGACTTTTTTACTTTTCTTCTTATAAAGAAAATTAAAACAGACAAACAAAACCCTAGTCACTTGCAAGATTAATTTAGGTCTGGGTGGTACTTTGTAAAAATTACAAAGATGCAAATAAGAGTCTGTTCTTTTCTTTCTTTGGAAACTCAATGCTGGCTTGGATACAAGACTCCCTACTAAGTAAATAAGAATGGCCTTTTCATGTTGTTTAATACTTTTATTTTGAGCAGAGGTTTTAATTTACAGTGAACTGTAATGAACTACCTGTAGTGGTTGGTCCCCAACAGGTACAGAAACTTGGGAGAATTGCTCATTTCTATTTTAGGGACTTAGCAACTTTTAGACATTACGTGAACTTAGATTAGGTTGTGGCTTTGTGTTTTTGGAGGTGCCAGAACACAGTGTAAGGGAAGGTTAGACAAGTCATCTGTTGAAATGGTTCCTTGTCCATCCATTTATTTAAACATTTATTTTTTATTGAGTTGCTGTGGTGTTCTCTGTGCTCACCTTTGTTCCTACCCCTGAATTCCTGGTCTGCTCTGTGGGTCTTGGATCTCAGGAGTGCCCCTTGAGCTCCTATTTATGATTTCCAAACTTGTCCTTGGTTTTTTTTTGTCCTCACCGTGGCTTGAGGTGTTAACCTAGGACCTAATCCATTGGAGATTGAAAACCAAAGAAAATCCGGGAGTGTTTTTTTAGGAATATTTTTGGGGAATTGCTCGGCCTTTCCTAGAGCTGACTCTTGCCTGTGTTCCCCAAGGAAAAGCAGCAGCCACAGCTGGTCCGGTGCCAAGGGGTGATGGTGAGGTGGTCTGAACCACTGCCTGTGTGCCCTTTGAAAGTGGCTGTCATCAAGGGTGCCTCTCTTGGCCTCTATGTACAATCTATATACTACATGAAGAGTCGCATGCTGGTGGGCCAAGGACTAAATCCAGTCCTAATCATGTTTTGCTAAAACACCTAGTGTTTTAGCAATTGAAAAAGTCCCCTACAAATCTAAGCTTCTGACTTCTTTTAACTAATGGGAGGATCTCCAGGCACTGGCCTTGCTCACTCTCAGGTTAGCATCAGCGAGAACAGAGCAGGGGCTACATTTCCCTTGAGGGACTTTAGTGTCCTCCTGCTGTGTAATAGACCATCTTGGCCCTAGGAGTTGTAAGACCTTTTCATTCTATTCATGGACTCGGGGAGTTGGAAATGTGGACAAGGCATGGTGGGCATGGTTTGTTTCTAGTCCATAGTGGCTAGGGCTTCAGCAGGGGTGACTTAAATTTGGGGAGCCAGAATCACCTGGAGGAGTAGTAAATTTACATGTGTGCCTGGGCCAGGAGAGCTTGGGGATCCTTGGGAATCCCCTAAATCAGTATACAGTGTCCAGGCTTTCCATGTGTTCTTTCTAGGCATGTTCTTCAACATGGCAGCCTTCCAACATGGGGACTCAGATCCAAGATGAAGCTGGACAAGGCAAGAGCCACAGGACCTCTCGGGACCTAGCCTTAGAGATCGTGCTGTGTCACTTTCTTATATTCTATTGGCTTGAGCAATCTCAAATTCACCAAGATGGAAAGAGAAGCAAGGGCGAGATACTCCACCTCTTGGTAGGCTAATTATATAAAAATTGTCAACTATGTTTTGAAAGCAACAAAGGGAGCAGACTGGTTCTGTTTGCTGTTCTCTTCACTCCCTATTACATTGTATCCAGTCTGCTTTACTGATTTCTGTTACCTGACTGTCCCTGAGGGCATTTGAGTTAGCGATGACTGCTCTTCCTTGGGACATCTAAATTTAGATGAACTCTTAACTAAAACTAGTATTTAGAGTTGATCTTCTGTCAACATTTATAATGGTAAGTGTTCCCTTTAGGGGAATGAGTGGAAGACAACGTGGACTTGTGCTCCAAACATCTTTTGGGAATTGGTGTAAGAGTTTTCGCTGGGGGTGCTAACCCCCTGAGGTAGGATTCATGCTCATGTTGGCCATGCTCTGGATTTGCATTTGCAGAAACGGGCTCTCTTACTCATGTGTTCACTGCTTTATTTCTTTGCTTTGGATACGTGCATTTCCTCCTGCATTTCCTTATTCTAGAGACTGTGGGTCAAGCCATTTGTTTATTTTTTAAATTACTTAAGAAATATCCTGTGGATGTCATTGTAAATAATGTCATTATAAATAATGAAATCTTAACTAGGGGTGCTATACTATAAGGAGTGTTAGAATTAAAGCAACCATGGTTTAAAGAGACACTTAAGGAAAAGTATCTAGAATTATCATCTTTTTCACCCAGCTCTGACCTTCCAGTGAAGGTATCATGGTTGTCCTGCTTGGGGTACTGGGGTACTGGGTGTTACCCCATCCCTTCCCTTGCCCATCATCCTGGACTGTCAATAAATTTGGCAATTTATTCTCCTAAATAGTTTTCTATCTGTTCCTTAGCTCAGACGCACCTAGGCCACATGCCTAGGTGTTCTGCTAATCTGTACTATCTCCCCATTCCATTCTGCTCTAAGAGTGATCTTCCTAGAACATTCATCAGATCATGTTAGTTCCCTGCTAACACATGGACAGTGGCCTCATTATGCCTCTGGAAAAAACATTCTGTTGTAAATGGCACAGGAGGGCCTACCTGATCTGGACCCAGTTTAGCTCTTCGACCTCCTCTCCAGATTGCTTCTCCCTGCTCTAGTACATTCCTACCCTAAGTTGCTCCAGTCATAACTGGCCACTTGTCTCCAGGCACTTTCTGGATCCTGCCAGCTGAATCCTACACTGGGAGCCTTGGCCCATGTTCTGACTTTTCTGTTCTGTGCTAAAAGCTCTATCATTGGCTTTCTATAGCATCCCAGTGCCTATATCAATTTTAATGTTTCTTTTTCACCTATCTTCCAAGTCTAATTCAGATTTCTTGAAGACAGAAACAATCTCTAGTCCCTTCGTATTGATGTTGGGCATAGGTAGGACTTTGGGTAAATGTTTATGGGATGGCTGCATGACTGAACCCTACTGGTGATTCTATGCTATTCTTGCAGAATAGCAGTCTATTTATAATGGGGTAGAGGACCTTACTGTGGTTTTGTGTCTGACAGGGGGAAGGAATCCTTCTCTGTGCCTTTCACACCAAAAGGAAGCATATAACATTGATTTGGGAGGAGAACAAGGAAAATCTTCTAGATATGTATCTTGCTGATATAGTTGTGTGTATTACAAAAGTAGAAAGTAGTAAATGTAGCCCTCTCTGGTAGATGTCAAGATGTCCTTTGCGTGCACCTACATGTTTCCTGGTTTCCTCTGTGAGCAGCCGCATTTCCACTAATAATTCTCCCAAGAGCATCCTGTATGGTAAATGGGACACGAATTCGGAACCAGACACACTCTGCAAATTCTGGTTCTAGTTTCTTCCTAAGCTGCATATTCTAGGAGACAGCTTTACTTCATTTCTCAGAACCTCCCTTTACTTGTAACAGATGGGTAGCTGGCTAAGAGTAGCAGGGCATAAATGCTAGGTCCCTTCTTTCCTCCAGAGGGGAAATAATAGTGCACCTAGTTTTGTGTTGGTTTGACAGTTGGAAAGCCATCTCACTCACATCATAGCTCCTTATTATGTCATTTTAATCTCAGCATCTTAGGAAATGGTAAGCCTCCTACTGCAAATTAATTGTTGCTAACTGAATGTAAAGAGCCTGTAACATCACAGAATCAAGGGAATGAGAGGGGAAGACCTGGTGATTGACTCTGCAGTCTGGGGTAGGGCTTTACTATTTTTTCCAGCCAATGACTGTGAAATGAATCGCCTTGGTCACTACTATTTATAAAAAGAAATAAGCATTTGAATGTGCTTTGTGCATGTCCAGAATTTCAGTTCAAGCTCACTGCTTCGTCTGGGCCTCTGTTGTCTGCTATGAGGATATTAGGCTAATATTTTACATTTACCTGTATTTCGGTCCCACCTTGTAGATTTAAGCTCAGGAGGGTTGGGCTGCGGGGTGGCATAGTAGCAGCCAGGACCCACATTTTTGTCTTATGCAGACTTGAGATTTTGCTGTGATTGGCAGCAGGTTCTTAGTGCTGCCAAGAGTTGAAGCTAAAATTACCTGTGTTTCAAACAAAAGTTCTTCTAGGAACAGCCTTTTTCTCGGAGGTTGGAGGAAGAGGAGAGATAGATGACTTTTGTCTGACTATCCAGACTCTAGGATCTATGCCAATTGGGGATTGAGCTGCCTCTTAAAATTTTTATTATGCTCTCTAGGAACCCCTTGAAAAGAGACTAATGCACTTTTAATGACTGGATATTAAAGATATTTATATCAAGTATAAAAAAGTTGCTGTTGAAGTTATTTTTTTTTTCTTTCTTGCTTCAGCTCAGACACAGAAGGAGCAGTCTAATAACTGAAAATAGAAAAACCAAAAATAGTATGTTCTCATAAATGTGACCTGATCATGTATGACCCAGTTTGGGTAGGGTACCCCTTAGCTTTGAACTGGCATTTTGGTGAGGAGGGTTCCCAGTGAGCTGCAGTGTATGGCCAGTGGGTGGGAGGCCAAGACATAGCAACAGATATGCTCCGTGAGGCTGGATAGGCTTTGGGACGTGGGCAAGACCGACAGTACATGGTGAGCTCAAGCGCTCTCTTGAGACAAGACTACACAGTTAAGGATGGTCCCCTGTGAGAAAGCTGAGTCTTGGCTTTTCCTTTCTACTTGTCTGGCCTCTGACAAGTTACCTTACCTCTCTGGGTCTCCGTTTTCTTATCCGTAGACAGAGGAGAGTAAAAACTTCTACCTTCTAGGGATGTTGTGAATATTGAGTCCATGTATAGAAGACATTGAGACTGAGGTCTTCTATTGGTAGGTGAAGTATAAATGTTTAATGAATTATTAGGATTTTTCATTGATTGCCACAGGACTTCGAAACTATGGGTGAGCATCAATGGTAACAAAGGCAAAAGACTTTATCTGGAGGCTCATTACCTAGTGGGTGAATTTTCTTTCAGTTTGCTGGCCAAATTCCTCTATTTATTCCCTGGATGATAGCTAGTATCTAAGATGGCCTGAAGATGGCACAATTAAAGGGAAAAAATGGGAAAGGAGGAGTTGGTATAAATCATGGTTAACAGTTGAATTTATTTGTGGGTCAAAGGCAGACCTGAATTCAAATTCAGTTTGAGCCTTGAGTCCAGACTTCAAATCATATCAAAGTGAAAGTGATATGCCTACCTCCTCCCCCCAAGAAAAATGACTTCGTTGTTTTTATAAAAATGGCACATTATAATAAAAAAGTTCCTAAGCAGCCCAGAAAGTTAGAAAAAGAAAAAGAAAAAAAAGCCAAGACTGTGTTATCCAGAAATAAACACCACTTAAATTTGTGAACCTTTTACATCTCTCCAGGCATAATATAAATGAAAGGTAGATGGACAGAAATTATTTTATAAACTGAGGTAAGTCTACACTCTCCTACCCCCCTGCCCCTGCCCTGCCTTTATAAAGGGTTGCTTTTTTTTTTTTTTTTTTTTCCCCCACCAGTCCCTAGCTTTTCTTTATAATGTAGTCTATACCATCTCGGGCCATGAGTACTGGGGGCAAGTTTAGCTTAACTGAACTTATACTGTATGTATGCTTTATTTACAAATGACGTTGAACATTTTTTTGTGTGTGTTGGCCACTTGTAAGTCACTGGTGAGAGGTTTGTTGAGATCTTTTGCCCATTTTACTAACTGAATTGTCTTATTTTTGAATCTTAAGGGTTCTTTGCATATTTTGGAGACAGTTCCTTTACCGATAGGTGTTTTGCAAATATTTTCTCCCAATCTGTGGCTCGTTTTTTCATTTTCTTAAGCAGTGTCCTCTGTGGAGCACAGTGTTTCAGCTTTAATGAAACCTAATGTAACTTGTCGTCTTTCATGGATCCTGCTCTTGGTGGTACATCTGACAATTCATGCTCAAATCCAGGGTCACCTAGATTTTCTCTTACGTTATCTTCTAGGGTTTTTTTTTACTTTAACATTTGTATATAGGATCCATTTTGAATTAATTTTCGTGAAAAGTTTAAGGTTAGTGTCTTTTTCTTCTCTTTCTTTCTTTCTTTTTTGATTTTTTTGCATACAGATAGCACCGTTTGTTGAAAGCACTATTACCATTGCTTCTTGTCAAAAATCAATTGACTATTGATGTATCTTCAAGCTCTCTATTCTGTTACATTGATCTATATGTTTGTCCTTTTGCTAATTCTATACTGCCTTGACTACTATAGCCTTGTAATTATAGAAGCTGAGTTTTGTGAGTCCCTAAATTTTGTTGTTCAGGGTTATGTTGGCTCTTCTGGCTCTTTTTTTTCATATAAACTTTAGAAACTATTTGTTGATGTCCACAAAAGAGTTGGCTGGATTTTGATTGGGATGCCATTGAAGCTATAGATCAGGCTGGGAAGAACTGATGTCTTAAGGAAATCAAATCTTCTAAATCCATGAGCACAGAATATCTCATTACTGTAAGTGGTATTGTTTTGAAGTTTCAAATTACAGTTGTCCATTTTTGGTATATAGGAAAGCAGTGGATTTTTATGTAAGTGTAATGGAGATCAGAGGCTCTCCACGTGGAAAATATTTACCACCTAGCACTTTGTGGGAGAGGTTTGCTGATCCCTATTGTATGGTAGTCCACTGTAGGAATATTCCACAAAATATGTACCCATTCTACTGATGAGCTTAAGGATGTTACTGGCTTTTGGCAACTTGTTTTTTTTTAAAGATTTTACTTATTTGAGAAAGAGAGTGAGAGTGGGAAGGGGGTGGGGCAGATGGAGAGGGAGAGAGAGAAACTCAGACTTTGCACTAAATGTGGAGCCTAACATGGAGCTCAGTCTCATGCCCCTAAGATCATGACCTGAGCGGAAATCAAGAGTCAGAGACTTAACAGACTGAGCCATCCAGGTGCCTCAGTTTTTGGCAATTATAAAAAAGCTGTCCTGAATTTATGCATGTATTCTGATGCATGTAAGTGTATGTAGCATTGCTTGGTGTGTCTTTGAAGTGGCATCGCTGAGTTGTGGATTGCGTCTGTCCACAGCCATAGTGGGTAAATGCCAGAGTGGCTGTTTGCGGCTACAGTGTCATTAGCAGTGGATGAAACTCCTGGCACTCCATAGGCTTGCCAGTAACCACAGTTTGTAGGACTTAAACATTTCTATTAGTGTGAGAAATGTGACATGATCTTTCATTTAGGTATTGATTTGTTCCTTGACCACCAGCAGGACCTATATTGGAGTCTTTTTCTGCATGCTCTTCTTCCAAAGCACTAATTATATGTATGTTGTTCCCCCCCATTCCTTTATATGGTGACTTAATCCTCTCCATCTTTTTTTTTTTTTTTTTAAGATTTTATTTCTTCATTAGAGAGAGAGAGCACACAAACAGGGGGAGAGGCAGAAGGAGAAGAAGACTTTCCGCTGAGTTGGAAGCCTGATGTGGGGCTTGATCCCAGGACCTGAAGATAATGACCTGTGCCAAGGGCAGATGCTCAACCATCTGAGCCACCCAGGCACCCCATCTCCACCTTATTTTTTATTGTGATTTTAGCTGCATCTATTTTACCTATTTTTTCCTAATGTTTTCATCTCTGTAAAATTTTCATTTCTTTTTTCTTTCTTTCTTTCTTTTTTTTTTTTTTTTAAAGACTTCATCCATTCATTTGATAAAGAGAGATCACATGTAGGCAGGCAGGCAGAGAGAGGGGAGGAAGCAGGCCCTCCACAGAGCAGACAGCCCGATGCGGGGCTCGATCCCAGGACCCTGGGATCATGACCCGAGCCGAAGGCAGAGGCTTTAACCCACTGAGCCACCCAGGTGCTCCTTCATTTCTTTTTTTATCTGATCTCTGCCATATAGATGTATATATACATACCTATGTATATACACACACACATTTTTGCTGTTTCTGAGCTCTTTTATCTAAAATTTCTCAGCAGACATGGGGAACTATTTGAGAAAACCCTCAGTTTCATTGTGGGTTCTTTCTCTTCATTTTTGTTCATGAGGCAATGTAAACTGGGCTAATCTGAAGTTTCCATTTGGATTTCTGTTTCAAAAGTCTTCTCACCAAACAGGTTACCATTTTTGCCATGTGGGTTTGTCCTCCCTTAGATTTTAGCCTTGAACAGATAACGGAACGCAGCAAAGGCATTGAAGTTAGAGACTGTGTCATCTCCTGCTTTCCTGCTGGAGGGCTCTCTCCTCTAAGAGTAGGTCACAGGTATGCTGGGGCGGGTGTCAAGAGGGTTTATGTGAGCTGTATGTCCGGGATGTTCTGTGGTGTCTTCTGCAACTTACTTGCCTCCAGATATATTCCAACTACTCCCCTGCAGACCTACACCTCTCCATCAAGTTGCTCTAATGCTGGGATGGGCCTCTTCAGAGGTCTCCTCTGACTTGAGCTTAAGGAAACCTATTTCCAGTGACTTACCAGGAATGTAACCACCCTCCATTGCTTAGTTGGGCTTTGTATTTTGCCTTTTGGAGTTGCAACTGTGTTCTTGTTCTAAAGAAATTTGTTCTAAAGAAATTTTTTGGTTGTTTTGAAGCAGATGAATTCCATTGTTTAGCCATTTTCAATGGGAGGTCATGACTTTTTTTTCTTTTTTTGATGCCATAAAAATACATGAATGTTAGTGTTAGAATCTAAAATAAGTGGATAATTATTATTTCACTTTTTTATCCACATGTGATAATGCCCTATAAATATTTGTAAAGTGTTTTCTTCCCAAAGTTATAAACATCAAGAATGGAAGGAAAAAAGATTTTTTAATACGGAATAAAGAAGCAAAATGCTCAAAATAATGAATTTCTTTGTAGAAGCTTAATGTAGTGTATCTTAATTATCCAAGGATTAAAGCATACAATGTACAGTTATTATATTGTACATGAAAATCATGGCAAACATCCTAATACACATCCTGAACGTGATTTGCCAATATTTTTTGTTAGTCATAATTATCTCTTTCTTAATTAGGTTTGCCTCATTATTGGTTTCTTAAAATATGTGCATATTTTAAGGATCATAGGGAAGTCAATTTATGGAAAAGCATCATTAAATTTGTTTTACAGACTCCGAGTGGTTCCTGCTGAGGTTTGGGGGACATATGGCATCTTGTCTGATGCAACATCTTGTGTGAAAAATCTTGCTCTGAAACCAAAACAAAAGCAACAAAAAATGAGAATAAACTTAAGCAATGTGAAATTTTCCTCAGTCAAAATGCTTTTAAGTAATTTCAGCAAATACATCGTACATTACAACTGTGGATATAGCGCTGAATATTTTCTATTTGTGAGAAAGAGAGTTTAGAAAACAACTTGCAAATGGGATCTCTAAACTTAATACAGTAATCTAAAATATTTAAAGCCAAAGCTGTACTTGTTAAAGAAGCACTAAGTCGCTCCCTACTTTTTTAAAATTAAGAGCCTTTTTATTACAATAGCAATAAGTAGACATTATAGAAAATTATGCAGTATAATGGGTGGGTGAAAACCCAGCTTCCTGCCGCTAAGGATTACTGTTAACGGTACATTTTTTCACATGCATTTCTGTGTACCTGTTGTTTAGCCAAAAAAAAAAAAAAAAAAAAAATTATACTTTATGTGCCATTTTGTAATTTTTTCCCCAGTTAATAATCACCAGCTTTTGATATCAGTAAATTTGCCTCTCACATATGACCTGGTTCACATTCAGAATCAACAGTCATTTCAAATATCCTGCTTTGTCCAGTCAGGATTGTGTCTCCATCTTCTGTTGGCATCTAGCTGCCATAGCCCTTGAGTTCCTTTTGTTTAGCACAGTCCCCACCTTCTTTCTTGTAACACTGACTTGTTCGAGAAGTTTGGCAAGTCGTCTTGTGCCCAGAAGTTTTTAATGGGAAAGTTTTTAGAAATTGTAATAGGACTCCCTTGAATCCTTCAAGTCACGTCTTAGGAGGTGTGGGGAGCATGAGCAGTGTGAGGAGAGGGAAAGTGGACCCAAATGTGGTCACTGAAGTGAGAAAATCTTTTTCTCAGCAAGGGCGTGCTGGTTCTCATTTACATGTCGGGTCTATGAGAGGTTGTCTCCTGAGCTGTGAAGCTTGGAATTCACCAGGCCCTGCCTTTATTTCTTACTGTAGTAACAAAGCCAATGATGGACATTAATTTATGGAAGGTTGGTAGCCACGCAGGCGTAAAGGACGAATTTTGTGGAGACTGTTGCTTGCCTTCACACTGTGTGTGTACACCCACAGATACGTGGCCGGGAGGTCCGCAGCTTTTAGCTGTAGAGAGTCCTACAGTGTGCCAGGTCTTGTTACATGTTCTGTGAGGTAAAGCTGAGTAACACATAGATGAGTAACAGACTCTTCTCTCAGTCATCTCTGTGGAGTCATTATGGGGAAAGATCTGCCAGAAATTGGAAGAAAGAATGTAGCGGAGACTCTTGAGACAGTAAAAAAGATGATCTGAACTTGTATGTTAAAATCTTCTATCCTGAGGGGCATGTGAGGGGCTCAGTCAGTTGAGCGTCTGCCTTTGGCTCAGGGTCCTGGGGTTGAGTCCAGCCTGGGGCTCCCAGCTCAGCGGAGAGCCTGCTTCTCCCTTTTCCACTCCACCTGCTTGTGCATTCTCTCTCACTAATAAATAAAATCTTTTTAAAAATGTGCCCCCACTTTAAAGTATCTAGCCATATTTGGTGACCACCCCCTGCTTCATCCTGCTGCAGTAGCAAAATGCTTGTGAAGTCGAACACAGGTTCCACCTTCTCCTTGCCCTTCCGACTGTTCGGCGTGTTGTGTGAGTTTGCCACTTCCTTTTGTGCGGAATGCCCTCCTCCCCACCGGCTTCTCAAGATCCATGCCTCTGCCTTTTGCCTCACACCTGGCTGTTAACCCCTCCTCCGTGCTCCCTGGTCTCCTTGTGTCACACCATTGACCAGACGAAGTGTCTGCTTCATATGCTTCAGGGCCATTTGAACAGCCCACTCACTTTACTTTTGACCTTGTATTAGCAACCTTTTTTCTTTTCCTTTTTCTGTTTCAGCTGTTTAGTAAACATTTTCCTCATTTCCATTGTAGGTCAGACTTAATGCTCAATCCTGAGGTAGATAAAGCTTAGACCCAGACTTTGTCCCTCTCTTCATGGGACTGAAATAGAGCAGGATTGACAGGAACAATATCAGTGCGGTGTGATAAATGTCACAGAAGTGCTATGATCCATGGGAGCGAGGAGCACGGAGCCACTGATTGTATGGGGGAAGGAGAGCTTCCTTGAAGTTCATTCCAAAGCGTTAAAGATTTGCTAGCTGAGGAAGAAGGCAGCTGTAAGAGTGTAGCAGACAGTACGTGTGAAGACATGGTGTTCCGAAGTCAAGACACTCAGAGAATTCTGAGGTATCGTGTTCTTGGAAGATCCTTTCTTCACATGAATTTATTTGTCAGTGTAGGTACAAATATTCCCTTCTATATAATCCCTTTTAATTCCATTTTCTATTTAATCTTAAGCTCCATCACCCATCATCATATTTACCTAAAAGGCTGGTAAATCAAGTAAACTCCATGTGCCGAATACACATTTTAGACATTTTTTTTCCTTTTAATAAAGCCAAGTTTGCTTGATCTAAGAACACAAAACCGAGACCTAACACAGAATAAAATGTGGTTATTTATAGTGAGTCCGTAAGCTATCACCAAGCTTCTGCACACTGCTTACCTTTTCATAATGATTCTGAAGAAAGATAAACATGATTTCAAAGAATAAGCTAGGACGAAAAAACCACATGGCGTGGCACTTTGTTTTCCAGAAACTCCATCATTTAATATTCCTCTCAGTGCAGACCGTTTAGCAGGTCAGACGTTTCTGAGAAGGCAGCTGTACTCTCTCATTTCTTCTCAGGAGCTGAGTGGCATTCCGGAAGATCACTTTATAGAAATGTCAGCATGCTTAGTGCTAGGACAAACCGCAAATGGATCATCTAAAAGCTAAGTAATACTGGCTTTATCTAACAAAATAGCAATAAAAGTTGATCTCCATTGATAACTTTTATCTCTCAGCTCCCAAAAATAGCTTGTAATAACTTTTTGCATGAATCCAGAGGAAAAGCAATATGCAGGAGGCCAAGGATGTAGTCTCTTGGTTCTTAGATGGTGTCTCCATTGCCACCAAAACCATTGCCACCCTTTTGCCTCCTCCCCCTGACATGTGGCCCACTCGGTTGGATCATGTGGGGAAGAAGGAGGACTTCACTGAGGTTAATTTTAACAATTTAAAGCATCTGGGTGTAGGAGTGCTGACAACACAGACTCCATCTTTGATCCTCAGTCATGTTCTTGCCCACTGGATGACCTCTCTCAAGGTTACCTGTTCCAGGCCCCTGGAAGTTACTGTAAGCCCTGACTAGAAAGCTGGTTCTGGGTCTTCCCTAAAGTGGTGCACAAAAGGCGTCATATTAGGTAACTGCCCTTTGACCTCAGCACCTGCCCCTCACTGTGGATTAAGGTTCTCATAAGGGCTGGAGAACAGCTGTGTAGCTCTGAGCCCCCCTCAGTAAGTTACCCTGAATAAAACCCAGCATATAAATAGTATGGAGTGGCCTGCTTCATTTTTCAGTCTCACGATGCCTTCTGAGGGATACGTTAGTGACCCTCCTCTGTGATTTATTTGCCAGAGACGTACATCCTCTTTTTTCCAAGATGAATGTGCATTTCAGGTCCGCATTCTCTTGATGTTTTCTGTGGTTCTTTGCTTTTCTGATTCCATTTCCTGGTACACTAATAACCAGCACTTGTTTGAATAAGAGATGAGCCACAGATCATTTCATAGAGGTCTTAGATGGACTTGGACTTCTAGATGGTCACACAAGAATAGAACGAGACTGCATGTAAGGTTTCTCTGGGCATTTTAAACTTGCCGCTGCCAAGGCATTTAGGTCGTATCGCAGAGTTGTGTACCACATACATGCTTACTAGGTAGTAGCTGTTGACTTAGCCAGCTGCCACTCACCCTACTTAATAGACCAATACTTCCCATTTTTGCTGTAAAACCTGCTGATGCCCTTGGCACTTGCAGCTAGAAGGATACTCCTTGGTAAGCTCGTGTATTTCTCCCAACTAATGGAATTGGTTTCTTACTGGGAGTTAGCTGTGTGTATTCCCAAACCTGTATACGTCCTTTGCACTCATTGTTATTGAAATCTTAAAATTTAATGAAATATTGCATGGATTGATGGACTAGAACTATAAAGGAGAGTTATTTTCCTCTGAAAAGGAAATCAAATGCTATGGAAAGATTCAGTAAAGGCAAGTTGTCTAAAAAGATTGTTGTCAAATTACAGAGGGGCAAGAAAATGGGCAACTACTTGGAAACAGAATTATAAAAATTAAACATTTTGCTAGGTTAGAGATTTCTGACTCTTTAGAGCTTTAAGTGTTGATTTTTCACTACACTTTAAAGACCACAAAAGCAGAATATCTGGGTTATGCATTTTGTGTTGGCCTACAGTATAAATTCTGAAAAAAGAACTTGACCTATGTTTATCATTTTAAAAGTGATCCCCAACTTTTGAAATCAGTGCAATAGCCCTTGTTATGGTGTATCTTTGGCGAAAGACTTGGAAAGCATCTGAAGTACAGGGACATCACCGTCCCCCTCCCCCTTTTTTTATCTGCTCTCCCTCACAGAAGAGTATGCCCTGTTAGAACCACTGAGCTGGAACATTTCTCTTTTATAGAAGAATGAATTTCTGGACCTAGTAACCGAAGAAGATACGCAGGCCCTCCTGCTATTAGGAAGCCCATCAAGGATAATTGAACCATGGAGAGTTAATGTCTTTGTAAATCTGTTTTCCTGGCACATAATATTCAGGGGCACATCAGACACATTTTTCCACCCATTGATAATAAATGTATCCAAAGTCCCCAGTATGAGATGTGACTGGGAAGTAAAGAGACTGGTTTAACCAATATATCAGAATTTATACATCCAAATGAGCTTGTTTTTCAAAATAATGGCAGTAGGAGGTTCAACAATTATTCCAAAGATTCTGTCTCAAAAATCATTTTTGGAACCCATTTGAAATTGCCTTTGAAGGCAATTTACATGCTGCACGAGAATGCCAGTTGACTCGTTTCAGGGTTAAACTTGATTTTAAACCAATGATAGTTTAACCCATCTTGATTTGCCATCTTGGTTCCAAATAGCTACCTACTACATACAAGTGCCAAGATCTTCCATTGCTAAAATTTTAAAAAGCATACATTTCAGATCTTAAAGACAGCCCTAAAGGGGAGTTTCAAAAAAGCCTTGAGCACTGATAGCATCCCTGAAATAAACATAAACCATCTGATTAAGTGGTTGCTTTGAAAAGGAGAGTGTTGGATTTGGATATGCAAATCCTTTGTTGAAAAGCTGAAATAGGGGCACCTGGGTGGCTCAATGGGTTGAGCCTCTACCTTTTGGCTCAGGTCATGATCTTTGAGTCCTGGGTTCAAGCCCCGCATCGGACTCTTTGGGTGGCAGAGAGCCTGCTTCTTCCCCCGCTCTGCCTGCCTCTCTGCCTACTTGTGATCTCTCTCTGTCAAATAAATAAAATCTTTAAAAAAAAAAAAAAGAAAAAAGCTGAAATAGTCCTTTTGTTCTAGAGCAGCCATTAGCAAATTTTTCCATGGAGTCCCAGACAATAAATGGTTTAGATTTTGCAAGGGGGTGGGGTGGGGGGCTGTGTCACAACTTTGTACAAAAGCAGTCAGAGACAGTATGTAAATGAATGGGCTTATCTTTGTTCCATTAAAAATATTTGCAAGCCCAGGCAACAGGTCGAAGGGCCATAATTTGTTAAGCACTGCTCCATAGAGCTCTGAAAAATGAATGACCCTCAACAGTTAAGTCTCTGTCTCATCCTCTGAAAATACAGATTGGAATCATTGCTTCAGTCTTTGATACAATGATCATCGTTTTAAATGATTGCTACTTGTGTCCAAGAAGGAAAAAATACTTGACCTTCCTAACATACATTTGCAATTGGTATTTTTAGCCAGTAGCCTAAATTGAAAGTCTAAAGGGGAATTTAATTCTGTATCCAATCTGCTGAAAGTGCTCCCTACTGTGGTGTTATTGTGACGAACACTATTGCTGCCCCAAAGGTTGGTCATCCAAATATCTGGACAGCTGTGTGAGAGATCTAAGAAAGACATGAGGGCATGGGTCTTCCCATTCCCCTAAATAAACCTAGAGTTCATTTCAACTGCCTGGTGGTACTTACTGTCTTTTCTCTCTTCCCTTCCTTCATTCCCCTTAGTACTTTTCTTCTCACTCTTTTCCCTCTCTTTAAGGTATAATTCACATATAAAATTAACCCATTAAATATATATATATATATATATATACACACACACACACACACACACACACACACATATATAATTGATTTTTAGTATATTCATGCTTGTACAATAATGACTGCAGACAATTTTAGAACATTTCCTTTACCCCCAAAAGAATCATTAGTTTTTAATTCCATTAATAGCTGATCCCCAGTCCCCCACAACCATGAGGAAACCACTAATCTACTTCCTGTATTTATAGACTTATTATGGATTTCTTATAAATGGAATCATACAATGTATGGTCATTTGTGACTGGTTGCTTTCATTTTAAGATAATGTTTTTAAGGTTCATCCATCTTCTAGCATGTATCAGTAACTCATTTCTTTTTATTGCTGAATAACACAATACAATAATCATTAGATGCATATACCAGATTTTTAAAATCTGTTTCTCAGTTGATGAACATTTAGACTTCCATATCTTGGCTCTTGGAAACAATACTTCCATGAGCATGTATATAAAATGTTTGTGTGGGGACATATGTTTTCACAGCTCTTGGATAAATCCTTAGGAGTAGAATTGCTACATCATATGGCACCTATATGTGTTTAACGTTTTGAGGAACTATTGGCTGTTTTCCAGAGAGGATGTACCATTTTTACATTCCCACCAGAAGTGTGCGAGGTCTCCACTTCTGTACCTCCTTGTCTCAACACTTGATGTCTTTTTTTTTTTTTTTTTTTTTCTTAAATCCTAACCATCCTAATGGGTATGAGGTATCTCCTGGTGGTTCTGGTTTTTATTTCTTTGACAACTTATAATATGGAACACTTTTTATGTTTAAAGACCATTGGTGTATCTACTTTGTAGAAATGTCTATATGTCTGTCCTTAAGCCAGTACCACACTGTTTTAATTACTTTAATTGTGTAGTAAGTTTTGAAATTGGGGAAATGTGAATCTTTCAACTTTGTTTAGTTCCCCCCACCCAAGAGTATTTTGGCTATTCTGGGTCCCTTAAATTTCCATCTGTATTGTAGTATCCAATTGCTGGTTTCTTCAAAAAAAGGCAGCTGAAATTATGGCAGGGTTTACATTGAATTTGTAGATCAGTTTGGGGCATATTGCCCACATGACAATATGGCTTTTGATTCATTAATATGGGATGTCTTTCCATTTATTTAGATCTTTAATTTGTTTCAGTAATGTTTTGCAGTTTTCAATGTACAAGTTTTATACTTCTGTTGTTAAATTTATTCATGTGTTTTATCCTTTTTGATGCCCTTATAAATGGAATTGTTGATTTCATTTTTGGATTATTCATCGCTAGTATATAGAAATAGAATTAACTTCTGTATATTGATATTATGTCCTGCAGTCTTGTTGAATTCATTCATTCTGATGAGTTTTTAAAATTATTTTAACATATAATGTTAATATTATATGTTAATATACATATAATAATATGTAATTATATTACATATAATATTATTATATGTAATTATATGTAATAATATATGTTATTATATGTAATATGTATTATTGTAATATATGTAATGTTATTATATGTAATATAATATATAATAATATAATACATAATATAATATATAATACACATAAGTACTATTATATGTAATTATTATATTACATATAATAATATGTAATATACATATAATAATATTATTTGCCCAGGTGTACAGGTCTGTGAACTGTCAGGCTTACACACTTCATAGCACTCACCATAGCCCATACCCTCCCCAGTGCCCATAACCCAACTACCCTATCCCTACCACCAGCAACCCTCAGTTTGTTTTGTGAGATTTGAGTCTCTTATGGTATGTCTTCGTCTTATCCTGTCTTGTTTCATTTTATTCCTTCCCTACTTCCTATAATCCCCCACCCTGCCTCTCAAATTTCTCATATCGGAGAGATCATATGATAGTTGTCTTTCTCTGATTGACTTATTTCACTCAGCATAATACCCTCTAGTTCCATCCACGTGGTCGCAAATGGCAAGATTTCATTTCTTTTGGTGGCTGCATAATATTCCATGGTATATATATATACCACCTGTTCTTTATCCATTCATCTGTTGATGGACATCTAGGTTCTTTCCATAGTTTGGCTATTGTGGACATCGCTGCTATAAACATCGGGGTGCAGGTGCCCCTTCAGATCACTACGTTTGTATCTTTAGGGTAAATACCCAGTAGTGCAATTTATGGGTTGTGGGGCAGCTCTATTTTCAACTTTTTGAGGAAACTTCATGCTGTTTTCCAGAGTGGCTGCCCCAGTTTGCATTCCCACCAGCAGTGTAAAAGGATTCCTCTTTCTCTGCATCCTCATCAACATCTGTCATTTCCTGACTTGTTAATTGTAGCCCTCCTGACTGGTGTGAGGTGGTATCTCACTGTGGTTTTGATTTGTATTTCCTTGATGCCGAGTGATTGGAGCACTTTTTCATGTGTCTGTTGGCCATCTGGATGTCGTCTTTGCAGAAATGTTTGTTCATGTCCTCTGCCCATTTCTTGATTGGATTATTTGTTCTTTGGGTGTTGATTTTCATAAATTCTTTACAGACTTTGGATACTAGTTCTTTATCTGATATGTCATTTGTGAATATCTTTTCCCATTCTGTCAGTTGTTTTTTGGTTTTGTTGACTGTTTCCTTTGCTGTGAAAATTCTTTAGATCTTGACAAAGTCCCAATAGTTCATTTTTGCCCTTGCTTCCCTTACCTTTGGTGATGTTTCTAGGAAGACGTTGCTGCAGCTGAGGTTGGTGCCTATGTTCTCCTCAAGGATTTTGGTGGATTCGTTTCTCACATTGAGGTCTTTCATCCATTTTGAGTCTATTTTTGTGTGTGGTGTAAGGAAATGGTCCAGTTTCATTTTTCGGCATGTGGCTGAATTTTCCCAACACCATTTGTTGAAAAGGCTGTCTTTTTTCCATTGGACACTCTTTCCTGCTTTGTTGAAGATTAGTTGACCATAGATTTGAGGGTCCATTTCTGGGCTCTCTATTCTGCTCTATTGATCTCTGTGTCCATTTTTGTGCCAGTACCATACTGTCTTGATGATGACAGCTTTGTAATAGAGCTTGAAGTCCGAAATTGTGATGCCACCAACTTTAGCTTTTTCAACATTCTTCTGGCTGTTTGGGGTCTTTTCATTCTGACGGTTTTTAATGGATTCTGTAGAATTTTCTGTATAGCAGGTCATGTAATTTGCAAAATAGACATTTTTTTTAAAAAAGAACTTATTTTATTGGACTTGGTTAACATCTTTTTTCATGGCCCTCTGTAACTGTTTCAGACTTTCATCACCATAGTGAAGTCTTCTTCCCAGCAGCTGTCCTCTCTGATCTCAGCAGCTGATCCTCTAGAATGACAAAAAGGCTGAGAGATAAATAACATTGTATGCGAGGGAAATCTCAAACATTTTCCCACTACCAGAACCTCAACTTCAAGTCAAGGAGAAGATGAAAAAATAAAAAGTTTATCTTTTGTAGCTTATTTAAAGAAAAAAAAAGTCTATGTTAGTGAGATCTTTTTAAAAGAAATTATTATTGCTTTTATTAATAGTGAGATTTTGGGGCATCTGAGTGCCTCATTCAGTTTGGCAACCAACTCTTGGTTATGGTTCAGGTCATGATCTGAGAGTCAAGGGTTTGAACCCCATGTCTGTCCGTCTCGGTGCTCAGCAGGGTGTCGGCCTGAGATTCTTTCCCCTCCCTCCACTCCTTCCCCCACTTGTGTTTTTGTTTCTCTCTCTCTTAGTAGATAGATAGATAGATAGATAGAATCTAAAAAAAAAAAAAAAAAAAAAGTTAGCTTTTGGTTTGGGGTTTTTGTCATAACCAGACATGGATCCTGCTTAGGATACTTACTCAGAGAAGTGGGCCAGTGAGATCAGAATCATTAATTTGATAGCTGTGTTAGGCAGCTTGTAATGATGTTCATCATTCAGCTGTTCATCCATCAGCTGTCATAAGGCGGGGGTGAAAGGTAAATTGAGCTTATGAAGCCTTGGACATCAGTGGAACTGGAACTCAGTGTGTCAGACTGGAAGAGGGTCAGTCATGTTCCCTTGGTTTAGGAAGGATAGGCAGGGTTGGGCCATATGGTCTTGCAAATTGTGTGTTGAACAACTCCAGTGGGTGCAGTTCACATAGACTAAAATGTACGATTATGCTCAGTGGTCTTGTGATTACATATCATTAGAATTCGAAGCCTTTTAGATTTGCTGGTAGAGAATTCAGTTTTGAATATTCGTTTATATTCTACAACTCAAATTAGAGTCTCAGTTTTTGGGTTGGCTTCAGCCCAATCTTGCCATTTCTTGGCTATTTTGTTGTTTTGGTATTTTCAGCAAGTGTTAAAGGGAGTTGTTAAAGATAAATTGATACTTAATTGAGCTTTTCTTCTTGATAATTTATCAACATAATTTAAAAAGAAAACTATAGTAGAACTTGTTTCCTTCTATATAAATATATCCAGCTACCTCAATTGTGTGTCAGAAAATAAAGTATATGATTTTCTTTTCTTCTTTTTTTTTTAAGATTTTATTTATTTGACAGAGATTATAAGTAGGCAGAGAGGCAGGCAGAGAGAGAGGAGGAAACAGGCTCCATGCTGAGCAGAGAGCCTGATGCGGGGCTTGATCCCAGAACCCTAAGATCATGACCTGAGCCAAAGGCAGAGGCTTTAACCCACTGAGACACCCAGGTGCCCCTATGATTTTCGTTTAGAATGCTACGATATTAAATTGAGTGGCTTTTTAGAAACTACCCTTTGATCCAAAGTTCCTTAACACATATCCTCCACATCACCTTCAATGTTTTATTGGCCATTCTCCACTTAAGGAAATTAGTTCATGGGATCTTACTTTGTTTTAAAGCCACCAATAATCAATTTTAACATATTTTCTGTCAAAGTTATTTTCGTTGGACTAAAATCTGCCCCCTTGCTATCATTCCCCCCCTACACACCCCCCACCCCCTGTTATGCCCTCTCTTTGGTTTATGCTTAAGACTTTATAGAGTAGATCTCCTAATTTTTCAAAGTAAAAATCCTTCTGTTAGGTAAAGATGTTTATCACATCTCCACCTAAACCTTTTTTGGTTATACAACTTAGACCATATTCCTGATACATTCTCCAGATATTTCATTATCCTGATTGACGAAATGGAATGTATCAAGAGGAACTCAAGGTCCCTCTTAAAGTGCGTCACAGGGAACTGAATATAATTTTGCAGGTGTGATAGCACTACAAGGTACAATGGAATTAGGATCTGCCAAGTCAGGGCTTATGTAATGTAGTTAAGACTCTAGGCTTTGGAGTCAAATAAACTGAAGTTTAAATTCCGGACCTGCTACTTACTAGCTTTGTGCGGAAGTTACTTGAATGTGCTTAATTTCCTCATGCATAAAATAAAGGAGCTCCTCTAGCCTGTGAATTTCACGAGGGCCAGGAACTGTATTTGTTTTGCTTTGCTTACCATCAGTTACCCAGTTCTCAGAACAGTGCCTGTAGACTATAGTGTGTGCTCATTAAATATGCATTGAATGAATGTGGGAAAGGATGATGTCACATAGAACTGGTAGTATTGAAAGCACTTAGCACAATGCCCAGAACTTAGCATTTGCTCATTTTAAAATGCTTTTTAAGCAACCGTATTATAACTTCTATTGAACCCCATTCAACTAAAAGTCCAAGATTCTTTACTCTCCAGAT
This sequence comes from Mustela lutreola, assembly GCF_030435805.1. Classification (NCBI taxonomy): domain Eukaryota; kingdom Metazoa; phylum Chordata; class Mammalia; order Carnivora; family Mustelidae; genus Mustela; species Mustela lutreola. The sequence goes on from NC_081298.1 coordinate 80,141,698, forward strand.
CATACTTTCCCAGTTTGATTTTTTCAACCTCAGTCATATTGTTACATTTGGTGTTAGCTTTGCTGTTGTGAATTTCCTTCCTTTTTTCTGTCTTGTGGAGCTCTTGTATCTTCATTGTATCTCCCAAATGTTACCATTTCTCAGTCCTCCCACTCTCCCCACTGGCTTTATAGGATTAATGAATGATAGTCTCACCTGTGAAATCTTTCTGAAATTTCTGCCCACAGTTTTGATACCTGATTTCATTGCTCAAGTAGAAGGCTGTTAACATGGACTAGGTCTGTAGCTTTGGAGTTCTGTAACCAAATATTGGTGGCTTTTTCTTTGTTATATGAATACTTGCAGGGATGTGTCCTAAATAATTTCAACAGGCAAATTCTAGCACTAAAAGGTGCAAAAGCTAATGAAAACCATTCAGTAACTGACAATGCATAATTCCAGCTAATGTGGGAAGAGTGACTTTGCTGTGTTTTTACATGGCTGCAGCAATTTGAGTAGCTGCATAGAATCCTCCTTTATTATTGGTTCTGCACACTGAGTTTTCAGAAATTGAAGAATCCATGGCTTACTGTTTTCAGTATAAAAATCAAATGATTTAATATGAGTCCTATTTCTTTCTCCTTTCTTTCATTTATTTAAAAAAAAACAACTTCATTCTATAATCAAGATATTCTGTTTCTATATCCTTTCTATACAACTGAGAATGTTAATCAAGGTCTCAAATTGTATCATAGCAAAAGTATGTTGCTTGGCAACAGAAGGGAAGATATGTTTTCAGATTTTAAAAATAATCCAGGGTTTTATTATTCATTTATTATTAAAATGATTTCATTATTCATGGAAAAATAGCCTGGAGGAACAGGAAAATGGACCATGATACTGATATTTTTTTTCTTGCATTTGTCTCCCAATAAATTTTTTTAATCAAAGATTATATTTATTTATTTGACAGAGAGAGAGAGATCACAAGTAGGCAGAGAGGCAGGCAGAGAGAGGGGGAGCAGGCTCACTGCTGAGCAGAGAGCCATATGTGGGGCTCGATCCCAGGACCCTGAGATCATGACCTGAGCCGAAGGCAGAGTCTTAACCCACGGAGCCACCCAGGCACCCTTCCCAAGAAATGTTTTAAGCAGAAATTGGTTTTTGTCCATTTGAGCCATGTAGATACTCTGGCTGAAACTTGGCTCCTGGTTTGAAGATTTGCCCAGCCTGCTCATTATAGACAGAGGTCTAACCTGTGTTGCTTGTGTGAGTTCAAGGACCCTGGAGGCCGTTTTCAGAACTACCCCCCATCCCCATTCTGTGGGCTTAATGATGTTTGTTGCTGGTCTGATTACACCTTTTGAAATGTGCTTATCTTGATTTTAAGAATTGTGAAAGACTCACTGTTGTGCACATTAGAGCTTTCCTATTTCAGAATCCTGGAAATGACTGAATTGCTGAGGAATGGAGATGTTTTTTTTCCAAGGACATGGCACATAGCAGAGTTGAGGACTAAAGTTCCCCCACTGAGCATCAAGGAATAACTGTGTAAGGAAGAACTTCCTTTGTGAAGCCAGCCAGTCCAATGTTACTTTCTGACTCTTCTATTTAAAAGCTCTGGGATATGAACACAATTGTTAACATCTCTATACCCTAATTTCCTTCTCCATGAACTGAGGATAATAATAGTACATACCATTATACGGTTGTTCTCAGAATTAAATAAGCACACTATTTGGCATGCAGTAAGTATGCAATAATACTGGTTTTATTAATACTAGGTATTAAAAGACAAGAACATAAAAGCTTACACGTTACCCTCTTTTTCCTCCTGCTTCTTTACTTGTACTGCTCTTGACCGTATTAAGATGCAAAATTAAGTTGGGAGAAGTTTTTATATACCTTCTAAACTTTATATTCTTTGGATAGTAATGTGCTTAAATAATGAACATTCACATTAAGGCTTTGTGGTTGCACAGCTGAAATAAAGGGACAGGATACCTATGATGACTTCAGAGCTTATAAAGACCTTCAACTTCTTCCCAGCCAAGAGTCTCTTTGTTATGCAAAACCAAGCCAAAGACAGACTTCTCACCTTAGACAAGGATTGCTATGACATGGGTACTTCTACCAGCAGAATTAGAACCTTTTGCCATCCTCCCTGTTTGGAAATTTTTTGGGTTTTTTGAATGTACCCAAAGTTTCATTTGTCCATTTCATATCCCATATGTGCGTGTGTGTGTATCTGTGTGTTCCTGTATTTGCTTATAAGGAACTTAATCCTACCTGATCAAGACATAGACCCGTGTCTGTGAATGTCTGTACTATTTCACAGCTGTTTTATTTCCTTCTTTTGACTGGCTGAGGTTTTTGAACATGTGTAATGTTTACTCTAGCTTTTTAGTAGAGGAACTAGAAGTATTTTATTTTTCAGGTAAGATTAACATTGTCCCCAGTAATCATGCCAAGCACTGTGGGTCAGTGATTGCCAGTCATCTGAGATCCTGTTTTGCAAAATTTTTAAAAACTTGGATATTGGTGGGAAGCCCGGAGTTTAGAGGAGGGGAAAAAGGAAGAGCGAGAAAAAGGAGTAGCACATTTGCTATCCTAGACCTCTGATTTTTGCTCAAGGTGTCTTTTGTTTTGTTTTTAAAGATACAAGAATCAAGTTGAAGCACAGTTATAAACAGTCTAATTTGTAAGTCTAGATTTTTCTTCTAAATGAAACATGAAAAGGTGATCAATTTTTCAGAACAGTATTTGGGACAAATTCGGCTTAAAGAGCCTATATGGTCTTTGTGTTATTTCTGAAGCAAAGATGAATCAGTCTCAACATGACCTGAGCCGAAGGCAGTGGCTTAATCCACTGAGCCACCCAGGCGCCCGAATCAGTCTCAACAAAGGGGTTTTCACTGGGCAATCAATAGGACTTTGACCTTGAGCTAACATTGCTTTAGCACTAGCAAGATGTACATGAATTTGGACTCTGATACTATACTAGGAAAATTTGTTTCCAAATTGTCAGAATTTTGGTGACGTCAATACAGCTCTTAATGTTGTCTGTAAAATTATGCTTGAGTAAGTATTGCTGGGCCATTTTTTAAATACCAGACAGTGTCATTTTCAGAATCAGCTAGTAAAATTTAGCCAGATATTAGGCAATATCGAACCTAGCATATCCCACATTCTGCCCTCTGTAGCTCATGGTTGGTTTCATTTTCTGTGTTTCATACATTTTCTTGAGGCTGGATGAAATTTGCACAATTACTTAGACTAATTGAACTAAATAAACTCTTCTCTGCTTATGATATTAGTAACTCATGACTGATCATTTAAGAACATAGACTTACCCTAGGGATAGATACCTAGGGCAGATGATGTAATTCCTGGACACCGACAGTAAAAGTACAAGCAGTTGTTCTTTTTCCGTGCTCCCTACTCTCTTAATTAGTCATTGAAAAACCTCATAAAAGAAGTAATGACTCATTCATTTTATAGGCAATCCCATGAGTTCATATTTATTTTCCTGCTATTAGAAATACTGCTGCTAAACTGTGAAGTCTAGATGATTTTCCAGTGGTTTTAAGCTTGATGTTGGAAATGAGAGGTTAAAAGCATAAATGGAACCCTCTTCCTCTGCTTCTCCTGTGGCCGCTCCCTCTTGACATGCAGGTCTCAGTCCTCCAGAGCACCCAATGGAGAGAAACCACTTTGCTTCTGACTCTGGTTTACTTTTTTCAAAGCAGTAATCCCATTTGAAAATTTCTTGCACATTTGTTTATTTTTTTCTCATCTATTTTCTTCTCATCTACTCAGATGTGAGCTCCATAAGTGGAGAGACCTCAGCTGTTACTCAGCGCTTGCTTCTTGCTGCCTGCACCCCACCCCAAACTGCCCCTGCTCCCCAGGACTGGCCTTCTGAGAGGGCATGGTAGCTGCTGCTGCTGGGTAGAGGATTACTGGAGGAATTAAAAGAGAAGAGCGAACTGTTCCTGGTTCAGATAGTGCTTTTGTCATATTCTTTAGCTCCTGAAAGTCATTAGATGATTAAGTGAAATGCAAAGCATGCTCTCTTGCCTAGGCGTCTGGCTGTGTTTTTTCTTACACTTGGGTTCTTGGTCTTCCTCTTCTTCATGACCTCTCCGTGTTGGAGGCTGCTCTTCTAGATACCTCCTTTTCTTACCTAGGAATTTAGATGATTTCATCTGATCCCATAGGTTTAAATACTAAATACAGAGGACTCCCCAATCTGTTTCCAGAGCCATGACTTCTCTGCAGGATTCAGATTCTGATATATAAATACCTTTTGAGCATTCTCACTAGGATATGTAAGTGTCAGAACTCTGGATTTCTTTTCCATAGCTGCTTCTCCCTTGGAAATGGCACCAGTTGCTCATATTAAAAATTTACTGCTTGCATTTGATATCTTGCATTTCTTTACCCTCCACATCCAGCGCATAGAGTCTGCCCAAATAGATAGATTAAAAAATGTTTTCTATATGAAATGGAGATACATATATGTAAGGGTACACATTTACGATAGTTGTTTCCCCCACAGACTATGGTTGTTTAGTGCCCTGTCTCCTCGTCTGCAATGTGTCTGAAACCTCATGAGAGCTAAATTATTTGCTGAGTGAATGAATACACAATTATACCGGTCTGTGATTTGGAAGGCATTAAGAATGACTGCTGTCAGGAAAACAGTGGATATGTGGTTCAGGATTTGTCTTTTGTGTTATTGTATGACGAAGGCCTTTTGTGTGGTGCAAATATACACATCTCAGAAATGGGGCCACAGAATAAGAAAGGTCTGCGTGTGGGCTAAGAAGGAGAGGCCAGGAGCTCCTCAGCCTGTCCAGCTTCTGGTAAACTGAGGCTGCTAATGGTTGGTGTGGATTGATAGTCCTCTCCTGGGCTGGAGAGGAAACTGAGGCTCTGCTGAGTTCAGTCACTAGGTGGATGACACAGCTGGTGACTGAGAGGCCAGGCCTCAAGCCCCGTCTTTCCCACTACAGAGCTATAATGCTAAAACTGCACAGCTTTCTTGTCTCATCTTTTTGAAACCCAGCAGAGGGAATACATATTAAACATTTGTGTTGGGGAATCCTGGCACGTTCTAAAGCAAGAGTCAGCCAACTTTTTCTGTAAAAAAGTAGATGGTAAATATTTAGGCTGGGTTTCTGGGCCAATAGGTCTCTGTCATAACTACTCAGCTCTGCTACTGTGGTGCCAAAGAAACCATCAGCAAGACGTAAACAAATGGATGTGGCTGGGTTCCAATCCAATTTTATTTATGGACACTAAAATTTAAATTTTAGATAATTTCATAATTTCATGTGTCACAAAGTATGTTGAAAGAACTTCCTGTTGAATAACGAAAAACTCCTTCTTTGCTTCTGCGCCATACAAAAACAGGTGGTAGGCTGGATTCAGCCCAGGGTCATCGTTGGGTGACCCCTGCTCTAAGGGACGTTATCAGAGTTTTCAAGTGTTGTCTTTGAGAATCTAAGAATGGCCTTCATGATGACCTCTGAATTAAAATGACTGTAATCTCCTCAAGTGAAGGCCCTTGAAATATGCTACTCACCATGATTTTTGTTGTTTGTTTTTTTACCAATGCTTGTTTGAGTTGACCTCATTTTGTTAAGCACTGTTTTGCAGACTGCAAGGAAAAAAGATCCTCCTTATATTTTACATCAAAAGAAAAAGGGGAAAATCATAAAAGAGATAATGCAGTTGATGCATAATCTAATGGGAAATGTACCAAGGGCTGGATTATTTTTCAGTGATTATTTTCACACTTATGTGTAAGATCTTGGATAAAATTTACTCTGAAGATTCGGTGGCAGAGCACCTGAAAACTGCTCTCTCCACTGAAATGCTGGCTAGAGCATCTTTCCTTAGCTGCTCATCCTTACCGCTGTTTGAAGGTTATCTGTCCTGTACGCAACACTGTAGCATGGGTATTGCTTGGTCTGGTCCTTTTTTATTTCCAAATGCTTTCTTCCCAGCCCAAGCACATTAAAATGAGAAAGTCTGCTTCCTGCTTTTTAAGAAAAGGCAGTTTGCGGTGTTCATTTAACTCTCAAATGTGCGCATGAGTTCCTTCTTTCATTCGGGAGCTTTCTCCTTTCCCTCCTTACCTCTGGGTGCTTCTCTCCTGACATCTCAATCCGCCATCTACCGTGGTTTTTAGATATGGTGCTGGCTTTGTTTCTGTCGCCTCACTGGGCTTTGGAAGGGCAGGGTCTTTCTTTTCTGTCCTTGTGAGCTGAGCAGCTCTTAGCATGGCTGTCTGGCCCTTGCTGGGACCTCATTAAATAGCTCTTGTGTTGGACTGACCCCCATCTGAACTCGCTCAGCCTTTCTTTTCTAGTACTGCTTTTATCAACTCGCAAATAAATCTACAATTATTTTTCTGATTTTTAAAAAGAATTAAACCTCCATGGGGGACACCTGGGTGGCTCAGCCTGTTAAGCATCTAACTCTTGATTTTGGCTCAGGTCATGTTATCTCAGGGTCTTGAGATGGAGCCCTGCATTGGGCTCTGTTCAGCGGGGTGTCTGCTTCTCTCTCTCTCTCTCTCACCCTCTGCCCCTCCCCCTCCACTCACAAGCAGGTGCCCGCTCTTTCTCTCTCACCACCCCCCTTTCTAAAATAAATAAAATCTTTACAGAAAAATTAGACCTCCATGGATTTTCATTTTGTTTTGGGTTTCATGCTTATTCCCATCTGGGTTCTTTGGGGACTTCTCAGTGTTTCCTCAGACTTGCCTGCTTCCCTTCCGTCAGCCCTCATTTATCATCCACTTTTTTCTTTTCTCCGTGTTTCATTTCCCTTTGAAATATACATGTCCTCCGGAGCCAGCTGAGACCATAAAGATATTCAGAATTGATCTAATCTTTCTAACCCCTTAATTATGTATTCTTCTTCTTCCACCCGAGTATTTACACATTCTTTCCTTGTGCTGCCTGTTGGCTGACTTAGGGAAGACACTATGGTTTAATTAATTGATGAATAATAATTACCACATTATGAAAGGTTGACCAGTTTTTATCATCTCTGCAGATAGAAATAGCTTAGTAAATGTTCCCATATACCAGTAAGCCTGGGCATAAATGAGTTGATCTCAGGTTGTGAAAAACTGTTGACTAAAATCAGAAACAAGTCAAAACAGATGTAAGGTTTTGGGGTCATTAATTTCCATAAAAATTCCTGGAGACCTATGTGCAAGCTAAAAATATATTCAGTGGATTTATATGAAATGCCATCTTTCGTGATGTGCGGTGTGATAGGAGATAAATATAAAGCTAAATACTGATGATGACTCCTAATCTACAAACTTACCTAAATAAAGATGTGAATAACCTCATTACTTGGAATAGCGAATAGAGTAGACACAGGGGGTTTTCTCTATACATTCCTCCTGCAATTTCTTGTCAAGGTCCACTTACTGTAGAACCAACCAGAACCTTGATGAAATAACTGTCGTTAGATGTATTTTGAAAAATAATGCTGTGGGAGGCTTATTTGATACCGGTTTTTACATATGCATGAAAAAAGGTAAATTAGGGAATAGACAGAACTAATCAGGATGGCTTAGTTGGTTAAGCATCTGCCTTTTGCTCAGGTCATGATTGCGGGGTCCTGGGATTAAGCCCCATATCGGACTCCCCACTCAGTGGGGGAGTCTGCTGCTCCCTCTGCCTCTGCCCACTGTTCTCCCCACTTGTACTCCATCTCTCCACCAAATAAATAAATAAATAAATAAATAAAATAAATCTTAAAAAAAAAAGAACTAATCAATGAGAGAAGCAGAATACATAAGATGCTACAAAGAGATGAGGTTTTCTCCTCGAAATTAGTATTGATCTATAAGATGTTTCTTGAGCAAATGTGTATTGTGCACCTAATTTGAACACAGCCATTGACATCATATATGATTCAAGTCTCTTGAAGAATGGTCCGTCTAGCAAAGGAGAGAGAAAGAGGGTCAAAATCAAATGAAATTCCATACAGGTGGTACTAAAAAGCTCTAATAAGTAAGAGAGGCTGCTTGTTTTAGCCAAGTGGTATGAGAAGTCCTTGTGGAAGAGGTGTGTTTGGGATCCCCTTTGAAAAGAGATGGGGTGGTGAAGAGAGGGGGTTAGTAGGAGAGCACGCCTTCTGGAGGGGAAGTTGCAAGCAAGAGCCAAAAAGGAAGAGCTGCAAGGCAGTAAGATGCTTATTTGGAGTTCAAGGCGTACTGCTGAAAATACAGGTATAGAGTTTGAATACTAGTGGGGATAATAATAACAACAACAGGACAGTAACTCACTTCCAGGGTCACGTAGGCACTGCGAGTACTGCAGGAAAAGTCCATGTGCAGTCAGTCCCTGGTGCCTAGCGTGCACTCTCTGGCGGGTATTAGGAGGAGGGTAGGGAGCTGCTGTCTGTTTGAGCAGAAAAGTGGCACAGTCATGTGCCTGATGGAATGGGGAGGGGAGGGCCTGCGGCAACTGGGAGACCAGGAGAGGTGAGGAGGTGTCTGCTGGGCCTGACTTCGAGAGTCCCTTTCTGGTCTTGACTTCTCGGTTGAGTTGGAAGTCAGGCGCAGACGGTAATGAGAAAGGAGGTGAGAAGAGCTTGTGCTGTCCGGATGGGAGAGGAAGAGCAGCAAGCTCTTGGAGGCTTGAGGAGGTGGGACCTCACGCATCTTAATACGTTAGGAGAAATTTGACTTCATGTTTTCTTTTTTTTTTAAATTAATTAATTAATTATTATTATTTTTTTAAGATTTTATTTATTTATTTGACAGAGATCACAAGTAGGCAGAGAGGCAGGCAGAGAGAGAGAGGAGGAAGCAGGCTCCCCACTGAGCAGGGAGCCCAATGCAGGACTCCATCCCAGGACCCCGAGATCATGACCTGAGCCGAAGGCAGCGGCTTAACCCACTGAGCCACCCAGGCACCCATGACTTCATGTTTTCTTAATTCTCTACTCACATTCTACATATTCTCTTTCATGGTCTAAAAACGTCCTTCACGGTATCAGGACAAGGGGTGACGACCTGGGGGCAGATGAGAGAAAAGAAGCATGCAGTTTCGTGGAGGAAGGAAAGGAACCCAGGTCTTAGAGAGGCGTTCTTTGGTCTCTGTAAATGACTGCTTTGGCATTTTGGCCTCCTCTTTGTGCCCATTTGTCAGGCCGCTTCTGTCCCCATGGTTCTTACTCCTAGTCTCATGCTGAACGTGTGAATGATGCAGTCACCCGTGGGGTGTAGCTGGGAACAAAGTAGGGCCCATTCCCTGAAGAAGACTGATTCTATCCTCTTCTTTCTGTCTCGTCCAGCTTTCCTGGGAACTTATTTACATGGTTCATCAAAATGTTTTAGGTGGTTAATCTATGCAAAGAGCTGCTTTGAGGCAAAGGGGAATTTCTAACTGGTTCTTATTTCAGCATTCTTTTATATTGGGATTCCCACTGGGGATAGGTCCCTCATCTATAGCCTTGCTCAGAGGACTGACCACAGACCTTGCCCAGTGTGCAGAGCTGCTCACTTAAATATGGCTTGTGCGCTTTGTCGAAGCCAGACAGATGTTCTTTTTAGATTCCTGTCATGGCTTAGAGGGCACTTGTAATTTCCACTCACTTCTTCAGGTTTATTGTTGCAGTTATAATTCAAGTAACAGGCAGACCTAGCTCATTTGACTGGAAAGGTTGGGTGCAGGAGGCAGAAAGAAGGAAGGTGTCTGCAGGTGTTTCCGCCCTGAGCTCGCTTTTTTGCCACGACGGAAATTCAGTAGATTTATACCTTAAGGGAATTGAGTAGAGAAAAAAAAACCCCACCAAAACATGTAAGCATCTTGATCATTCTTAACAATAATCCCTAATGTTTATGGAGCTCTTCATGAAGCAGTTTTCATAAATGTCTCAGCCCTATTTCAGAGATCGAGAGACTATGTTTGGGAGGTGAAGGAATTCCGTGCACATCTTCTCGCAGTATGGAGTCTGTGTTTACGTGTGTGTGTGTGTGTGTGTGTGTCCCCTAGTGGAGCTAGGATTCAAGCTCCCACCTCATCTCTGTTTTACTGGAACTGGTAACTGTGTGGCTCCACTACGGCTACCTTGGAAGGATGATAAAAATGAGCAAAGCTGGCTGTAGCAGAATGTTTAAGGAAGTGCCATTTGTTTTGTGAGTGAAGAAGCGGACGCTGGTTAGGAGCTTGCTGTGGGGGAGCCTAATGGAGAGCCAGAGCTTGTATGCGTGAGATACTGGTGTTTCTGTCGTATCTGCATGGCTGCGTTAAAGGGTACATATTATTATGTCTGTTTGACAGAATTGAAAGCTGAGATTTTTAGGAGACAAAGGGAACTCCTCTAGTTTGCCCACACAGATTCGTTGTGGAGCTGGTCTTTGAACCCAGATCTGCCTGCCTGTCCTGTTCATCTCTGCTCTTTTAGCCGATGTTTTGCTGCCAGGAGGTAGCAGGCTAATTGAAAAGCCCCACTCAGCATTCAACTTTGTCATTCGAAAAAGACAACATGTATCCTTACTGGGGTGCCTGGGTGGCTCAGATGGTTAAGCGTCTGACTTCGGCTCAGGTGATCTCCAGGTCCTGGGATCGAGCCTCATGTCAGGCTCTGAGCTTGGTGGGGAGTCTGCTTCTCCTTCTCCCTCTGCCTCTCCCCCTGCTTATTCTCTCTCTCTCCCCATCTCTGTATCTCTCTCAAATGAATAAATAAAATATTTAAAAAAATTAAAAAAAAATACAACTCGTTCAGGTCATCTGGGTGGTTCAGTCGTTAAGCATCTGCCTTCCGCTCAGGTCATGATCCCAGGATCCTTGGATCGAGTCCCGCCTCGGGCTCCCTGCTCAGCGGGGAGTCTGTTTCTCCCTCTCCGACTCCCCCTGCTTGTGTTCCCTCTCTCTCTCTGTCAAATAAATAAATGCATAAAAAAAAAAAAAAAACACAACTCATTCATGGCCCAGTCTGTACAGCCCATAGTTTCATTTGGTTGAACGTTGTACAAATACATTCAGAATATGGAGAAAATTTTTGAACATTAGTTGGAAGGCTTTGTTTTTATGGGGATATTTGCTTGATTCAGGTGACAGGATGGTGCGGTTTATTACCCTGCTCATCCATTTGTCCCTTCAAAGACTTGATACGAGACCACTTGTTAAGTGCTGTGCAAAAGGAATAAGCCTGTATTATTTCAAGTCATGGGCACACTGTACACAAAACCAGCCCATCTCGTGGAGGATGGACTCATTTGGCAAGTCATTTTGCCAAATATAGTTACACCTGTAACTGTAGCTGTATGGCTCTGAGGTGAGTTTTACGTATTTAATTACCTTATTTTCTTATACCATGTTCTCATGAGACAGAGCACCACGCTCAGGTGTGTGACACTTATCTGAGAGCCACATGGATCCGCGTGTTTCAGAATTCACTTGGCAGCTGAAAAATAAATACAAGGAAACTTGAAAAGAGAGGTAGATTTCTTTTCTAAAGTGTGCTGAAATTGACAATGGTGAAGAGAGAAGAGTGTGCTTTTTGAGGTTCCCTGAGTAGACATTTCACTGTCTCTTTTTTTATTAAGCTGATTGTCAGGGTCACCTTATGACTGAGGAGTATGCAGAGACCGCCTGTTCGGGTCAGAAAAAGAGATAATTAAATGTCGTGAGGCTCAAGGTGCATGTCCTACTCTTGGCTTTGTTCAAAAGTGGGAAGGAGAGATAAAACTCTGGATGATGGATCCCAGAAGAGAAAGGGCTTAAAGCAATCTGCTTATGAAGTCGGTCTGACTAATGCCTTGCATTGGGTGACAGACGACTCTCCATAAGATTTATTTGGAGTATTCCTATTTCCTCTTGAAAATAACTTTGTAGGAGACTGCGTGTTGCTGGGAGCTAGCCACGTGCATTTCAGTTCGAATCACATAGTGAGAGTCTGGAGCCCTGTGAGATATCTCTGAAATACCCTGAGACATACAGCTTATTTGAGAAATAAATGGGCGGTATTCATTTTTAGGATGGACAATTATTAAAAACTATTTTGGGGATGACTTTTGCTTTGCTAAGGGTATTTATCATTGATTCTTCAGAACAAGCTGAAGATTTTTTCCAGATTTTGGATTTTTGGAAAAGGCTTGGTCTGGCCTCCTTTGATGAGCATATTGTGTGACTCTCCATGACCGCTCCTGGCAGTATGCTGTGTACAGTCTTTTGTGGGAGTGTGTCCTCGAAGGCTTTTGGAATCATACCTTCAGGGACCATCGTAACTTGATCCTTTTATCAACTTGTTTTATGTCCGTAGGTCTGTTCCATGGCAAGTGTTTAATGGAATTGCTTGATTTCTTTTTCTTTTTTTTTGCGGGGGCGGGCTTGATTTCTTCTTAACCAGGATTTGCATAACCTTAAAATCTACATAGCACTACAGTTCAAAACATCTTAAAAATTGGGAGGTAGTTCACATACTGTAGAATTCACCTTAAAAGGGTGTGGAGTAAATTCACAGGATTGTGCAACACCAATACCGTGTAATCGCAGATCGCATCCTTTCCATCACTCCGAAAAGAAACCTTATACCTGTGAGCCGTCACTCCCCATCTCCCCCACTTTCAATCCCTAGCACCCACTCACATATTTTCTGTCTCTGTGAATTTGCCTCTACTGGGCATTTCATACCAATGGAATCATGAAGTAAGTGATCTTTTGTGTTTGCTGCTTTCACCTAATATAATGCCCAAGGTTCCTTCGTTTTGTAGCCAGTCGGAACTTTAGTTCTTCTTTTGGCTGTGTAATAGTCCCCTGTATGGATGTACCATCTTTCATCCATTCATCAGTTGAGGGACATTTGAGTTTCCTTTTTTTTGGCTATTAGAAATCATGTTGCTATGAATATTTGTGTACAAGTGTTTGTGTGGACATATGTTTTCAATTCTTTGGGGAGTTAAATTGCCACACCATATGGTGACTCTGTGATTAACTTCTTGAAGAACTGCCAAACTGTTTTCCAAAGTGGCTGTACCATTTTACATTCCCACTGGCAATATAGAAGGGTTCCAATTTCTCCTCATCCTTGTCAACATTCGTTATTGTCTGTCCTTTGGATCATTGCCATCCTAGTAGGTGTAAATGGTATTCTTGTAGTTCTAATGTGAGGTGCCCTAATGACTGGTAAACATCTTGTCATGTCTTACTGGCCATTTGCATGTATCATTTGGATAAATGTCTATTTAAATCTTTTGCCCGTTTTTAATTGGGTTTCTTTTTATTTAAGAGTTCTTTATATATAATCTGATTACATTTTGCTTATCAGATATGATTTGCAAATATCTTCTCATTCTGTGGGCTTTTTGTTTTCTTGATTGTGTCCTCTGTGTGTCGACACTTTGAAGTGCAACAGAATTTTAATTTCTGTGTAGTCAAGTTTACCTGTTCCTAGACTGCTGGTACTTCTGGTGTCTTAGCTGAGAAACCACTCTAAACCAGGCAAGAAGATTTATGTGCATGTTTTCTTCTGAAAGATTTGTAGTTTTCCTCTTACTTTTTATTTTCTGATCCATTTTGAGTTAATTGTTGTATATGATATGAGGTAGAGGTCCAGCTTTGTTCTATTTCCTATGGACATATAGTTGTCCTGGCACCATTTGTTGAAAGATGATTCTCTCTCTCTTGAATTGCTTTGACACCCTTGTTGAAAATCAGTCATATTTAAATGTGAGAGTTTATTTCTGGACTCTGTTTTATTCTGCTGATCTATATGCTCTGATGACAGTGCTATACTTGTCTTGGACACTTGGAGTGTCTTGATCACTCCAGCTTTGTAGTTAACTTTGAAATTGGGAAGGTGGGTCTTCCAACTTTTCTTTTCCCCCAAGATTATTATTATTTTTTAAAAAGATTTTATTTATTTATTTGACAGAGAGAGAGATCACAAGCAGGCAGAGAGTCAGGCAGAGAGAGAGGGGGAAGCAGGCTCCCTGCCGAGCAGAGAACCTGATGTGGGGTTTGAGACCATGACCTGAGCTGAAGGCAGAGGCTTAACCCACTGAGCCACCCAGGCGTGCCCTCCCCTCCCGATTATTTTGGCTGGTCTGGATCCCTTGAAATTATGTATGTATTTTCTATGCATTAGTCAATTTCTTCAATGAAATCAGCTAGTTTTTTTTTTTTTTAAGATTTTATTATTTGAGCATAAGACAGAGCACAAGCAGGGGGAGGGGCAGAGAGATAAGCAACTCCCTCTGAGTGGGGAAACTGACATGGGGCTAGATTCCAGGACCTCAAGATCATGACCTGAGTCAGAGTCAGACACTTAACTGAGCCACCCAGGAACGCTGAAACCAGCTAGAATTTTGATAGGGATTGTGTTGACTGTAGATTAGTTTGGAGAGTATTGCCATCTTAACAATATTAAGTTATGATTAGTGAACATGGGATATCTTTGCATTTATTTAGGTCCTCTTTAGTTTCTTTCAATGATATTTTATGGTTCTCAGGGTTTATATTTTGCATGTCTTCTGTTAAATTTTTTCCCAAGTATGCTTTTGATGCTCTTGTAAGTGAAATTGTTAATTTCGTTTTTTGGATTGTGTGTTGCTAGTGTGCAGAAATACACTTGATTTTTGCATCCTGCAAACTTGCTGAACTCATTATTAGCTCTACTATTTTATTTGTGGATTCTTCAGGATTTTTTAAGTATAAGATTATGCCACCTACAAAGAAAGAGAGTTTTACTACCTTTCCAATATGGATGCTTTCTATTTCATTTTCTTGCCCAATTTTTCTATCTAAAACTTCCAGTACAGTTTTTGAAAGGGAAGTAGTGAGAGGAGACCTCCTGATTTTGTTTCTAAGTTTAGAGGGAAAATTTAGTCTTTAACTACTAAGTATCATGTTAGCTGTGGGTTTGTCATAGATGCCTTCTATTGGGTTGAGGAAATTTGGCTTTTTCTTGGTTTGTTGTGTTTTTACTGTGAAAGGGTATTGGATTTTATCAGATGTGTTTTTGTCCTTTATCCTATTAATATGGTGTACTATGTCGATTTTTATATGTTGAACCAACCCTGCATTTCTGAGATCAGTCTTCTTTGGTCAAGGTGTATAATCTTTTTTATCTATAAAATCAACTTGATATTCAGGCTACTGTCTTGAGAGGAAAAGGTTTTAAAAGTTTAGAAAGAATTCCAACATAACACTTTTTCCTCTCAAGACAGTAGCCTGAATATCAAGTTGATTTTAAAGATAAAAAAGATTATACACCTTGACCAAAGAAGATTGATCTCAGGAATGCAAGGTTGGTTCAACATATAAAGTTGGAATTCTTTCTAAACTTTTTAACAAAATTCTGTGGAGTTTGGGATGTGAGGTGAGATGGAGTTCTGTGATCTGAACTGGCACTTAAAGGCAAATCATAGCATTGCAACTGGGTAGACTTTAGAGGTTAATTTCTTTATTTGATTTCAGACATTCCAGGTGATTCATTGGAAACTAGGCTATCCTGAAGGTAGCGCGAAATTGTGCTACTGCCAAGAAACTTTTCCCTAGAGTGTGAGTTACTTTTTAAATCTATACCCACCATTTAAATCTTAGATGGGGACATTTGGGGAAAGAAAGACAGGTTTTTATTGTTTGCTTTTTAGCAATTTCTTGGGAAGATGGTAGACTCAATGTGAAGTAATGAAGGAAAACATGGAAGAGGAAGAGGGGACTTGGGATGTGCTAGGATAGTCCTCTTAGATGTCAGTATTGTAGTTTTCAATGCGCAGATAGACTTTTTTCACTGAGGTTAGAAAACAGAATAAAAAACACTGACTTGCTGGATTTTTGTCCTGAAAGTTGATGGTTTCAGGCCGTTTGACTTCTGACTTCATGGTTTGAAAATACATTTATTTTGAAAAAGAACGATTGACTCTAGTCATCCTTGCAGCCAAAGTATATGTGAGGGACTTGAAGGAGTTGTGATTTTTAGGATTTTCAGTGATATGATCCTATGAAAATTCAGTGAGGCTTCACTCTCTAATGTTTTTGTTACAAAGTTTCAGATCTGCCACACGCTAAATGATGTCCTTTCAAAACATGAGTATGCCATGGTACAGGTTCTTCCCAGGAGCTGAGATTGGCCTGGATGTGTGGTTGCCTAATGGTATGGGGTAATCTGAAAGTGAACAGAACACAGTGAGTTTCCCATGGGTGTCATGATCCCTTATTTTGGTTGGCACTGAGGCTCTCTGACATTGGGTCGCTATGAAAACATGTAGTGTGGGAGAAGTAACAGTAACCCACTGGGATCCAGCAAGATTGAGTCCTGAGAAGTTTAAATTTGATTTTAATACTTACCTGGGGATTATAGACATGGAATATAACTGGCCCATGGAATATTTCCTTGGGAGGAAAAGCAAAGAAACTTGAAACATCCATTTTTTTTTCTTGTGCACTTCTGCCTTGCATAGATCACACACCTCGTAGGACTAACAGGGTGTTCCTCAGTGATCTTAAAGTTTTTGGAGTGTTGTCCTTCTTTTTCTCATTAAAAGTGTTCAGGCTTTTAATGTAGTAGGAGTCCATAGGGAGAAATGGGCTCCTTGAAGCCATGTTATTTAAATGGGAAGTATTTTGTTTGGGTATTTCCAAACTGTGTCTTGTTTTGATGGTGACTGAAAAGTGTCTCTTTTTGTGCTTTGATAAAACGATGAAATGGAAGAGACCAGACCATTAAAAAAATGGCAACAAATGAAAAGACATCAGAGATGATATGAAGGACACCAAAGATGGCAGTTATATTCTCTCTTATAATATAGTCTTGTAAAATACAGCCCTTTTAAATTCTTTCCTTTAGATCACAGGAGAAAGGAAGGAATGCTCTGATTCAATAAGCAAGTGGAAAATCTGGGGATATTGGAATCGGGGCCAGTGTATTGCTGGTACCAGAAGCTGTATAGAGAGGTACAAGCCATTCAGAGAGGAACGTGAGAGTGTTTTAGAAGTGTGCCCCTCGTTTGTTGGGGAGCGGGGAGACATGTCAGGTGTACTCATGCTTTGCCTGCTTGCCAGAAAGTTACAACAACTTTGTCTTTCTCACTGGATCATTTCAGAAAGTGACAGGGGATATAAGTGATATTACTCAGATGCCTGTCTCTAGATGCCTCAATTTCTGGAAGTCAGGTTCTATCACTATGATAAATGCTTTTGCTCTCTAAATATTCTACAGAAACTCTGGCTCTGGAGGGAGCATGTTTTGCCAGCTGGCAGGAAAGATGATGGGTTTTAAGGTGAAGGACCTCTTCTGGGCATAGGGGGTCCCTTGCTTAGGTCCGCAGCCTTGGTGAAATGTGGTTTGGAGATAGTGCTAGCCTTTTGATCAGATGCTAAGGTGAGGCCTGCACACTCCAAAGGAGACTCATGTGCTTCTTGGCCCTGTATGGCAAGCCCTCAGGACAACGGGACCGCAGATAACACAGGTCATGGGTGCCTATCCACTTCCCTCCCAGTGCTGCTTTCTTTGCCTTGTGACCCGCTCGTCTCTCAAGTCTTCACTTCCCACTCAAAGGCCCCAGCATCCCAGGGCTCTCATTGTGGCAATCCACTGAGCCCTGCGTGTCCAGGCCCACATGCTGGTTGTTTCTGGACAGATTCCTGCTTGGAGCGGTAGCTTGCTGGTCCTAGCTGCTGATAGTGTCCTCTCTCCCTGAGGTCTTTTATTTTTATTTTTTAATATTTTATTTTTTAATAATGTATTTTTATTTTTAGAGCAGCTCTAGATTCACAGAAGAAAGTTGGCCAGAAGATACAGAGTCTTCCCAAATATCCCCAAAGCATTTCCATTTTTAACAGTGGCTTTTAGCAATGTAGAGGCTCTTCACAAAAGTGTAGATTTCAGGCAATAGTAACAATTCAGGGAAGCCAGAGAGTGATGGCTGTAAATAATAATTGCTGTCACAATAATGACTAACATTTATCGAGCACTTTCACGTGACAGGGAGTGTGGTAAATTTACTTAGCACAAACATGACTTAATCGTCATGACGACACTCTGAGCTGGGTTCCATTAGGATCCCCTGGTGGGGAAGGGGGCAGATCACTTGTCCAAAGGCACAAAGCTAATGCCTAGCAAGATCAGAAATCGTATCAGGGAGTCCGACGCCAGAACCCGTACTCTTGGCTGTTGCAGTTGTCCTGGACATCACATCAGGTGGGTGCCTGTAACCGTCAGGGCCCCATAAGAACTGGGGCATTTCTAGGCAATGAGGATAGGGGTAGGGACTGTAACCTCAGTCAGAGGACGAACGCTCGAGCTCAAGGTGGCACTGGAGAGTGGGCACCAAGGGAATAGGGATCAGGATCTCACTCTCTTCCTTTTGTCCAGTATCCTGCTCAGTAACTAGGGAAAAGCCAGAAGCTAGGAGAGCCTTGGGCTACAATCCACATGTACAGGACAGGCAGGGACAAGGGGAGGAGCTGGCTGTCACAGGGGGGAGGGGCCAGCAGATGTAAACTTTGCCTTAGGCAGAGGGATGTACCTACTGTCACAGCACAGCTTCGCAAGGAGAGGATCCTTCTTATTCTCTTTCTTGACTCCCATCTCTTGCGAGGTCTGCTTGTTGGCAGAGCCAGTGAGAAAGTAGGAGGCAGAGAAAGCCAGGGTGATGCAATCTTTGGGGCACAGAACAGGGCAGAGGAAGGTAGAGAGCGGCTAGAGGAACGAGCGCGCGCGCACACACACACACACACACACAATCTTGCTCCCATCCCATCTGTGAATCTGTCCCTGAAGAGCAACCTCAGAAGCCACACTGGGGCCTTCCAGGTCACTGGGTCCTTGGTCAGCAGCTGTATTGAGGCTGGGTGCCTTTGTCTGGACAGCATCATTCACTTGACCTTGTTACATACCCGTTTTCTTGAAGCCTTCTGGAAGAAGCCTGCATTAGTTTGCTTTGCCTTGTTAGTAGAAGCCAGCATATTTGCTGAGGGCTGCTCTCCTCACATCTCGATGTCTGTGTAGTTTGCAAATTCATGACCTTGAGTGGCCCTGGCATGTAGTTATCCTTCTGTGTCTACACCTGGGCCCTGGGGGCATTTGTGTCCTTCATATGCCCCTTCCTTTGATAAACTTTCTGAAGGTTCAGCATTTTCTGTGTCTCATTAAAATTTAATTTGCTGTAACAT
Source organism: Mustela lutreola (assembly GCF_030435805.1). NCBI lineage: Eukaryota > Metazoa > Chordata > Mammalia > Carnivora > Mustelidae > Mustela > Mustela lutreola. Next base: position 80,160,837 of record NC_081298.1, read on the forward strand.
TGCCAGGCCTAGCCATAGCTATACTTAAATGGCTTCATTGCCTCATTCTCTGCTCTGCCTCTGCTTTTGAGTTTCTTGAGGCAGTAAATGCATTTGGTGTGCCAGCAGCAATGAAGGGCAGGCCAGGCTGTGTAGATGAGATCTGTGTGTTCACAGGTTTGCTTCTCAACAATTTTGGTGTGATTGAGGTAGATGGGAAGGGCCTGTGGGACAGCAGGAAGCCTCTGGAAGCAAGTATTTTTTCGTTAAAGGCTTGGTACTTTTTGGTTCTGGCGATGCCCACCTAAAATACAGCAAGATTTCACATTGGAATGCTTTTCTAAGCATTAGCAATAGAAACATTCCCTGGACCCAATTGTGTAATTGGCATAAAGAGTACAGCATATTTTTACAATTATCTCCATGTACCCAGGGCTGTGTATATGCAACCTTTGGAAAATATTCTTAAAGTTGGAAAACAGAAAATTTTCTTTTGGGAACCTCGTTGAGAAGGATGTTACACTGTGTACCAAGAATAAGATGATAGACTTGGCCAGGGAAAATAGGGAAGGAAAAGCTCCCCTTGGACTTCTGGCATGGTGGCTGACATGGCAGCTGGCCTAACCAGCGAAGATACCTGTGGGGAGGGAGCGAAAGCTTCAGGGAAGGTAGGGGGCCCCAGCCAGGACTTTGGAGGACTGAGAATTCTAGGTCTTCTAAGAAGCAGTGATGTAAAGATTTCTTTACTGGGTTTTGAGAAGTAGATGCATTAAAGGAAGGGGTTATACTGTGTGTCAATTAGGCACAATATACTTCTTAAAAAAAAAAAAAAAACTAAAACTAAATCTAAACATCCTGAAAAATAGCACTTGGTTGATAAGCTATCAGATCTCTGTTCTTTGAGTGACCATTGGTCATTGCCACAGATGGTCCATTGAGCCAGAGCAAATAGAAGAATATTAGAAGGGCATTTGAAGGATTTTAGATGGAGAAGCTTCTTACTGTAAAGGTTATCTTTTTTTTTCTTTTTTTGTCCTTTCTTTTCTACCAGATTCGTAGTATATCACCCTGACTTCCTGTCTCTCCTTTTCTGTTTTTCACTCTAATCCTTTTGTATTTGTTCTTTCCAGCCTGGTTCAGTTCTCCTTTGGGTGTGTGTGTGTTTCCTTATGGGATGTTTTTAGTCCCAGACTCTTCTTCATCTGCTCTTACCTGTACCAGGTGTCTCATCACATCCTCCCCCAAACACATCCCCAGGAACCTGGAAGTAGTGCGCCAGTATGTCGCAGACTTGGGGGAAGCGAAGGGCGTGTGTGCTCGAGCCCATCTCTCGGGCTCCTGTGCCTCCTCCCATTGGGTTGCTGTCGCTTTGTGCCCCCATGTCAGGCCGTTGCCCGGCACGGGTTAGGTGCCTAGGGAATGCTTACTGAACGGTGGCTGTGTTCTCTGGAACATCTGGGCCAGTCGGAGCGGAGACGAGGACTGCCATTGGGGAAGACGTGGGCAGCGTTCACGTGGCTTTGCGTCTGGCATGGTGGCTCACCGGCTTGGCTGCCGGTTTGTCTTGGCACTCTGTTTCTCTGTCGCCTGCGTATTTTTGTCGGGTTCTGCTGTTTCTTTTCCTTTCTCTGTTCTTATAGTAAACTTGGTTCTTAATGTTTTATCAAGTAGTACCTCCCTCTTCGCTCAATCACCTTTGGGCTGTGTGGCTGCCGGCGGCCGGCCGCTCCTTCCGTCGTGGCTGTCTCCACGCAGGTGCCTTTCCTCCCCTTGGCCTGCTCTGCCTCGCCCTGCTTTTCTGGCCTGTTACTGTGCTTCCTTTACTGCCCTCCCTCCCTTTTCTGGTGCCCTTTGATTCTTTCACTCTGCCTAAACGACTCAGATCTTGGTCTTTCTAAGCTAAAGAGCTGGTGCTTTGTCACAGGGCCTGAGCACTGGCGTGTGAGAGGGACCCTGAGGGAATAGAATGTCCACAATGGGAGAGAGAGTGTGGACACAGTTTCTTCTGCCAGATAGCCTGTGTCCTTCCCTTTGACCTGTTTTCTTTTTCTGTGAGATTCATCCCATTTGAGGCTGGCTGGCTGAGTCATGCAGTATTTCTTGAGTGCTTTCCTAGGCCAGGCATTATAGGGTTATGGGAGCAGACGGAGCTTAGAGTCGATGGCGGAAGGTTGGACGGAAGTCCAATGATGTAAAATTGCAGCTGGGCAAAGACAGAATATGTAAAAGGAGAAATAGATTAGGATCAAGGTGCTCTGGGAGTTTTTAGAGGTTTCTCATTGAAGTGGGATATACATGTAGGAGAGTGTGTACGTATGAAATATGCAGCTTGATGACTCTTCACTAACTCAGCAGTTCTGTCTAGACAGTACCAGATTGAGAAACGCAACTTGACCAGCCCCCAGGAGCCCCTGTTGTATTCCCTTGAAGTTCCTACTCCCTATCTAAGAATTGCAGTCTCTGTAATTGCAACTTGTAACGGTACAGGCTGGTTTGGAGCATGGGTCAGATACAAAGCCAGGAGAGCCTTCCTTAAAGAAGTGTGACTTGAGCTGAGAGCTGCGGATGAGGAGAACAGGAGTTCAGGCAAAGACTGAGGGAAGAGTTTCCTGGTAAGGAATTCTGTGACAGGAGGAAGCAGGAAGCTTTTGAGGAATAAAAGATAAGCATGGGATGGGAAAAGAGGTTTTTTGGTACAGGAAAAGGCTGGAGAGGAAGGTAAGACTGAAGCATGGTGGGTCTCATGGACTATCATACAGGGTTTTGAGTCATTCTAAAAGCAGTAAAGATGGGGGAGTCACGTATGTTTTGTAAAGATCATTCTGGATACAGAGAAAAGAACGGATCGAAGAGGGGTCACGGCGAATACGGGGAGACCAGTTAGGGGGTTCTTGCAATATTCTAAGCTGGGGAAGAGGTGTCTTGGTCCAGGTTGGCAGTAGCAATGTAGGCAAGTGGGTGGATTTAAGATCTGTTTAGTAGCAAGAAAGAACAGGACTTGTTGAATGATCGGGAACAAAGACCAGAAGAGAAGATGGCTAGGATGACTTCCATGTTTCTGGCTTAGAGACCTTAAAGAATGGTGATGCCAACTGCTGATATCCTCTGTCAGCTCAACCACAATGGCTTTACAATGTCATCAGAACAAAGGACAGCTGTAATTAGTGTTGTGTCCATCTAAGCAAATGTTGGCTCTAAGTCATAGTTTGGTATGTTGAGTATTAAAAGAATGTGCCACATTTACTCCTGTATCTCATAACTTACTGCCCTCAGCTCTACTCTTGAGGAGTATATATATTTATATGTATGTATATAAATACATATACATACACACGTACAAATATATACACATACACGTACACATGCATAACTTAGGAGGCCTGAGTTCACTGGAGTGGTTGTTCAAGTATTTGAAGGAATGGTAACTGTTCTTTTTTAAAGGGTTTTATTTATTTGAGGGGGGGGGCTGTGTGAGAGGGAGCAAGCACAAACGTGGGGGACGGGTAGAGGGAGAAGCAGGCCCCTAACAGGAAGCCTGATTCATGGCTCAGTCCCAGGACCCTGAATCATGACCTGAGCCAAAGGCAGATGCTTAACCGATGGAGCCAGGCACCCCTGATAACTGTTAAATTTGATGAATATGGAAGGTACCTACTACCTACTACCTGTTCACAGCTCATAAAGCACTCTTAGCAAGGTCTCAGAGGAGCTCCTACAATCCCGCTGTTGACTCTCTGTGAGTTTTAGTGATGGCTCTCTGTCCCTACTTGAGGTAGAGATGATAGCAGTGGTGTCAAGGATATGAATCTGGCTCTTGCCCTGAAACAATTGAAGAGAGGTGATGAGACATTTATGCTATACATATGTCTATTGTATATGATGAGGCCAAACTGATTAATTACCTCCTGTTAAAAATCTGAGTATTGTACCAAGCAAATGTTGCATTAGACTGTGTAGATAAAAAAAGGTAAGTACTGTTGACTCAGTTTGCCAGTGCTTATTTATTTCTTTATTCTGTGCTGGACCTTGGATTTCAATGGTGAATTGGAACAGGCATCATGTCCTTGATCTCTGAGAGCTTCTAGACTAGTAGTGGAAATGTACATTAGTTAAAGAAACAACAAATGCATGACAATGATGAGTACTGTAAGGGAGAAATACATGGTGTTCTGAGAACATATAAAGAAGGACGGGTCTTAGTGAGGGGCATCAGCAAAGTCTTCTCTGGGGAAATTATCATTCTGTTGCAAGACTAGTATAATTTGGACAGGAGAGGATGGTGAGAAAAGCATTGTCTTAGTAGGGCAGTTTGAAGAATGAAAGGAAACAGCCAGGGTATGTGTGAGGAGTCCATTAAGCCCCAAATTCCCGGCACTTAGCATCACAAAGGGTTTAGTTCTTCCTCCCCCTCCGTGTGGATGATGTACCTTGTTAAGGTCCTAATTGTAGGTCATCAGGGAGCCCACCAAATAGAGGCTTTACTTTCTAAAGCATTGTGAGTCATTGTGGCATGAGACAGAAGACATGGAGTTCTCATGCTTTAGTTTTCTCTCTGCCCATTCAGAAATAAAATATTTCTGCTTGTGGCCCATTGGCCAGAGTGGTCACCCTACCAGACCCGCTGCAGGGGACTGGAAGGTATAGTTTCTGTGTGAAGTGATAATGACGTTCACTGAAGTGTGATTATGGCTATGTCAGAGGAGGAGAACATCTCAGTGACCATGCAAATGACATCTCAGATCAGTTTGGGGGCGTATAAAACATGGGTAGTAAGAGTGGAAGGAGTTAAGAAGAATGCTAGTCCTTAGCACCCAGCTGAGTGTAGAATTAAAATATAGTACACAAAGTTAAGAAAATGAATGGAAGCTTTTAGGGGGAGGGACGATAAGTCTGGTTGAGGTCATGTTTAGTCTGGGGGGTATTGTTATAAGAAAAGGTCTAACAAGCCATTGGAAGTTCAGGACTCCAGCTCTAGGAAGGAGGGTTGGAGATGACATGTTGAAAGCAGTACAAGGAGTGACAGGTGAAACTCAAACAGGGGTAAGAACTGTCCCTTTGGGAAATCATTCCATGCCTCTGTACCAGGAGGACACAGACTCTTCCAGAGAGGAGAGGAACAATCAGAGGACAGCACATGAAGTTACAGTAGCTCAGGTAAGGAGTGTTTCAGAAGGGAGCAGTGGCCAGCTCTGTTAAGTGCTGTAGACATTATAGATGGAGAGTGAGGCCGGGTCCCTGGGCTGGAGAATTGAGGGAGGTCACTAATGATCTTCTAGCAGGGAGAAAGAAATGAGGATTTCTGGGATATTACTAAAGTCATGGGTTAGGTGTTTTTTGGGGGAGAGGGTGAATCCTGGACATGATGGTTGGCCTAGAATCATGATTCTATGGACAAAGAGAAAGTGAAAACACAGGAAGATGAGGATTTAGTGGAGACAAGAGCAGAGTCCTGAGTTAGCCTTGGCAAGAGTGTAGGTATCTCTTTCTTACAGGTGAGAGCTGTCGATGGCAGGAGACCTCAAAAATAGATATGCTTGGGGTGATGAAGGGGATGACAGAAGACAAGAAGAGATGTATCTAGCCTATATAGAATTCGAGACCCTTAGAGGATTCCTGTTTATAATCCTGAAATGTATAATAAGTTCCACAGCACGACTTAATAATCAGGTTAGCTCATGATCATCAGAATTCAAATTTATCTTGATTACAGGTCAGTACTATGGAGGACCCTATGAACAGGCTGCTGTTGGGGAAATGTAAAACAATGATTCATGTTGCATTTTGAATAATTGTGCATTTTGAATATTATGCTGTTTTTATGGGAACATAGAACCAACGTGCTGGGTGGAACTGACTACAGATCTTCTTAAGTGGAGTCAAGGTACCTTGTAGGACGGTGTATGAGAATTAATTAATGGGAATCTTTCAGATGTCAGGGACCTGCTTATTGTTACTATTAAGTGGGCCCACTGTGTCCTTGGTGGCCTATTGATCGGTGCTATCACTTTAAAACCCGTCAGTCAGCCTAGCTGTGAATTGCCTAAAGAAAATTCAATTATAAAGTGGCTGACTAAAATAACTCATGCATAGAGAGGGAGTGAGTTACACTCCTAAGAATTTCATTTACAGTATTAAGTCAGGTTTTTTTTGTTTTGTTTTTTGTTTTTTTTGTTTTGTTTTGTTTTGTTTTTAGAATTTGGTCTTCAGTGTTCACTCTACAAATTCAAAAGAGGGCAGGCCATTTTTAGCCCAATTTAAGAGCTGCACAGGTGACTGAGATATTGTTTGGCTGGATTTGGCTCCTTTGTCCAGCCAGATAAATACAGACTTCCTGGCCTAATGCCTAGGTTGTGTGAATGACTGCCACATGCATTTAGCAAGCTCCCTGGGACTCCAGAACTTGTGAAAAGAGTAAACAGCCCTGCAGACTCACCTGAAAAGATTTTTTTAAAAAATCAGACCATAGTTGTGAATTGTTGCTAGATGAATGCCATTTACTTTTCACTTTGTGCTTGAATGTTAAAAAAAAAAAAAAAGTGGTAGTAGTCTCAGCCAGATTCAACTTGTCAAATATATTTGAGAGGTAAAAGGAGAGAGCTCTTGGGGGAACATTCATCTGAAGTCTGCCTGGGGTCCCCCTTCCTGGACCATGAAGGTAGAAGAACATCAGTGACCCATGACCTGAGAAGTTACCAGATGATAGACCTTTGGCTGCTCTTCTTCACTTGGCAACATGTGTGAGGTGTGGTATATACCTTCTGGAAGCAGAAGCTTAAGACCCACTCTTTGACTTAAGAGAGCTCATAGTAGAGGATCATGTATGTATGTGTATTGGGGAGATGGTAGCAAAGCGTAAAACAATCGCATAACCCCGAATGTAACAGATGACACAAATGAGACCCAAAGTACTATAGGACTTCAAAAGAGGAAGGTGATGTCTTAAACTGGGGGGACCAGGAAAGTTTTTATGAAATAAGTCATATTTCAGGTGAGCCCTCCTATAAGCCAAACCTGTATTTGGGAGGGGGCGGGTAGAGTGAGAAAAGACGACTGGGAGGTTGAGGTGAGGGCAGAAAGCAGTGGGAGCAAAGCAGGAGGCAGGCACGGGCGAGGCATATATCGTCCTTAGTCTGACAGAAGCAAGGTGCAGGAGTAGAGGAGTCCCGTGACACACACATAGGAGGAAGGAAGGCTTGGGCTAAAGTTGGCCGCTCTTAGATGCCTGTGTGAGGAGCTGGTACATTTGAGTGGAGGAGCTGAGTTATGATTAAGGAATGGAATCAGGTGTGTATTCAGGCATGTATAAGATGGGTCAGGAGAGGAGCTGGATGCAGGGAGTTGAGGTAGGGAGTTATTCTGTGGCTCTAAATGAGGAAATTTCTAAATAGAAACAAGGAGAGCCATCCTCTGAACCTGACACAGAGGAGAAGGTACAGAAGATGTGGTGGCCGTCAAACTTTTGCATGTTAGCTACTGATGGAGGGAAAGGAGAAGGGAGTGAAGATGGGGGTAAGTGGTTGAAATCCTTTCCATCAGCAGAAATGGGTAAATCAGGAGGAAGGGCTGTCTTTTATTTGAGATAAGCTGAGGTAAAAATCTGGGTTTAAAATTCTTAAATCATAGACATTAGAATGTGTCATATGTTCTCCCTTGAGATGCTGCCCTGGGAGCCGTGGACATGGCACAGAAGGGGTGAGTCAGTTTCCGAGGAAGGGGTGTGAGGATGTAGAAGCATGTGGAGACCAGGGGCCAGCAGCACCGCTGCAGTGCGGAGGTGTGAGCGGAGGTGTGACTGTGGAAGGAGATCAAGGATGAGCTGCCAGGGAGGGAAAAGAATGAAGCCAGTGGAGTGATAGAGAGGCCAGTGGAAGAGTTTGCAGAAGGACGGTATGAAGAAAACAAAGAATGAGAGAATGTCTGGATTTATCCATTAGGAGACCACCGAAAGCCAGGCAGTAAGAAAGGCAAGGGTGAGTGGGGACAGGAAAACGAAGGGTGTGTACTTACAAGGCAGCGGCGGTGAGAGTGCTGTCCTGCTTTCCCACTGGCCGTGGACTGGCCTTGGCTTGAGTCCTTTTCCATAGAAGATGATGGACTGATGGACGGAGGGCCCCTGAGCAGACTATTTGACTTTCTGGTACAGATTCTGATGAGTATACCAGAATTTTGGTGGAACTATATGGTAGCTGAAAAGGGAAAATAGGATCTTGGATGGTAGAGACCTAAATGTAAGTAAGACAGGGATGAAGTCAAGAGGAAAAATTGAGGTTGAATTATGAGTGAAAAGAACTAAATGATAAAGCTGTGATTTTGCCAAGTCCAGAGGGGGAGAGACAAGGTCTGGGTCTGGCCATGCGAGAACAGGGGATAGTTCTTCCTGAAATATGGGGTGGGGGAGTTAAAATATAGACACTTTCCGAAACAGACTATAAGGAATCTGGAGCCTTTAAGTTGGATTTTCTTGATTTTTCTCAGTAAAATGTGGAAGTTCCCTGTGAGAGTGAATAGATGGGGAAAATGTAGAGCTTAAGGCCTTTGAGAGAGTTTGAGATAAGTGCTACAGGTCAAGTGGTTCAGGTTGAAGTGAGATGAATCAAAATAAGGTTTGGGCGACCTCGAAGGCCTGCCCAGGTTGGATAATCTTGTATTTGTAGTGACCTGGGTTATGGCTTTTTCCTTCAATGTTGGGCTTAACTAGTCGAGGTTCTGTAGGGCTGAGGATGAACGGAGCCAGGAACATTGACAAATGGGGACTGGGGCACCTGGGGTGATAGGATTATATTATTGATAGTGTTTTGGCATGGGGCTCACTCTCTATAGACTGGATCACAGGCACTGATGGCTTCATTCCTCTGTACTCACAGACACTGACATATTGGCATTAATATCTTGATGGTAGCAAACAGGAGAGGCCCAAGAGAGCTGTGGCCACAGAGCTGGTGCGTCCTGGGTTCCCCAGCCCTAGTTCTCCAGCTGTGCCTTCTAGGTCTCCTTCTCACATCTCAGGCCCATCCAATCCCTGACCTCCCGAGTAGGACAGCGAATGTGCACACGGGGAGCTGGCAGAGTGTGCACTGGTGAGTGGGGGTGGAATTAATTCTGTTTCTGTGCTCCCTTGTCTGATAAGGATGTGCTCAATCCTGGGCTCTGCATGTCTGTAGAGCAGTAGCCTGCTATCGATCTCCTTCAGTTTCTGTTTACTGCTCCTCTGTGAGCTTGGGATTGCCTGAACCCCCACCTGCATGGCTGGACCTCTGTCACCTTCTAGAGTCTTCCTAGAGCCTACTGTCGAGAGACTGGACACCTCACCGTTGGCTGAAGTCCTGCCCTTCAAGGACTAAACACCATGAAGCTGCTTTGCCCTTCTTGCCAAATTGGGCCTCTTCAGGTACTGATGCTAGCACAGGATCTGATTTCTCCTTGTGTCTTTAGACACTGAATGCTGAACTTCCTATGACTCATCTTGGGGGCCAGTCTGATAACTGGATCGTCTTCACCAAATCCATCTGGGCCCAGTTCCTTAAGAATTTATGTTGCTGAAACCTCAATATTACCTTGGTCAAACCTGCTTAAATGCTGGCATTTAAGATAAGAAGAGAAGTACGAAATAAAGGGAACCAGAGAGTCAGAACAGGATGACTGATGGGAAGCAGTGAAACACCAGTGTGAAAGTCAGCATGCATCTTGAGGTCTAGGAAGAGCGTATGGAACTAAAAAAAACCAAAACAAAAGCAAGGACAAATAGGCAAATAGGGCACAGACAAAAGAAAGTGACCAGTAGTGCATGCTCTCACCAGAACACCATTAGCTTCCTGCTAGAGAAGGGATTATTTTGAGTTTGGCTTTCCTAGGGTTTAGAATTGGAGTGTAGGGGGAGTGGTTAAAAATAAATAAATAAATAAATAATGGTGGATTCTGACAAAGAATCACAAGAATCTTTCTTTTGGTCAATGTTTTTTTCAAGATGATGTCTGCCACTGCTGGTAATGTGAGATGTCATGCTTGAAATACAAGTTTAGTGGAACTAATCTATTCAAACCTGGTCTTCCATGCACATGATAAATTTGTCCAATTTTCCTTGAGCTGCCCTAATGTCATGGTAGCTTAACTGCCTGCAGGAGTAGCCTTGTGCTCTGAATCTGCAGTTCAGCCCGATGAGCGGGACAGGCTGTGAGCGTGGTCGTGGTGCCTTTGTGACCCAAGGAATCCCTTCGCTGGGTGCTGCTGCCAGGAAGCATCTTCTGGGATGAGGTTGCCTGGAGTTGGCATGAAGTCCACTGGCTTTGGAGGGCTAGGTACCATACCTGTCCAGATTACTACCTGAGTTTCAGAAAGAGGTAGTTTGGACACATAAATGAAGGTCCTTTTTAAAACCTTCCCAGCGATTCAGTTTGTTGGCCGAATATCTCCTGTAGCCTGAATGGTCTTTGTATCACGTTCCAGGGTTTCTAATCTTTATTAGACTTATTTTTCTGTTAGATCTGGCTTTCACAAAAACCAACAGTTTGTTGTTGTTGTTGTTGTTGTTTTTTAAAGATTTTATTTATCTGACAGGTCACAAGTAGGCAGAGAGGCATGCGGGGGTGGGGGGAAGCAGGCCCCCTGCTAGGCAGAGAGCCTGGACCCCAGGCTCTTGATCCCAGGACCCTTGATCCCAGGACCCTGATATCATGACCTGAGCCAAAAGGTAGAGGCTTAACCCACTGAGCCACCCAGGCATCTCCAAAACAAACAGTTTTTTAAATGCACCTTAGTGTTACAAAACTGGGAAACTTGTACATATCTAGTACTGTTTTCATCTCTTAAAGAAGAACATCTGGAGCATCTGACTCTTGATTTTGGCTGAGGTCATGATCTCAGGGTCATGAGATTGAGCTCCATGTCAGGCTCTGTGCTCAGTGGGGAGTCTGTGTGAGGGTTGCTTTCTCCCTCTCCCTCTGTCCCTCTCCCCCACAGTCCGTCTTGCTCTCTCTCAAATAAATAAATCTGAAGAAAAAGAAAAGAAAAAGAACATCTGATTTAGTGATGAAGTTGCCACAGCCCTAAATAGGCATTGGGACTCTGGATTTCCAGCCCAGATCAGTCTCGTTCTGGGTGATAGTGGGGAAATTTGTGAAATATAGCTTTCTTATCTCTTAAACGAAACCTCCTTCATCAGACAGGTTGTGGAGAAACCTGTGATAGCACTTGAAAAACCATAGGGCTGTACAAACATATGGTGCTATTCTTAGGCTAGAACTGAAACCCTCAGCTTTGCAGAGAGAAATGGAGCAGCAGGATGGGTCGTTTGTAAGCTTGGTGTTCTCATCTGCTTTCCCTCATAAATGTTGTCTGTACATCCTACTGCATCCAAAGTAATTCTGGCTCCGTCCTGCTGCCATTTTGAACATCATACGTCGGATAACCAAATTCACATGCTAAGATTTATCTCCTTTAATCAATCTGACATTCTGCATACATCCTACCCCAGTAGGATCATTTGGGTTGTAGTCACAAAATCCATGCTTCATTTTACTTCAATTTACCCAACATTTAATGAGTGAGCATCAAACATATGCAAGGTATGATCTATGACATATGCATGGCAGAGCCCCTGTTCTCAAGGACTTACTTACCATCTGCTGAAATGAGAAAGAGCTTGCTGTACTTGGCCGTTTGAAAAGTAGGAACAATGCTAGTGACTTGATGCAAATTGGGTTGTGGGTGAAATGAGTTTTTTTTTTTAAGATTTTTTATTTTTTCATGTAACAGAGAGATCACAAGTAGGCAGAGAGGCAGGCGCAGAGAGAGGAGGAAGCAGGCTCCCTGCTGGGCAGAGAGCCCGATTCGAGGCTCGATCCCAGGACCCTGGGATCATGACCTGAGCTGAAGGCAGAGGCTTAGCCTCCTGAGCCACCCAGGCACCCCTGAAATGAATTTTTGTAGAACTCTTCATACGCCCTTCGACTCCCAGACTGTCCTACTCCATGGCCCCAAGGTCCCACCCAAGCCCCGGGCTGGCCCTTCACCCTTACCACTTTCCCGCATCCACTGTCCTGGCTCCTCTGGCAACGAGGAAAGAACTAATGAGATGAAATCCCCATACTCTCTTAGTAAGGATTTAGTGAAATTCTGACATATGATGTGTTGGAGAGTTTTGGAGTCCTTTGAAGCTAAGAGCAGACAGCTGTGCCTGAGACGGGTTTCACCTGTGATGAAGTGATTTCGCATGCCTTCAAGGGGAATGGGATTGTAGAGAAAATTTGCGAGGGTCACTGGAGGTATGGGCTAGTTTCCTAGAGGTGTGCAGTGACCCCTCCTGTACGGAAAGCTGATTCTTTATTTTGATTGAGCTTTGGGTAACTGAAGGGTGGGTTACTCAGAATTAAGCTAATACTGACTGGGGATTTTTAAACAAAATTCGGTAGGACAAGGAGTGCCTCAGATATTTGGGGGATTTATTTCAAACAGAATAATAAGATTTGCTCAGAAAGATTTGTTTGGCTCCTTCCAGCTAGTAATTGCTAGAAATGTCTCCCTCTTTCAGTCTAATATGAAACTGGCTTTTACTCCACTTGCCTTGTCTTGTAAGGTTTTTTCCTACATGAGAAGGCCAGGACTGGGGCATTGGGTACTGCTGAGTAAGCTGGTGTTACTCAGTTGCCCCCTGGTAATCAAGAGTTGTCTACACCTCACTAGGAGATGCTCATCCCCAATGGTGGCCATCAGTAAACAAGACACACGTTGGTACGGGTTCATTAAATTCTCTGTGGTATCTGGTAACCAGAGGCGGTTGTATCTGTGAGAGACCGCAGCAGGGTCAGACCTTACGTTCAAAGTAAGGCTAAGGCAGGGCGTCGCTGTCTCTTCTCAGTTTTATGCTTTCCAATGGACTCGTCACATGCAAGCTCCAGAGCACAGACACTGTCCATCTGTACGATGCCAGCACAGTAGCTCACAAATAGAAAACAAAAATGCTCAGCCATGTGCCTCTGAACAGTGCATTTGGTTTGCCCACTCCTTCCCCCACTGGATCATTCCCTGACTTGGGCACAGTATAAATACAGCTTCAATTACGTTGCCTGGAAAATAAGAGGCGCCTCAGAACATTTTTTTTCCAAGACCACTTAAAGCGCTGATTAACAAAGAGACCAGCAGGGACCAAATGCATATTTAGTTCAGAATAGCACTAGGAATACAGCAAGCAGCACAAAGCAAGTGGAAGTACTTAATTGGAGTGCGGAAAACTTGACCTTTCCTGGGCAGTGTGACATCTGGCAGAGAAATGCAGTGTCATCCGGAGTTCTGGACTTCCTCCAGGCAGCCTGATGCCCTCAGATATTGTGCAAGTCCTGAGACCCGAGGGTCGCTGATGTCCTGGACCTCTCCGTCTTGCACTCCGTGTACACCTAAAGAGAGCTTCTAGATTGTGTTAGGTTCTGTAAGTGCGAAAACTTGATGAAGATACAAATTCTTCTTTTAAACTTGCAAGAATGGGGATAGGAGGAATGATTTTTTTTTTTTTTTTTTTTTTTTTTTTGAGTTTTGTTCCCATTCCTTGAGATTGAATCAGGACAGGCTCTGGAAGCTAAGCTGCCCGTGAGTTCCCTGATGCCCTGCCCATACTCTGCCTGCCTCCTCGGGTTTGCGGAGGGAGCCCTAGCCCTGGAGCCCTAGCCAGGAGAGCCAACCCTAAGTTGGCACTTTCGCTGTATTTTGGGGTTCTGTAGAGGTGCAACCTGGATGTGAGGGTGTGTGTGAAAGTGTGTTCTTGAGAGCGAGCGAGTGTGCCTGTGTGTATGGGAGCAATCTGTGTTGGAAACCGACGAGTGGGACGGTATAGACACTTCAGCAGCCTCCTTCCTGCCACAGAGAGTTTGGCTCTTGAAAACCGCAAACTGATTCATTCTCCTTTTACAGTGGGGCCAATGGAATAATTTATGAGGGACTCCTTCTCAGCCCCTTTTCCCAATTTATTTTTTATCTCCTCCAATTTACAATTTAAAACCTTGGACAGCCTCGTGTTTGAATCCTAGATACTCTTCCCTTTTCTGAGTCCTCTCGTTCCTCGAGCAATTCCATCTGGTCTCATGTGTAAACAGTCCTTTATAGCAGGTCTGTGCTCTTGACTTTCAAATTTTACCTATGGCCTTAACCTCCCTCCAGAACTCCAGACTTTTATATGTGCTTGCTTGATACTTCTTCCTGTCTATCTAGTGGGTTTTCAAATTTAACATGTCCCAAACCAGACTTCTAACACCCTCATCCCCACAAAACCCACTTCTCTCCCTGCCTGATCAGTCTTCCTGCCTAGTAATGACATGTTTTTCATTTTCCAGTCCAGGAACCTTGGCTACCCATGACTCCCATCCTATCGATCTCTGAAATTTCATATCCAATATACCAGCACAAACCCTGTGGGCTCTGCTTTCAAAACCTATCCAGAATCCCCCCTCCCCATTTTCCTCCCCCTCCCCCCACCAGCGTTCCAGTCTCAGGTGCCATCATCTGTCTGTCTCTGGGACCATTACATCCGCTTCCTCACTGGGGTCCCTGCTGGTCCTCTTGCTCCTGACTGCCCTTCACACGGCACCCGGCGCCGTCCTGTGCTTCGGTCATTCTTCTCCGCACAACCCTCCTGACTGCTTCCCTCTTACAGTCTGAAAGCAGAAGTCCTGAGCCGACTGCAGAGACAGGTCTTCTGGGATCTGGTCCTTTCTCCTTGATCTCCCCTCCTCTCCTGGCAGCCTTCTTCTCCCTTCCCTGAAGGCCATCCTTGTACTCTGGCTCTTGAGTCTCACCCTTACGCTTTGCCTCAGGGCTCTTGCATGTGCGCCTCGCTCTGTCTTCTACCTACAGGTACTTTGCATGGTGAGGCCCTTAAAAATTAAATCTCTGGTAAAATGTCACCTCTTCCAGGAGGCCTGGACCTATGTGTATAAAATAACACAACAATAACCTCCTCATCCTAGGATTACCTCTGCCCCTCCTTTATTTTTTTTCTGTAGTGCATACCACTATGTGACATAACCAGAGTGACCCTCATTGGGGGTTGGGGGGTTAGGGGAGGCACAGGCAACCGTTGTTCATGGATGCCACTGGCAACCCCAAGGAGTAGGGAGCAGGGAAGGGAGAAAAAGAGGCATTGACTGGGGAAGGACCAACTGTAGAAAGAAAAGCCATCCTTCCTTCTGTTGCCTCTTTGTCACCAGTGTCAGAGTGGCCTTGCTGGAACCCACATACTAGAGTTATCTCTTCTGTGGGGAAGAGTTTTCACAGCACAGCTACTAGCAAAGATTAACTCTGATTTGTTTTGTTTTGTTTTTTAAGATTTTTAAAATTTTTATTTATTTGTCAGAGAGAGAGCATGAGCACACAGGCAGGCAGAGTGGCAGGCAGAGGCAGAAGGAGAAGAAGGGTCCCTGCCAAACAAGGAGCCCAATGTGGGACTCGATCCCAGAACACTGGGATCATGACCTGAGCTGAAGGCTGCCGCTTAACTGACTGAGCCACCGAGATGTCCCTTAACCCTGATTTCTATGAAAAAAAAATTGAGGAAAGCCTGAAATGTACAATTCAGCATGCATGGCTTTGTGTTTTCAGAGTCCTATACCGGTTAATGTCTTCCTGATTCCTGTTGTTACTCAAGCTTCTCCCTCCCTACTGTGGTCACCTGCTTCCAGCCTTGGCCCTTAGTGATATCCTCTTCATTAAGGATTATTAGCACTTTGTACAAGTGAGGACATTTCAAATATATTAGCAGTTAATGAAGCCTTCTCTGCTGCTGTGTTGTGAAGAACAAGATTGCAGGCCACTAATGTCAAGGGTGGGGTCGGGCGGGTGGAGCATGTTTGGCTGTGCAGAAAGGGGAGCAGCTGTAAGACCCATTCCCTCCTGAGAACAAGATCTTCAGAGGCTTTTTTATTTGTGAATCTTCTCGTGGGCAAGCATACAGTGTTGTTGTTGTTTTTAAACATGCCATGTAGATCTATTGTAGTATGTAATTACGGACCATGAAATATGTTCATGGGCTTGGTTTGTGGTATATTTCCAACGGAGAAGTAGAAGCTGTTCTAAAATTGAACAATTTTTACTGGCCCTAAAAATAGAGATCAACTTCTCCACCCCCCGGACCCCGCTTTCCTGCCAGTTCTCACCATCCCTGGCCAAGGCTACAGAACAGGATTCAAGCCAGCTCCCTGGGCAGAGCTCGTTAACAACCAGAATTGCTATTTCTGATGCCTTTTTTTTTTTAAGATACAAAAACTTAGATCTGTGAAAAGATTGATTTCAAGTGCCTTTTTACACGTGTGGTCCATACCTCAGTAATTTTCAACCTGCTTTTATCCATGCATGTTCTGGATTCTTCTTCAAAAAGATAATTGGTGTGTTCATCACAGTGCACAGCCCCACAAGGGCCCCATTCATTCTGACGGGGACCAGATGGGACGTGGTTCTGGCCTGCTGGCATGCAGGGTGAGCCTGGGGGCCTTTTGAGCAAGTTTATTGAGTCCTCACAACCTTTATAGAGCATAAAACTGGCTCAGTTAATGTCAGAAGGCAACCATATAGACCCATTTTTCACTAGAAACACTAGAGAGCTAGATTTAGGATAATTCAGGGCTTTTTTTTTTTTTTTTTAACTACTTTGAGCCCCTGCCTCCCAGATTACACTTAGAATGTAAACCTGTTGGTCAATATCTAACTCCCAGAATTTAAGAACATCTGGAATTTCTCCCTGGACAAAATTTAGAGAAAAAGGCCAAATGGGCAGTGGTATAACTGCTAGTTATGTCTGGTATGGTGTCGGCTGGCCTTTGGAAGCCTATACCAATCATTTTTCTTAATAGTAATTTGAAGGATAAATCTCCTAGACTTTCTCTGACATCTTCTGTGTGATGGTTAAATGATGCCCTTGAAGCTTGATAGACAAAATAGAGTCTAAATTTTGCTTTTAAAACCTTTTAGGTTATTATATTGTATATTTTTAGAAGATTTACATGAGCTTTTCAGGTTAATACTAAATCACATTTTTAAATTGCTGGGGCTTCCACATATGCATCAGGAATGCTATGCATTTACCCTATGGAATGTTGAAGACAAGGATCTAATATGCAGAGGCAGACCCAGGTTTTATGGGGCCTGAAACAAGTTTGGAGGACGTCTTAAAGGAAGACAAAAGACTATACAGTAGTATATTTCAAATGAGAAAAGAACTCACAGCAAATTACATATTTTTTAAAAAGTGAGCAACACCATTATTCTATAATATCCAGAAAAAATATGTTATTTTTAAATTAAGTGTCTCCACTGAAAAACTTTTGGCTGCATGGTCTTTGAGCACTTCATACAACAGTGATTTTTGTAATATTTTCTTTTTCTTTTTTTTAAAGAAAGTAAGAATGCAAGTGGGGGTGGGTAGAGAGAGATGGAGAGAGAGAATCTCAAGCAGACTCCATAAGTAGTGTGGAGCCCTGTGTGGGCTTCATCTCCTGACCCTGAGATCATGACCTGAGCCAGAACCAAGAGTCAATTGCTTAACCAACTGAGCCGCCACCCATGCATCCTGATTTTTGTAATATTTTCTATGGAGAGATTAGAAAGAGAATTGTTTTCCCTCTCTCAAGGTTGATTGGACTTTGATTTTTTATTGCTAGTTTAGGAAAATTTTATGGATTAATAATAATGTCATACTTTTTTTTTTTTCAGCATTGCTGTCAAATTGGGAAATTCAATTAAGTTTCTTTTACTGTAAATACTTTTCTCTGAGAATTGGAATGCTTTTCCATGAACTGATTCCTGGCTCTGAACATTTATTCAAGCCATGTTTTATCCTTCTCTACTCTATGTCGTTTTTGGTCCTGGGCTGTTATTTTGCCATCTCTGGCCCTGTGTCTTTGGATCATGGTGCAGCAGGAATTAGGACAGGAGCAGTCCTGGAAGCCATTTCTCCACCAGGACACTGATGAAGTTTTAGAATATAGGTAAGGTTCAGTGGGGTGGAGTCTGGTGACCAAGAAAGAATTCTTGAGACCTCTCTGATGCAAAATGGTGGTTTATGAAAGCAGGGGGACAGGACCCATCAGCCCAGACAGCTGCTGCCCTGGGGTTGTGAGGGATGGCAGGTTGTGTAGGACTGGGGTGGGGAAGGTAAGGAAAAAGGGAGGTATCAATAGAACTTTCATATGCCAGATGCCTTGAGGCCTTGAGGCCCTCTAACAAGGTATTAACATTAAGAAAGTTGGGAGATTCCTAAAGAATGTCACACTATATCCCACCCAGGAGTGGGGGTGGGGGTAGTTTGCAAGGTGTCAGCTTTTGCTTTGTCCTCAGTCAGCCTTCTGTTCCCTCATGGACACCTAACAATAACTTACCTTGCTTAGAAACTCCTAAGTGTATCCTACTAAATCCAAGCCTAATGCATCCCAACTCAGTGCTCCTTAGCTGTGTTCCAAATGCCCAAAGACAGCACCACACCGCCTGGCAGGGGGTAGGTGGATGTGTCTGGCGGGGTGTATGGAGAAGGAGAACTTGGAGGAAAGAGGAATAGAGGGGAACAGTCTTAATGGTGGCGGCAGTAGATCTCATTTCTGCAGAGATGTAAGCCTGAACCATCACAGGGCTAGGGCTCCTCCCAAGCTGTTGGAAGAGGCCCTTGCAAATGAGAGACCTAAACTTAAGCTTCCTTACAATCATAGTAAATCTGCCTTAACTAATACGCATTGATGAGTCATCAAATCCATCACCAAGAGTGCTCTCCAGAGAAGCAGGGTGGCACTTCCTCTCACCAACTTATATCCCCAGGGTCACATTCAGTTCTCATAATTTAAGCATGTGATTGAAAGTTCCCTTGGTTTAAGGTTGTCCCTTTCCTCTGCATTAGCACTCCCCCCTCCTCCCCCTCCCCTTCCTCTTCTTCCTCTCCTCCTTGCTGCAAAGCAACCAGGGTAGAAAGCTGCTACTTTTTTTTTTTTTTTAAAGTGAGGATATGCAAATGTTAGACCCACCTGGGGCAAGAGATGGGAGTTAACACTGATTCATTCCCTTGGATTATCTCTGATGATTCATTACCATAAACAGCACTATTATATTTTCCTTGCACATTAGCTTGGCTGGTGATTTTTATTTTATACTTAACATGGGGTATGCATATCTGTCAGTTGGAATGCTGTTCAGAGTCTTGTCTGCTAAATGCTTCCTCATAGTAATGGCATTGTCACACTAAGTGAGTGGTATTTTCATTTTGTGCAGAAAGAGCCTGTCATGTATGTCCCAGCTGTTTTCATTCCACTGCAGGAATTAGTAAGATCTTGGCCCATGAATGTATACATGTATTTATGTCAATCCAGACTGACTGATTTTCACCTTTCTGTTATACTAATTAGTACAGGTAGGGTCTAGTAAGTTTTCATGATTTAGCCTAGTGGTTGGAAATTGACAACTTGAAGAATTGTGGGAGAATAAGAATTAGCATCATTTTCTTAAGTATTATTCATAAAATTTTGCAATTTAATAGCAAATAAGGAAACCTTTAAAAAAAAAAAAGTTCATGCTTCTATTAACTCATAAGGTATTTTTGAAGGCTGTTTTTTAAAAAAGTCCTGGGTAATTGGGTAGAATTTGCTACTACTCAGATTTCCAAAGAAAACGTGACCATAAAATATCAAAGAACGAGAAAATCGTTGAATGGAATAGTGTCCTCCAACCCATTTAGACACCTGGGATGAAAAGTTACAGACACTTTGTGGATACCTGCAGTATTGTATCCATTACTGTGTACCGCTGAATGTAATTGATTGTCCATTTAAATCAAGAACTGTTAAACCTAGAGGAGTTATTTTTGTAGTGATTTTTACAAGTTCAAGTTAACTAATAACCTCCCATTTTTGTTTTTGCTGTTTTAATGTGCATTTTATATTGTGGTGGGTCCCAAATGTTGGCTGTTTGTGCATTTGAAGGTCCAGGGATTTAGAAGCATCCAGAAATCAGCACTAAAGATAAAGGTAATTAACTTAGGAACTCAAGGCAGTCAGGGTCCGTGTGATGCTTCCCAGAGAGTCTATGTAGTCCATCGTGCAAAAACCACTGAATTTGCTACTAATTTCAGGCCAGCTTTGATTGGGCAGATTAATATGTATCCTGTGCTTGTTCTGCTTCATGTACTCTGCTAATTGATAGTTACTATAATATTTCCTTGAATCCTCACAACTCTTTGAACTAGAATTTATTATTCTCCCCGTTTTCCAGATGAGGATATAGGCTCTAGAAGATGCAGTGATTTGCCCAGGATCCCACAGCTAATGAGTGCCAGAGCTGGCATTGAGCCTAAGTCTGTCTGACTCCAGTGTGTAATCTGTTACTAGTACATTCCATCACCTCTCCTGCAGGATTTCCTAAACTGGAGTTATGAGACTAGAGTCAGATGTGGGTCAGATATAGGTCAACTCTGAGGAGTTACAGATTTGGCCAAGAACCCGTCTTCGGTAGAGATAAGAATAATTGGGGTAATGAATTACTGTTGGACAGAGCACAGTGGGAGAGTTGGTAGATCATCTGCTTGGTTAAGCAAAGCACAGGGTGGCATCCGGACAACTAAGTTCTAGTGCGGAGGAGCAGACCGGTGTCACTGGTTAGGCTGGCGGGGCTCCGATGCCAAGAAGGCAGGAGCACTCACTGGATTGTGGGAGGCACGGCATATGAGCCAGAGCGGCTCCCTGCCCGTTTCATGCCGCCTTTTGCTTTTGATCTGCAAATATGACACAACAAGTATCAGAGGTATGTGGGTGAATTTCAGGGCAGAAATGCTTATAAAGAAACAGGCCAAGGGTGTTAAGTCCTTTAATTTCTTTCCTCTTGGTTTCTGGCTGCTCCCAATCCATCATTCTATCCCCAGAGTTTACACTAATTAGGAGGTCTTTGTTGCTGGAGCTCTCCATGCCTGATGGGAGGTGAGGCACAGAGACTAGGACAGGCGTCTCCTCTGTATCTGGGAAGGAGGGAAAGCCTCAGACCAGGTCGGGGGCTGGGCTGCTTCAGACACAGCATAAAGACCGTATATGCTTAGGGGCAGAAATAGATCAGATCTGGGCTCTTCTATCAGTGGCAGCCTCTACCTGGCTGGGTCCCTGCTGTCTGGCAAATGATGACATTGATGAGGTAAAGGGTAAAGATTCAACTTTGGCACCATTTGGATTTGAAAGCTTCCCTCCAGGATCCTTCCAGTTTCTGCCTAGAGCAGGAATCCTGGGGGAAAGCTACGAAGTATGAGGGTAGGGCCAGTTGGTGGCTTTTCTTTCCAAATAGGTTAGCTGGTGATAATTGTGCGACCAAGAGAGTTGGGGCTTTGGGCAGAGTTTAGTATGACCAACTGACCACTTGCTTTTTATCTTTTCTCCCTCTCTGTCCAAAATACTACCAAACAATAGTAAACTCACTGAGTGGTATTGGTCTCCAAGGCCAAAGAAAATGGGCATCAATGTGTAATAGACCTCAGTAAAGTTTAACAAGGTAAAACGAGGCAAGGAAGTTACCTCCCACCATCTGGCAGAGGGGAATACGACCAAAAGCAAATGGATTCAACTTAGACAACCTCTAATGGCCTTAGAAATAGCAGGTACCACAGAAGGTGGCAGTGAGCTAGGTTTGAAAGCTGCCCAAACACATTTATTCAGAAGGTTCTTAAGGAACAGGGGGGTTTGAGCTCCTTGGCTGCCTCACCACCTGACATCGTCGCGTGGTCCTCTCCTCACCAGCCTTCCATCCCTGTCTTCTAGCACTTAACTGGGAAGCTCCACATGGAGGGATATCACATACAACGCAGAGGGCAAAGATAGGTCACAGGACTGACAATGAGGAGACTCAGTAAATCTACAGGGTAGGTGCTCCTGAGGCAGGAGAGTAGGAAATTAGTGTCTTGAGAAACAGAATGACTCCTGGATGAAAAGATTTCCAGGTCTTTATATTTGAGAGCCTCTCAAACAAACAAAGAACTTCAGCCAGAGAGCTGATTGCTCTTCATTGAAGTCTCCAAAGGCAAAGTACCCAACCCGTACATTTCAACCATCCAGAGATTTTTAGTCTCTCTCTCTTTTTTTTTTTAAGATTTATTTATTTATTTATTTGACGGATAGAGATCACAAGTAGGCAGAAGTAGGCAGAGAGTCAGACAGAGAGAGAGGAGGAAGCAGCCTGCCTGCAGAACAGAGAGCCCAATGCAGGACTCAATCCTAGGACCCTGAGATCATGACCTGGGCCGAAGGAAGAGGCTTAACCCACTGAGCCACCCAGGCGCCCGATTTTTAGTCTCTTAACTTGTAAATGTGAATAACAGAGGTGAAGATGACAGAGTACTAGAGGAAAGCTTTCAACGTGGGAGAAAGACACTGATATGAAAAAAATTGAAAAAAAAGATATAATTGAGTTAAGAAAATGTCAAAATAACATTTTTTATATTCCTAAAGAGATTTGGGGTGGTACTGCATTTATGGATTAAAAGAATGCTATGAGAAAGGAACAATTAAGGAATAGACAAGTCTTAAAAATATACTTAGCCAAAATAAATTTAAAGGAAGATTTGCAAGATAACTCTCCTAGAAAGTAAATAAAAAGAAAAACACGGAAAATAGGAAATGAAAGATAGGAAAATAGGAGATCCATTTGTTAAGGTCAAATCCAATATTCTAGAAAGTGACCACAAAAAAAGAGGGCAGGAAATCAACAAAGAAGCGAATTTTAAAAATCTAAAGATCTGGGTTTTTGGAACACATCAAAATGCAGAAAGATATGTACTTATAAAGGGTGCCCTGGGTGCCTTGGTCTTTGGAGTAAAAACCTAGACCAAAGAAAACCATTGTGGAATTCCATAATGGGGAGGAAAAAAGAAAGAAACAGAAAGGAATTGGAGTCAGACTTTTCAGGAACAACATTGGATTCTAGAAGACAAAGGAATAGTGCCTTTAAAATAGAGGGGAATTATCCTCAGCTTGATATTTTATATTTAAGCAAATGATCAAATGTGAAGTAAAATAATATTTTCAGAAATAAAAGTATTTAAAAATATACCTTCCATCTCCTCTTTCTTGGAAAGTTACTAGAGGATGTCCTTCAACAAATGAATGGATAATGGGCATCTGCCTTCTGTTCAGGTCATGATCTCAGGGTCCTGGTATCAATCCCCAGGTTGGGCTCCCTGCTCAAAGGAAAGTCTGGTTCTCTCTGTCTCTCTGCCCCTCCCCCACTTGTGCCCTCTCTCTTTCTCTCACTCTGTCTCTCAAATAAATAAAATCCTAAAAAAAAAAAAAAAAAAAAAAGAAAGAAAGAAAGAAAAACAACAACAAAATGAACAAATAAATCAAGGGAGAGGAGGATATGGCTTCCAGAAAAAAGACCGTGCCATGCTGGAGAAAGGAAAAGGGCAGTTCCATGATGATGGCTGTATCATGGAGCTGGCTCTAGGAAAGGGGTGGCTGGGATGTAATGGTGAAGAGGACTCCAGGAAAAAAAGTGGAGTTGACAGTATCAGATATTTGCTTATTGGAGAGAGGATATCCTTTGTCAGGAGTATGGCGTGTCTGAAGGCAAATAGTAAAAGTGAGTGAATTGAAAACTACGCAGGTGAGAAAAGTGGGCCATTATTATCTCTAAGTAAAACACAATGTTAATTAAAGTAAACATGATCAGAGTAGGTAATACTAAGTTTTAATTTAACTATCTTAGACTTATCAACCAAATCAGTCGGTCAGTCTAAAATACTACCCTGTACTTCAGTAAGCTCCGTAAATTACCCCAACCCTTGTGGATAACTTGGGAAAGGTCTAGGTGTTGTGCTCTTTCTCCTTGTTCCCTACCCCCACTCCATCCCATCACTGATTATTTATTTCATGTTTGCATTCTGTCATTTTTCTTAAACTTGTACATTAGACAGGGTTCTACAAAGAGCACATATGTATGTTTGTATGTACATATATATATATGTGTGTGTTCTATCTATGCACAAACACAGAAAAATATAGGTATTTAGGAACATTTGGGGAGGGGTGGCAAGTTTGAAGTTTATAGAGCTGATCAGCAGGCTGGAAATTTAGGTAATGTGAATTCGAGTTTGAAATGTGGGCAGGCTAGCAGCCTAGAAACTCCAGCAGAGTTGATGTTGTAATCTTGAGGCACAATTGCCACCTTGTTGGGAGCCCTTTGTTCTTAGGACCTTTCACTGATTGGATCCACATTGTGGAGGACAGTCTGCTTTACATAGTTTATTGATTGTAAAGATTAATCACATCCATAAATACCTTCATAGAAATATCTTGGCTTGTGTTTGATCACACATCATCAAAAATAGCTCAGCCATGTTGATACAGGACATTAACCATCACAATCTGTTCTGCATAATCTGTGTCTTAGCCTGGGCTGCCAAAACACAATACCACTGATGAGGTTCCTTAAACAACAGGAGTTTATTTCTCAACATTTTAGGGCACTGGGAGTCCAAGGTCAAGGTGCTAACAAGGTTAGATGTCGGGTGGAATCTCTGTCCTTGGATTGCAGATGGCTATTTTCTTGCTCTTCTTCATGTCGCCTTTCCTTGGGGATGTGCATGGAGGCAGAGGGGAGAGAGACAAAGCCAACTCTCCAATGTCTCTTTTTATCCGGGCACTCATCCCATCGTGAGTGCCCAACGCTTACGACCTCATTTAACCTTGTTATCTCCCAAACACCTTCTCTTCACATACCATTACATTAGTGGTTATGGTTTCAACATAATAATTTGGGGGTACACAAGTCACTTGACAGCAAACAAAATGTAAGTTGGTTGTCCTTTCTGTGAAACAGGAAGCAACAGTTCATTGTGAAACTTTTGAATAAATCTCTCCTTTGGTTTCAGTACCGTTTGTAGGTCTAGTTTTGCAGTTTAGGAGGAAAGACTGACAATGAGATGGAAAAATTAAGATCTTGTGGGCTAGCCTCATGTTTCCTCCTCCTCCGTAAGGGTTCTCTTTAAATTTGATTCAGGAAAAATATTTCACACTTAATCAGTTGAGTGAGATTGATAGCTTGGAGACAATTTCACACTGTATGAAATAGATATAGGGTAACTCCCCTTCTTATATTCCTATTAGGTAAATTTAGAAACTCATTATTTTTTTCTTCTTCTTCTTCTTCTTCTTCTTTTTTTTTTTTTACTTAAGCTTTGGGGTGTAAATGCAGAATTAGTCCCAGGAATATGCACATTTTGGGTTGCAAGGTTATAGGCCAAGGAACTGCTTTTTTCTTTAGAGTTTTTGTTTTGCTTACTGGCTCTTAGTACACTGCTTGCTGAGGATGACTGGTTAGAATGACCCAGGCAGTTTTTAAGTCTTAGTGAATGTATTTTAACCTGAAGGTTGATGTACATCTGGACTGGAAATGCAAACCAGTGACCACTTAGGCAAGCATCTTCCTGCTTGAGCTGCTATCTTTTTTAGGTTCTAGTCAGTGCAAGGAGCCATAGGATCTCAGCTTTATTATCCAAACCAAGGAGCAGAGCCTCCAGACCTTCCAAGAGCAGACAAATTCTCAGATACTCTGAGTTGCTAAGTTGTTGTAAGGGCACAGAGCCCTCTCATTTTGACATGCCTTTCTGCCTTCAACGACTTTTGATTTTTTCATAATAGCAGCTCTAGTGGGGAAGCTGGATCCTAGGCCCGAGTTGGCAGAGACAACATTTTCCCTGCTCTTCACTAATGGGGAAATTCTATTGATGCCTTTGATGTCTGTATCCTCAAATTACAAATGGGAAAGGACATAAAAATTTTGTCCTCATTTTGGGAGCATGTATCCTCATTTTGGGAGCATGATTCAACCTTTTAGAACTGATGGTTGTCTGATTTTTCCTTGAAAACTCTTGGAGCAGAAAATCCTTGTTTTCTTCCTTAAGAGGTTTTTTCTTACGTCCAGCTGAAATCTCTCCTGCTTTCAATTCCTTATTGATTCTCAATCCTAGCACTGTATGATTTTAGAGTTGAAAATAGTTGTTTAGAGGTTATTTAACCAATCTATATGACAATGGAGACAGGGGAGCATAAAAAATTCATGTGACTTGTGTAATGTCATAGGCAGGATTCAAAGCTGACCTTGCTATATGATAATCACCTCATATTACATTTCAGAATTTTCTGGAAGACCTCAACAGAATCCACATCTTCATTGGTTCATTCATGTCTTTATTTTTTTTCAGCTAACTTTTATTAAGTACCTGCTGTGTACAAGACCTTCTGCCCAGAGTATATGAACTATGGTGTAGTAGTAGAGTATACGAACCTATAATATACCAACCTCGTATAGTTAGTGTAGTATACTAGCCTGAGTAAGACAAGGCTCTAGATTGTCAGTCTAGTCTCCAGAGGAGTTGCCCTTTAGTAGTTTCTTCTTAGGAAACACCATAATGTAGTAAGAATGGCCCTTCACTCAGCTGGGTTTCTGAGATGTGACTTTTGCTCAGAGTTTTGGAAGATGAGTTGGAGTAACTCAGACTAGATGAGAGGACATGGGAGAGACAACAGAAGAATGTAGGGGAAGTAACTCAGGAGAGGTCATGGGGCTTCAAGCAGTTTGGTGGGACTAGGAAAGCATGTAAAGATGTGTGGGAGATATAGCTGGGAAGGTAGTTGTAACCCGTATCTTTAAGGACCTTGCATGCTGAAGAAGGCACCAGAAAGTTTTTGAAGGATTGTAGATGGGAATACAATGTAATCCTGTTAGCCTTTTGGAAGTATCAGTGTGACAGGAACATGGAGGATGACTCTGAGGGGACTCTGAGAGGAGCACGTTGGAGGAGGGAGACAGTGTAGGGAAAATAGCAAGCCAGGTGAGAGCTAATGAAGACAAGATGGACACAGGAACCATGTTGCTTAGATCAACTGAGAACATGGGAGGAGATTGTGAGGTGAGGATAGGTGACTACAATTTCAGTCTTGAACTTTCTGACTATGGAGACCTTAAAACTACTAGAAGGAGATGTCCAGTAGAGAGTTGGACTTACTAATCAGGTATTTGGGACATCCGCTGGTCTAGTAAAATGAGTTTGAATGTGATCTCTCCTCTTTTTTGGGCCAGTTTGGGAAAATTTGCTGTTAATTTTTTATTTTATTTTAATTTTTTAAAAGATTTTATTTATTTGACAGAGACCACAAGCAGGCAGAGAGGCATGCAGAGAGAGGTGGGGGAAGCAGGCTCCCCGCTGAGCAGAGAGCCCGATGCGGGGCTGGATCCCAGGACCCTGGGATCATGACTTGAGCCAAAGGCAGAGGCTCTAGCCCAAAAATGTCAGGGTTTTTGTTTTGTTTTGTTCAGGTTGGGGGTGGGGGAAGAGAGCCTCTTAGGTAGGCTCCACACCCAGCATAGAGCCAGACACAGGGCTAGATCTCACAACCCTGAGATCATGACCTGAGCAGAAGTCAAGAGTTGGATGCTTCACCGACTGAGCCACCCAGGCACCTGCTGTTAATTTTTTATATCTGTGATAGAATTCACCAGTAAAGCCTTTTGTTCTGAGACTTTTCTTTGGAAGGTTTTTGATAGCAGTTTCAGTCTACTTTCTCATAATTGATCTGTTCAAATTTTCTATTTCTTTGTTTCACTCTTGGTAGTTTGTATGTTCTAGAAATGGATCCATAACTGTTAAGTTATCCAACTTTTGGCATATCATTGTTCAGAGTAATTTCATGATGATTTGTATTTCTGTTATGTCAGTTGTAATGTCTCTTCTTTCATTTTTGATTTTATGTATTTGAGGCTTTTCTCTTTCTTTTTTTCAGTTTTATCTTCTCCAAAAATAGCTCTTAGTTTCTTTGGTCTTTTTGATTGTTTTCTGGTCTGTTTTGCTAATTTATGCCTTATCATTGTTTTCTTTATTCAGCTTATTTTGGGTTTTGCTTGTTCTTCTTTTTCTAGTTCTTTGGGCTATAAAGTTAGGTTGTTTGTGCTCTTTTTCCTTAAGGTAGGTGTTCATCACTTAGAACTTCTGCTGTATGCTTTAAGTATTGGTATGCTGTGTTTCCATTTCATTTCTTTCATGATATTTTTAAATTTTTCTTTAGATTTCTTCTTTGAGTCATTGTACATTCAGGAGTATGTTAACATCCACACATTTCTGAATTTTTTATTTTTTCCTTCTGTTACTGATCTTGAGATTCATACCATTGTGGTTAGGAAAGATATTTGGTTTGATTTTTTAAAGATTTTATTTATTTATTTATTCACTTGAGAGTGAGCAAGAGTGAGAGGGAGAAGCAAGACTTGTCACTGAGCAGAGAGCCTGATGTGGGGCTCTATCCCAGGACCTTTGAGATCATGACCTGAGTCAGAGATAGATGCTTAACTGACTGAGCCAACGAGGCATCCCACTTGGTGTGATTATTTTTTTTTTAAGATTTTATTTATTTATTTGACAGATAGCGATCACAAGTAGGCAGAGAGGCAGGCATAGAGAGAGAAGAAGAAGCAGGCTCCCTGCGGAGCAGAGAGCCTGACATGGGGCTCGATCCCAGGACCCTGGGATCATGACCCGAGCTGAAGGCAGAGGCTTTAACCCACTGAGCCACCCAGGCGCCCCCTTGGTGTGATTTTTAATGTTATTTTTGTTAAAGCTTGTTTTGTTGAACTAATATATGGTTTATTCTGGAGCATGTTCTGTGTTTGCTTGAGAAGAATTTTCGTTCTTTTGGGTGGAATGTTCTGTGTATGGCTACTAGGTCCAGTTGATCTAAGGTACAGTTCAAGTCCTGTGTTTCCTTATTGATTTTCTATCTGTATGATCTATCCATTGTTAAAGTAGATAATGAAGTCCCCTATTAGTATTGCATTGCTATATATTTCTGCCTTCAGATCTTTTGATATTTGCTTAATATATTTAGTTGCTTCAGTGTTGGATGCATGTACATTTGCAGTGTTTTATCTTCTTGATGAGTTGACCCTTTATCCTCATATAATGACCTTGTCTCTTGTTACAGTTTTTGACTTAGAGTCTATTTTTGTCTGGTGAAGTTATGGCTACCACTGTTTTCTATTTGCATGGAATATCTTCGATCCCTTCATTTTCAGCCTACATGTATTTCTAGAACTGACGTGAGTCTCTTATCAGCAACATATAGTTGAATCTTGTTCTCTTAACCAAGTCAACTACTTTATGCTTTTCATTGGATAATTTAATCAGTTTACATTTAAAGTAAGTATTGATGGGTAAGTATTAATAATGCCATCTAATTAGTTTTCTAACTGTAGATCCTTTGTTCCTTTCTTCCTCTTTTGCTGACATTCTTTTCGAATTAACAATTTTCCAGTGATAAGCTTTGTTTCCCCTCTCTTTCTCTTTTATGTGTATACTTTAGGTTTTTGCTTTGCAGTACTAGGAGGCCTACATAAAACATAAATACACCAGTCTATTTTAAGCTGGTAACAACTTAACTGCAATCACATACAAAAATTCTATCCTTTTATTCCCTTTCCCATATTTTAGTTTTTTAATATCATAATTTACTTGTTTTTACATTGTGTATTCACTAATAATTTTAGCTCTAGTTCTTTTTACTTTTGTATTTTAAACCTTCATACTGGAGTTAGGTGATTAACACACTAGCATATTACTACATTAAGGCATTCTGACTTTGATTATAAACTTCATTTAAGATGTGTTTGGTATTATATGTATTCGTGTTACTAATTACTTTGTTTTTATTTCAGCCTGAAGAACGTTTGAGTATCTTGTAAGGCAGGCTGAACTATGCTGTAGCTTTTGTTTGTTTGGAAAAATTTTTATCTTGCCTCATCCCTGAAAGATCACTTTGCTAGGTGAAGTGTTCTTGGTTGGCAGGGGTGTGTGTGTATCTTTTATCCAGTACTTTGAATATATCATTCCAGTACCTCTTGGCCTTCAAGGTTTCTATTGAGAAACCTTGAGGGGAGTGCCCTTGTATGTGAGAAATTCTTTTTCTCTTACTGTCTTTAAAATTCCTTCTTTGATTTTATTTTTTAAAGGTTTTACTTACTTATTTGAAAGAAAGAGAGAACCCTGGTTGGGGGGAAGATCGGAGGGAGAAGCAGACTCCCCAGTGAGCAGGCATCCTGACGGCTGGCTCCATCCCAGGACTCTGGGATCATAACCTGAGCCAAAGGCAGACACTTAACCGACTGAGCCACTCAGGTGCCCCTTGTCTTTGGTTTTAGTCAGTTTTATTATAATGTGTCTTAGAGAAGATCATTTTAGGTTAATGTTTTGGGGTGACTTGTATGTAACTTAGAAGTCTGAATTTTTCCCCAGATTTGGGAAGTTCACAGCCATTATTTCTCAGATAAGTTTTCTGCTCCTCTCTCCCTATCTTCTTTTGGGAGTCCAATAATGCTTAGATTTTTTGTTTTAAATATCCCATAATTCACATAGGCTTTCTTTATTCATCTTCTTTTTTTTTCTTTTTTTTTTTTATGAGTGGGTGATTTCAAATGACTTGTTTTCTTGCTCTTTAGTCTTTTCATTGGTTGAGTTTTCTGTTGAAGCTCTTTCTCGAATTCTTCAGTTCAGTCATCCACCTGGGGCTGCTGAAGCCCACAGTGGCAGGGATGAACTGGGGTCCTGGGTTGGTGGGAGCTTATATGATACCACTTGTGGGCATAGGAGCTGGCTTCTTGCTGAGGTAGGCTGGCTCTGGGATCCATGGTGACATGAAGCTCTGACTTTACTTTCCTTCACCCATAGGGAGGGTGACTTTCTGTGTGTTGGTCTACTTGGGTGTGGGAGAAAGGTGCTTCAATGTGCTTTTCTTACTTCTGAACTTCACCAGGTGCTGTAATCTCTCACCTGAAATCCTTGGCTCCTATGAAGGTATTTTAGTTCAAATTGGTATTTCTGAGGAGGAAGGATGGCTACTAGGAATTCCTTTTGCAGTTTTAATGATATCATTGTCCCTAATCCTCAAAAATAAAAACCTGAAAAAAATCCAAAAGTTTTAAAATCTCTTTTAAACTACTTTGAAAACTGTGTTCAACCCCTCCTAAACACAAGGCATGCCTTCACTTGATACATGGTGCCAATCTTTCTTTCTTAGAACCTTTTCATTCTATGCAGCACTTCCCATTCACTTCCACAGAATCTGATAGAAATTCATGCAATTTCACTGGCCTGGCATTTGGAGTTGGCTCTGCCTTGAGCCAGCTGGACAGGGATGCTTCATTCTTAACCTTGAGGTTATATGGTTCAGTTAGAGTCATTATCCTTTCTGGACCTCAGTTTTCTCCTTCGTAGACCGAGCAATTTAGATCTTATTTAAAGACCTCTTGAGTGCAGTATGGTTTAGTGTTTGAAAGTGCTTCATGGCTTTGGGTGAGCCATTTCTTTGTCAAAGAGATGCTTAAAGATCTAAGCAATATACCAAGAGTGCTAGGAATTGGGATCTAGCTACTGAGAAAATCCCTATTTCCTTCTTAAGTGTTAGACAGTATCAGTGAAGAATGGTATGGAAGAAAGGCAGTAATGTTAGCAAACCCATCTAACAGAAAAGTCATTTCTGGTCCAGTCCCCCCCCCCCCCTTCTCTCTCTTTCTCTTTGCTTCTCTCCCACACACATACATACACAAATACTTCTGGTGAGGAGGTAGTACCATATTCTAATTGAGCTGTATTATTAACTAGGTACATTCACAAACTAATGAAATTTCACATTCTCTTTTAGCATTAAAAATTAGTGTAAGATGTCCTACATTCTGACCTTTTATTAGGTAAAAATTTTAAGAGTGAAGTCCATGTATCATGAGTGTATAATTTGGTGAATTTTGAAAAATGGTTTTTCCATAGAACTAATAATTTAGTGAAGATGTAGGAAATTTCCATCACCCCAGAAAGTAACCTTGTACTCCCTTAGATTCAATCTCTAAACCACTTAGATAATCACTTTTCTTATAAAGAGCACCACAGATTAATTAGATTTGCCTTTTTTGAGCTTGATATAAATTGTATACTGTCTACTCTTGTGTCTGTAGTCTTTCACTAAACATGTTTCTGAGCTGAAACTATTTTGTGTGTATCATTAGTTCACTCCCTTTTTTATAATATATATTCTGTTCAATTTTATAACTATAACACAATTTGTTTATACATGACTGCATTCATTGGATTTTCTGTTTCTAGTTTTGGTCTATTATAAATAAAGCCATGTGCAAAATTTTTTGGACATGTTATCATTTATTTTAGGTAAATATTTAGGAGTAGAATTGGAGGTCATAGGGTAAGTATATGGTGAGCTTTATTTAAAAAATTGGCAGATAATTTCTGAAAGTTGTACCATTTCATCCTACCATCATCAGTATATAATAGTTCCAGATGTTCAATATCCTCATAAACTTTTGGTAGTTTCAGGCTTTTTACTTGTAGCCATTCTGGTGGGTATATAATAATATCTTGCAGTTTTCATTTTCATTTCCCTAATGAATAAGATGTTGAACACTTTATGTTGTGAGTGTTGGTTATTTGTGTATCTTTTTAGTGAATTATCTGTTCATGTATTTTGCCCTTTTTATTGGATTGTTCATCTTCTTTTATTGAGTTGGAGTTCTTTAGATATCTGTAGTTGTTTGCATATACATCACAAATATACGTAGAACAAATATTTTCTCAGCCTTAGCTTGACTTGTCATTTTCTTAAAAATATAATAATAATTTTCCTAATCGATGAACAAGAAATCTTAATTTTAATCAAGTTCAGTGTATCAATTTAAAAATTAGGGGTTTGGGGCACCTGGGTGGCTCATTGAGTTAAAGCCTCTCCATTTGCCTCTGGTCATGATCCCGGGGTCCTGGGATGGAGCCCCGCATCGAGCCCTGCATTGGGCTCTCTGCTCAGCGGGGAGCCTGCTTCCTCCTCTCTCTTCCTGCCTCTCTGCCTCCTTGTAATCTCTGTCAAAGAAATAAATAAAATCTTAAAAAAAAAAAATTAGGGGTTTCTACTTGCTTTATGCTTTTTAAGAAATCTTTGCAATCCAGGATTGCAAATGTTATCCCCCATATTTTTAAATAGCACTATCATTTTAGATTTTTACCTTTAGATTTATGATGCATTTCAAGTTATTTTTTCTTCTGTCAATGTAAGGAAAGTTTAAGTCCCCTTTTTTTTCTTATATGGATATCCAGGTTCTGTCACAATTTATTAAAGAATATTGTTTCTCCATTGAATTACCATGGCACTTTTGTCAAAGATCAATTGTCAAAATATTTTTTCTGGACTCTGATCTTTTGTCTATCCTTTGTATTAATAGAACAGCAGTCTTAATAACTGTACCTTTATAATAAATCCTAGAATTAGGTATCATTAGTTCTCTACATTTGTTGTTTTGATTTGTTATTTTCCTCATTTGAAGTAAGATATATTTCAGAATCAAATTATTAGTTACCTTTAAAAAAAAAAAAAAGGCTGGTGGCATTTTGATTTATGTTGTGTTGAATCTATATATCTTAATACTGAGCCATTCTTTTTACCCTCCATTTATTTAGGCTCCTTTGATTTCTGTTAGGAGTTTTTTGTATTTTTCAGAATAATGGCATTACACATCTTTTCCTAAATATATTTCTGAAGACTTTTTTTAAGTGTTGTCAATGACATTAAAATATATTCTGTTTTTCTGCAAGTGTAGAGAAATACAGTTGACTTTTATCTTAACCTTGTGTCTGTGACAGTATTAAATTCTCTTAGTAGTAGTAGTTTAAAGTGATTTAATAAAATATTTAGGACTTTTTGGGTAAAAAAACATGTACAAATGAAGACATTTATATCTTTTTTAAATCTGTATTTTTATTTTTATTGCCTTAATGTACATGCTAGGAACTCAGGTATTATATTGAATAGAAATGATGAGAGTCCTTTCTTATCTTAGGAAAAGCATTCAATATTCCACTATTACTTGTTACACCCCTCCTTTTTCTTTTTTTTTTTTTTCTTTTTTTTTGGTGTGTTGAGTTTTTAAAATTTCTTTCTTCATTTAATTGATTGTACCTGTTTTGTGATGTTTATTATTCATCAGTAGCATTCTTTTGTGTGGGGGGGGCAGTTAAGTGCGTAGCTGAAATAACATTTGCTACATAATAGGAGGTGATTTTCAGAGTTCTGGGAGATGGAAAACCATTGGTCATCAAATCCTATAAGGCTATAACCTCAAATCTTGACATGGTTAGCTATCTTTTTATCCTTTACATTTTAATTGTAAAAGTTGTATAGAAATATGCATCTAGGGTGTTTGAAGGGAAATCCCTGTTGTAAATATTAGTGTATATAGTATATCCCTCAGATATGGAAGAAAAGACCTTCCTCTCCTGCATATAACCATAATAGAATTACCAGATACCTGTATTAATGTTAGCTTCATTGTCCCAAAAATCCTCTGTGCCCCATCTATTTTCTATTCCTTCCCCCATCTCCCAACCTCTGGCAACCACTGATTTTTTACTGTCTCTGTAGTGTTTCCTTTATCTTACGTCGTATAGTTGGGATCATACTGTATGTAGTCTTTTCAGATTGCCTTCTTTACTTAGTAATATATATTTGTTTCCTCCATGCCTATTCATGGCTAGATATTTCTTTTTCTTTTTCTTTTCTTTTCTTTTCTTTTTTTTTTCTTAGCATTGAATAATGATTCATTGTGTGGATATACCACAGTTTATCATTTCACCTATTGAAGGATGTAATGGATTGCTTCTAAGTTATGACAGTTTTGAATGAAGGTGCTATAAACATCCATGGGCAAGTTTTTGTGTGGCATACGTTTTTAGCTTCTCTCAGTAAACACCAAAGACTGTTTTTGCTGGATGGTATTGTAAGAATACTAGTTTTGTAAGAAACTGCCAAATAGTCTTCAACAGAGGCTATACCATTTTGCATTACTGCAAGGAATGAATCAGAGTTCCTGTTGCTCTGCATCTTCTTCAGTGTTTGGTGTTGTCAGTGTCCTGAATTTGGGCCATTGTAGCAGGAATGTAGTGGTATCTCATTGTTTTAATTTGGATTTCCCTGATGACATATGTATGATGTGGAACATTTTTCCATGTGCTTATTTGCTATCTATAAATCTTTGGTGAGGTGTCTATTAAAATCCTTGGCCCTTTTAAAAAAATCTGGTTGTTTTCTTATTGTTGAGTTTTCAGGGTTCTTTGTATATTTTGGAGAACAGTCTTTTATCCATGTGTCTTTTGCAAATATTTTCTCCCAGTCTGTGGTTTGTCTTATTTTCTTTTTCTTTTCTTTTCTTTTTTTTTTTTTTTTTTTTACGATTTTTAAAATTTATTTGACAGAGAAAGATCACAAGTAGGCAGAGAGGCTGGCGGGGTTGGGGGAAGGCTCCTGAGCAGAGAGCCTGATGTGGAGCTTGATCGGATCATGACCTGAGCCCAAGGCAGAGGCTTAACCCATCGAGCCACCCAGGTGGCCCTGTCTTCTTATTTTCTTGATGTGGTCTTTACCAGAGCAGAAGATTTGAATGTTAGTACTAAGTCCAGATTACCAATTATTTTTCATGGATCATGTGTTTGATTTTGTATACAAATGGTCATCACCATACCCAAATTCCTAGGTTTTCTCCTATGATAGGGTCCAAGAAGTTCAAGTATTGCATTTTACATTTAGGTCTGTGATCCATTTTGAATTAGTATGAAGGGTGTAAGGTCTGTGATTCGTTCTTTTTGTATGTGATTTATTTTGTATAGATTCATTTTTTCTGTATGTGGATCCTAGTTGTTCCAGCACTCTGTTACTTTTTTGCAGATGTCCTTTATAATGCTGTACACTCTGCCCAGGTTTCTGAGTTTTCATCATTTATAGGTGTTGATTTTGTCAAACATTCTTTCTGTGTTTATTGTGATGATGTGTTTTTTCTTATTCTCTTGAAGTGAATTACATTGATTTTTTACTGTTAAACCAAATGTGTATTTGGAAGAAACCCTACTTGTTCATGACTTTTTTCTAGATCTTGCTGGGTTTGGATACTCTATTAAAAATGTTTAAGGCTATCTTTATGAATTTTAATCTACAACTTTAAAAAATTTATTCTTCAGTTTTGGCATCAGTTATGCTAGTTCTTCTTGAATCAATATTGGTAACATATATTTCAAGGAATGTGTCTATTTCATCTGAGTTTTTAAAATTAACTGGTATATGGTTGTTATATTTGTAGGATCTGTGGGATCTAATATGTATGCTTTCTGATGTTTGCAAATTGTGTTTTCCTTTTTTTTAATATCAGTATTGATGAGGGTTTATCAGTTGTAGTAATACTTTAAATAAACATTTATCTTTGTTCTCTTTGTTTTTAAATTTCATTAATTTTGTTATCTTTATCCATCTAATTATTTCCCCCCCTTAATCTGGCTTCTTAAAAAAGAAATTTAAATAATAGACTTGAAGACTTTTATTTCTTCTAGGGTATTTAAAGCTGTGTATTTCCCTCCAAGCACTACTTTATCTGTATCCCATACATTTTGATATATTCTGTGTTTATCACTCATTAATTTGTTTTCTGCTATTTTTCTTTAATCAGTAAGTTATTTATAAGTGCCTTTAATTTTTAAATATTGAGGAATTTCTAGATATTCACATTGATTGTTAATTTCTTTCATTTTCATATGTCATTCTTTGCAGTGTTTCAACAATTTAAAATGTATTTTGACTTTAATTGTTCTTTCTAGAGGATTTATTTGCACATAGAAAGATTGTGAATTCTGACATTTCTGGATGTACTGATTTTTATTTTTATTTTTAAAAATTATTTTATTTATTTATTTATTTATTTATTTTTAAGAGAGAGAGAGAGAGAGATTGAAAGAGCACGTGTTTACAAGCAACAGGGAGAGGCAGAAGAAGAGGGAGAGAGAATCTTAAGCAGGCTGCATGGCCTGGAGGCCCTCACAGGGCTTGATTTTATGACCCTGAGATCATTCTCTCAACTGAAATTAAGAGTCAGTAGCTTAACCGACTGAGCTACCCAGGGTTTAGATACGGCGATTTAAAATGTCCATTTGTTGATAACATTTGAAATGCCTAAGTCCTTACTAATTTTTGGTTTACTGTTTTTGCCAATTATTGACAAAGGTGTATTAGAATATTGAACTATGATTCTAGATCGTCTTTCCTTTAGTTCTATCACCTCTTTCTTATTTTGAAGTGTTGTTATAATACACATAAGTATTTATAACAGTTTCATCTTTCTGGAAGTCTACTTTCTATCCTTAGGAATTATTCTTTATCTATAGTATTACTCCTTGACTTGAGTCTTTATTGTTAATATATTCACACCATCTTTTAAAATACATATTATTTACATGATATATGTTTTTCTGTCCTTTTACCTTGATCTCCTATATTTTTATATTAGTCCCTTTCTGGTAGCATATAGTTGGATTTTGTTTTTTCAGTCTAGCAGTCTCTGCTTTTTAATTAGGGTATTTGTCAATTTCAATTTAACGTGACTTTTATGATTGAGTTGAGGAAAACCATTTGTTTTCTATATATGCCGTCTTTTTTTCTCCTTTCTTTGCTTCATTTTTCCTTAATATTTAGATTAATTTACTATTAATCAATTTAGCTTGATTGTTAAGCAATTTAGCTTTAACCCTTTGTATTTTTAAATCATTGTCCTAAGAATTACACAGCACATACTGAATTTATCAGTCTTCTTGGAATTTATACTATACACTTTGTGTACAATGTAAGAAATTTTTGATGATATAATTACATTTATTCTCTTGTCCTTGTGTGTTGTATCCTGTATTTTACTTCTATATGCATTATAAACCATGCAGCCTTGGATATTACTTTAACTTTATAAAATTTTCTTTTTGGTGTTTTGTATTTACCTACATACTTACCATTTGCATTGCTCTCCTTCCTTTCTGTATTATGAGTTTTGAACTGGTATTCTTTTCCTTTAGACTGTAAAAATATCCTTCTGTAGTGCAGGTCTGCTAAACATGAATCTTCTTAGGTTTTATTTTTTCTGCAGATGTCTTCACTTCACCTCCACTTTTGAAGGATATATTCACTGCATATAGAGCTATGGGTTTTTAAGGGTCACAGTGCTTCTTCCCCACCCTGCCCCCCAAGAAAGTGTACAGAGAGCTGTTTTGTTGTTGTTCAGTCTTCATTGTTTCTAATGAAAAGTCATCTGCAATTTGAATCATTGGTCCTTCAGAGGTAAGGTCTTTGTTTTTTCTCTAACTGCTTTTACAGTTTTCTCTGTATCTTTGGTTTTCAGCAGTTTGACATCATGTGGCTAGTGGTGATTTTCTTTCTGTTTATCTGCCTCTGGTTCCTGAGTTGCTTGGATCTGTATGTAGAGGTTTTTCATCAAATTGTAAAATATTTCGCTATTATTTCCTTAAATATTTTCTGCCCCATTCTTTTCTTTTCCAACAATAAAAAAATACCACTGGTATTTTTTTTTTTTTTTGAGCCCATTGAATTACCCATTTTACTAAATTTTTGTATTAGCAAATAATGGTTCTATTGAAACTCTATAGAGGCTCTACTTGGACAATATATCTGTGTTCTTCAAATTGGGTAATTTCTGTTGATCTGTCTTCAAGTTCACTGATCCTCTATTCTTTAGTGTCCAAAAGACTATTAAGTCTCTCTGGTGAATTTTGAATTTTAAGTTTATTATTTTGCAGTTGTAGAATTGGTTTTCTTAATTTTTTCTGTGTATGGTGAGATTTTTTCCATCTGTTCATGCATATGTCCATATTTTCCTCTAAGTCCTTGAACATACTTAAAATAACGATTTTAAAATTCCTGTCTACTTATTCCTACATCTGGGTCATCTCTTGTTGTCTTTATACTGAATGCTTGTTTTTCTTTATTATGAGTCACATTTTTCTACTTCTTTGTATGACTTGTAATTTCTTATCATATATTGGACAACTGGGATAATTCTTGTAGGGAATGTTAAGTGCATTGTCTTCATTGAAGGAGATTGGCTTCTTTTCTGGACAGTATTAAATTACTGGTGGATACCTTAGATCCTGTCAGACTTAGTTTTATTCTCTGTGGGGACTGCACTAGTTTAGATTTTGTTCTTAGAATGCACATGACTCTTACTTTAGGGAGTTTTTTTTGTTGTTGTTTTGTTTGTTTTTTTTCCTCCACAGGTATGACCCTTTTCTTGTCTTAACTGAATGCAAAGGCATTAGGTGAGGTTTCTCCCCTCTGGCCACAGTAGGGCTCCACTGGCTTTCAGCACAGGGCAGCATCCAGTAGCTTCATTTATGACTCATCCTTGTATCAGCTATCCTCTGCTAGGCCTGACAGAGCCTTATTCCACACTTGGACATCCCAGCATTGAATGAAGGACTGTGGGAGACTGCCAGACTTCTGGGTAACCCTCTGGAGGCCAACCTCCTCCCCACTTTCCAGCCCCACAAAGTCCAGTTGCCTCGGTGGATCCAAGCTCCAATCTCCAAGCTCAGGGACACAGTGCTCTGCTTGGGTTCTGCCTCCCTGTGCCAATTCCAGCATGTGCTTCTACGTAGAAAGTCAGAACAAATGTGGGCTCACCTTGTGGGCTTCCCTTCTCTCAGAGATTACTATTTTCCATGTCCTATTGTCTTAGTCTGGAAACAGTTGCCAGTATTCCATCCACCATTTTAGTGTGTGCCAGGAGGGCAAGTCCAATTCCAGTTTATTCTATCATAACTAGAATAACATTTTCTGGAAGGCATGTTGGAGTTCCATGACTGATTCTCTGTCATCCTACATTCTTTTCCCACCAGGTCTATGATGAGCTCAACTTTCAAACCCAGTACTACTTGGAGGAGTGTGAAGTTTTCTTGCCAGTTTGGAGCAGGGCTTTAAGCGTCTTCGATTCCTTTCCTGTTATCTTCTGGTTTTCTCTTTTCCCCACAGAACTGCTGTGAACCATGGCAGGGCCTCTCTTGGAAAGGTTTAAGCCATGTCTCCTTCTAGCCCTTCCTGCAGGCTCCTTCACAGAGCCTGGTGTCACCTTCGTCTCTGAATTCAGTGCCTTTGGGGGTGATTGATGGCTCACTCCCCGCAGCTGAGAGAGGACACTACCGCCATGGTACTTACTCATTGCTGAGGGATGGAGTGGACTGAGGGAGATGGAAGTCTTCCCTTAGTGCAGTGGATAGTTTTTTCTCTGGTCACAATACCAGTGTTTTTATTTGCAGCAAGCTCATCATGACTCATCAGGCTTTATCTTCACTCACTGACTCTCTGTCCTTAAAATTGCCTGTGTTCTTTTTCCCCTCCCTTTAGTATCAAAATAATCAAATTCTTATATATTTCTCAAAGCAGAAAACCAGGAAGGAATTAAAATGAAAATCACTGCCAGTTTTTAAGCTTGTCTTATAAACACAAATGAGTTTAATGCTTTTGAGTGACACATTTCAATAAATAAATAATGAAATTATTATGAAATATGTTAGAGCTAGGTATGTGTGTCTGCATATTTTAGCCTCAGAGTGCTTTAATTAGGTACTTTTAATGTATTACACATAATTATGTTTACGTTTAATTTGTCATGAAAATGACATTTCCGGAACCAAGTTTAGTGGCACATTTTAGAACATACCAGTGGAGAAATACAGTTCATCTCCTGGGGCCCTGTATCTGCTTGCCCTACCACCATTAAAGTAAAATCAATATATATGTGTTTTTAAAACAAATCTGATTCTGCCTAAATTATAGATCCTGAAACCAGAGCACCACAATTAACGCCATTTTCCTGGTCAGTGAACCTTGCAAATTTGTAGTTCAGTGTTCGTGCTAATAGTTCAAATGACTTGTGGGGGACCATTACATCTGCTCTTTGGGGTGGAAAGTGATAATTATTTCTAATGGTCTGGTGCAAAAATCCTTTTGCCCACTTATGGTGACCCTGTAGTTACTGAGTTTCACTAACATGGCAGTGTGTCTCCGTAATTTAAGCAGAGAGAGTATAATAGCATTGGGAAGAAACTGGAGCCTGGATGGGATATAGAACAGGGTTCCTGGATATAGGCAGAGCTACCTAAACTGCAATTAGTGTGTCAAACGAAGTACTCATAAGTCAGTAGGCACCAGAACCCATGATTGCTGATTATTGGCTGAATGCAGTTTCAAATTGTCACTCTTCTGTTTCTTTTTACAAATGGATTTTTTCACATATTCATTCTAACCTATATTTATCAATCACTGTTGACTATTCAGAATGGCAGACACTGGGCTTATTTTTTTTTTTTTTTTTTTTTTTTTTTTTTTTTTTTTTTTTTTTGTTTGTTTTGTTTTGTTTTTTTTTTTTGTTTTTTTTTATAAACATATATTTTTATCCCCAGGGGTACAGGTCTGTGAATCACCAGGTTTACACACTTCACAGCACTCACCAAAGCACATACCCTCCCCAATGTCCATAATCCCACCCCCTTCTCCCAAACCCCCTCCCCCCGG
The DNA here is from genome assembly GCF_030435805.1 of Mustela lutreola. NCBI lineage: Eukaryota > Metazoa > Chordata > Mammalia > Carnivora > Mustelidae > Mustela > Mustela lutreola. The sequence goes on from NC_081298.1 coordinate 80,202,239, forward strand.
CAACCCTCAGTTTGTTTTGTGAGATTAAGAGTCACTTATGGTTTGTCTCCCTCCCAATCCCATCTTGTTTCATTTATTCTTCTTCTACCCACTTAAGCCTCCATGTTGCATCACCACTTCCTCATATCAGGGAGATCATATGATAGTTGTCTTTCTCTGCTTGACTTATTTCGCTAAGCATGATACGCTCTAGTTCCATCCACGTTGTTGCAAATGGCAAGATTTCATTTCTTTTGATGGCTGCATAGTATTCCATTGTGTATATATACCACATCTTCTTGATCCATTCATCTGTTGATGGACATCTAGGTTCTTTCCATAGTTTGGCTATTGTGGACATTGCTGCTATAAACATTCGGGTGCATGTGTCCCTTTGGATCACTACATTTGTATCTTTAGGGTAAATACCCAATAGTGCAATTGCTGGGTCATAGGGCAGTTCTATTTTCAACATTTTGAGGAACCTCCATGCTGTTTTCCAGAGTGGCTGCACCAGCTTGCATTCCCACCAACAGTGTAGGAGGGTTCCCCTTTCTCCGCATCCTCGCCAGCATCTGTCATTTCCTGACTTGTTGATTTTAGCCATTCTGACTGGTGTGAGGTGATATCTCATTGTGGTTTTGATTTGTATTTCCCTGATGCCGAGTGATATGGAGCACTTTTTCATGTGTCTGTTCCCCATCTGGATGTCTTCTTTGCAGAAATGTCTGTTCATGTCTTCTGCCCATTTCTTGATTGGATTATTTGTTCTTTGGGTGTTGAGTTTGCTAAGTTCTTTATAGATTCTGGACACTAGTCCTTTATCTGATATGTCGTTTGCAAATATCTTCTCCCATTCTGTCAGTTGTCTTTTGATTTTGTTAACTGTTTCCTTTGCTGTGCAAAAGCTTTTGATCTTGATGAAATCCCAGTAGTTCATTTTTTCCCTTGCTTCCCTTGCCTTTTGCGTTGTTCCTAGGAAGATATTGCTGCGGCTGAGGTCGAAGAGGTTGCTGCCCGTGTTCTCCTCAAGGATTTTGATGGATTCCTTTCGTACATTGAGGTCCTTCATCCATTTTGAGTCTATTTTTGTGTGTGGTGTAAGGAAATGGTCCAATTTCATTTTTCTGCATGTGGCTGTCCAATTTTCCCAGCACCATTTATTGAAAAGGCTGTCTTTTTTCCATTGGACATTCTTTCCTGCTTTGTCGAAGATTAGTTGACCATAGATTTGAGGGTCTATTTCTGGGCTCTCTATTCTGTTCCATTGATCTATGTGTCTGTTTTTGTGCCAGTACCATGTTGTCTTGATGATGACAGCTTTGTAATAGAGCTTGAAGTCCGGAATTGTGATGCCACCAACGTTGGCTTTCTTTTTCAATATCCCTTTGGCTATTCGAGGTCTTTTCTGGTTCCATATAAATTTTAGAATTATTTGTTCCATTTCTTTGAAAAAGATGGATGGTACTTTGATAGGAATTGCATTAAATGTGTAGATTGCTTTAGGTAGCATAGACATTTTCACAATATTTATTCTTCCAATCCAGGAGCATGGAACATTTTTCCATTTCTTTGTGGCTTCCTCAATTTCTTTCATGAGTACTTTATAGTTTTCTGAGTATAGATTCTGTGTCTCTTTGGTTAGGTTTATTCCTAGGTATCTTATGGTTTTGGATGCAATTGTAAATGGGATTGACTCCTTAATATCTCTTTCTTCTGTCTTGCTGTTGGTGTAGAGAAATGCAACTGATTTCTGTGCATTGATTTTATATCCTGACACTTTACTGAATTCCTGTATAAGTTCTAGCAGTTTTGGAGTGGAGTCTTTTGGGTTTTCCACATATAGTATCATATCATCTGCGAAGAGTGATAATTTGACTTCTTCTTTGCCGATTTGGATGCCTTTAATTTCCTTTTGTTGTCTGATTGCTGAGGCTAGGACCTCTAGTACGACGTTGAATAGCAGTGGTGATAATGGACATCCCTGCCGTGTTCCTGACCTTAGCGGAAAAGCTTTCAGTTTTTCTCCATTGAGAATGATATTTGCGGTGGGTTTTTCATAGATGGCTTTGATGATATTGAGGTATGTGCCCTCTATCCCTACACTTTGAAGAGTTTTGATCAGGAAGGGATGTTGTACTTTGTCAAATGCTTTTTCAGCATCTATTGAGAGTATCATATGGTTCTTGTTCTTTCTTTTATTGATGTGTTGTATCACATTGACTGATTTGCGGATGTTGAACCAACCTTGCAGCCCTGGAATAAATCCCACTTGGTCGTGGTGAATAATCTTTTTAATGTACTGTTGAATCCTATTGGCTAGTATTTTGTTGAGTATTTTCGCATCTGTGTTCATCAAGGATATCGGTCTATAGCTCTCTTTTTTGGTGGGATCCTTGTCTGGTTTTGGGATCAAGGTGATGCTGGCCTCATAAAATGAGTTTGGAAGTTTTCCTTCCATTTCTATTTTTTGGAACAGTTTCAGGAGAATAGGAATTAGTTCTTCTTTAAATGTTTGGTAGAATTCCCCCGGGAAGCCGTCTGGCCCTGGGCTTTTGTTTGTTTGGAGATTTTTAATGACTGTTTCAATCTCCTTACTGGTTATGGGTCTGTTCAGGCTTTCTATTTCTTCCTGGTTCAGTTGTGGTAGTTTATATGTTTCTAGGAATGCATCCATTTCTTCCAGATTGTCAAATTTATTGCCGTAGAGTTGCTCATAGTATGTTCTTATAATAGTTTGTATTTCTTTGGTGTTAGTTGTGATCTCTCCTCTTTCATTCATGATTTTATTTATTTGGGTCCTTTCTCTTTTCTTTTTGATAAGTCGGGCCAGGGGTTTATCAATTTTATTAATTCTTTCAAAGAACCAGCTCCTAGTTTCGTTGATTTGTTCTATTGTTTTTTTGGTTTCTATTTCATTGATTTCTGCTCTGATCTTTATGATTTCTCTTCTCCTGCTGGGCTTAGGGTTTCTTTCTTGTTCTTTCTCCAGCTCCTTTAGGTGTAGGGTTAGGTTGTGTACCTGAGACCTTTCTTGTTTCTTGAGAAAGGCTTGTACCGCTATATATTTTCCTCTCAGGACTGCCTTTGTTGTGTCCCACAGATTTTGAACCGTTGTATTTTCATTATCATTTGTTTCCATGATTTTTTTCAATTCTTCTTTAATTTCCCGGTTGACCCATTCATTCTTTAGAAGGATACTGTTTAGTCTCCATGTATTTGGGTTCTTTCCAAACTTCCTTTTGTGGTTGAGTTCTAGCTTTAGAGCATTGTGGTCTGAAAATATGCAGGGAATGATCCCAATCTTTTGATACCGGTTGAGTCCTGATTTAGGACCGAGGATGTGATCTATTCTGGAGAATGTTCCATGTGCACTAGAGAAGAATGTGTATTCTGTTGCTTTGGGATGAAATATTCTGAATATATCTGTGATGTCCATCTGGTCCAGTGTGTCATTTAAGGCCTTTATTTCCTTGCTGATCTTTTGCTTGGATGACCTGTCCATTTCAGTGAGGGGAGTGTTAAAGTCCCCTACTATCATTGTATTATTGTTGATGTGTTTCTTTGATTTTGTTATTAATTGGTTTATATAGTTGGCTGCTCCCACATTGGGGGCATAGATATTTAAAATTGTTAAATCTTCTTGTTGGACAGACCCTTTGAGTATGATATAGTGTCCTTCCTCATCTCTTATTATAGTCTTTGGCTTAAAATCTAATTGATCTGATATAAGGATTGCCACTCCTGCTTTCTTCTGATGTCCATTAGCATGGTAAATTCTTTTCCACCCCCTCACTTTAAATCTGGAGGTGTCTTCGGGCTTAAAATGTGTTTCTTGGAGGCAACATATAGATGGGTTTTGTTTTTTTATCCATTCTGATACCCTGTGTCTTTTGACAGGGGCATTTAGCCCATTCACATTCAGGGTAACTATTGAGAGATATGAATTTAGTGCCATTGTATTGCATGTAAGGTGACTGTTACTGTATATGGTCTCTGTTCCTTTCTGATCTACCACTTGTAGGCTCTCTCTTTGCTTAGAGGACCCCTTTCAATATTTCCTGTAGAGCTGGTTTGGTATTTGCAAATTCTTTCAGTTGTTGTTTGTCCTGGAAGCTTTTAATCTCTCCTTCTATTTTCAATGATAGCCTAGCTGGATATAGTATTCTTGGCTGCATGTTTTTCTCATTTAGTGCTCTGAAAATATCATGCCAGCTCTTTCTGGCCTGCCAGGTCTCTGTGGATAAGTCAGCTGCCAATCTAATATTTTTACCATTGTATGTTACAGACTTCTTTTCCCGGGCTGCTTTCAGGATTTTCTCTTTGTCATTGAGACTTGTAAATTTTACTATTAGGTGACGGGGTGTGGGCCTATTCTTATTGATTTTGAGGGGCATTCTCTGAACCTCCTGAATTTTGATGCTCGTTCCCTTTGCCATATTGGGGAAATTCTCCCCAATAATTCTCTCCAGTATACCTTCTGCTCCCCTCTCACTTTCTTCTTCTTCTGGAATCCCAATTATTCTAATGTTGTTTCGTCTTATGGTGTCACTTATCTCTCGAATTCTCCCCTCGTGGTCCAGTAGCTGTTTGTCCCTCTTTTGCTCAGCTTCTTTATTCTCTGTCATTTGGTCTTCTATATCACTAATTCTTTCTTCTGCCTCATTTATCCTAGCAGTTAGAGCCTCCATTTTTGACTGCACCTCATTAATAGCTTTTTTGATTTCACCTTGGTTAGATTTTAGTTCTTTTATTTCTCCAGAAAGGGCTTTTATATCTCTCGAGAGGGTTTCTCTAATATCTTCCATGCCTTTTTCGAGCCCGGCTAGAACCTTGAGAATTGTCATTCTGAACTCTAGATCTGACATATTACCGATGTCTGTATTGATTAGGTCCCTAGCCTTCGGTACTGCCTCTTGTTCTTTTTTTTGTGTTGAATTTTTACGTCTTGTCATTTTGTCCAGATAAGAGTAAATGAAGGGGCAAGTAAAATACTAAAAGGGTGGCAACAACCCCAGGAAAATATGCTTTAACCAAATTAGAAGAGATCCAAAATCGTGAGTGGGGAGAAAGGGGATAAAAAGAGGTTCAAAAAGGAAGAAAGAAAGAAAGAAACAAAAAGAAAAGAAAAAGAAAAAAAAAAAAAAGAAAAGAAAAGAAAAGAATTTTTAAAAAAAGAAAACACCTAAGAAAAAAGTAAAAAATATATATATATATATTAGATAAACTAGTAAAAAATCGTTAAAAAAGAAAAAGGTAACAGTTAAAAAAAAAAAATTTTTTTACCCGAAGGCGAGAAAAAAAAAAAAAAAAAAAAGAAAAAGAAAAAATTAAATTAACTGCAAGACTAAAAAAAAAATCACAGGAAAAAAGCCATGAGTTCCGTGCTTGGCTTTCTCCTCCTCTGGAATTCTGCTGCTCTCCTTGGTATTGAAACCGCACTCCTTGGTAGGTGAACTTGGTCTCGGCTGGATTTCTTGTTGATCTTCTGGGGGAGGGGCCTGTTGTAGTGATTCTCAAGTGTCTTTGCCCCAGGCGGAATTACACCGCCCTTACCCGGGGCCGGGGTGAGTAATCCGCTCGGGTTTGCTTTCAGGAGCTTTTGTTCCCTGAGCGCTTTCCGTAGAGTTCCAGAGGACGGGAATACAAATGGCGGCCTCCTGGTCTCCGGCCCGGAGGAGCCGAGAGCCCAGGGCCCCACTCCTCAGTGCGCCCTCAGAGAACAGCGCCCAGTTACTCCTGTCTGCCTGACCTCCGGCCGCGCTCCGAGCTCACCGAGCCTGCGACCGGTTCAAGGTAACACCGAGCTGCGAGCTTACTGTCAGCTCTGTCTCTGTAGCCGGCTTTCCCGTTCCAATACCCGCAAGCTCTGCGACACTCAGACACCCCCGATCCTTCTGTGACCCTGCGGGACCTGAGGCCACGCTGACCCCGCGTGGGCTTCGCCCCGGTTTAGCCTCTGGAGCGATGTCCCTCAGCGGAACAGACTTTTAAAAGTCCTGATTTTGTGCGCGGTTGCTCCGCCGCTTGCCGGGAGCCGGCCCCTCCCCCCGGGGTCTATCTTCCCGTCGCTTTGGATTCACTTCTCTGCCGGTCCTACCTTTCAGAAAGTGGTTGTTTTTCTGTTTCCAGAATTGCTGTTCTTCTTCTCTTCGATCTGCCGATGGATTTTCAGGTGTTTGCAATCTTTAGATAAGCTATCTAGCTGATCTCCGGCTAGCTGAAGCAGTCTCAGCTTGCTACTTCTCCGCCATCTTGACTCCTCCCCCAGACACTGGGCTTATAAGCCTGACAAATAACTTGCTAAGTTGATGGGCCATACATTATAGAATGAATATTCTGATGGACTTGTGTAAGGACTAGGAGATGCACTTAACCCAGACTGAGAAGGAGTGGGGTTCGTGGAAGTCACCTGAGCTGAGTCTTGAAAGAGAAGTGGGGTTTAGCTGGGCAAGAGGGGGTGATGTGGATGGTAGAAAGGCATTCTGAGCAGAGGGAGCAGTCTGAGAGAACGTGGCATGTTTGGCATGCTTGGAGTATATAGTCCAAAACAGGGCAAAGGTGACTATGAAGGATGGTTGGGGATTGGGGCTGGGAGTAAGTACACACCAGATCCCAAGGTACGCCCTCAGTTGGTACCTCTACCATCTTCTCCCCACTCTTGATCTGTTTACATGCTCTGTGAAGACCCTATAGTAAACTCCGGCTCTGTTGAAATTGTCAGGAATTCTCAATGAGTGGAGTTTCATTTAATATTCTTATTTTTGAGGGGATAAAGTTCTAGCCCTCTAGGACATTCTTTCTAGTCCTTTAAGAATATGCTAGTACTAAAATATAATCTGTCAGGTGTTTCTGTTTTAGTATTTTATATTTCAACTACAGATCAAGTTGAAGAATGAATGCTGATAGTAGGTTATCCATCAGACCTCATCCCAGAGGACTTGGCGGGTAGAGGTTGAACTGGTTCTGACCCAGACTCTCTTTCCCTGCTATTACTGTTGTCTGAGTTACTCTCCTGTCTGCTTCTCTTCTCAGTAACGCTGTGGGCCTCATCCTTCTACAGTTCCCCTATCTTGTTCTTTCTTATATCAGCGCTGACATTTCAATCATAGTGAGTTCTTAATCTGTCTATAATCACTCAAAGATCAGTCTTAGATTAATCCATTATCTTTCTGTCATTCCAGCTATCTTGATTCTTACTCATTAACTATATAATCCATTTTAATGCTAGAGGTGTAACTTTTTGCCAGTGCTAACAGTGACATCTCTGTTTTCTTCCTGGTTTGGGTGGGAGGAGCCCTAAGAAAATTCATCTTTTTTGGTGCGGCGAAAAAAAAGTTTTTTGCTATTTCCTGCGTTTATGATTAAATATGCATGACTCTTTGCTTCTCAGCTATGGCAAATGAGGTCAAATGAATTATGTTTGCATTCATGGTGAAATTTTGCTGTCGAATGCTTCCAGGTTTACTCAGCTTTGGGTTGAACTCCTAGTAATATCACCAATGATGACCATTTAACTGTCTAGCAGATAAATAGAAGAAGTACATAGTGTAGATGATAATTTTCATGTAACTATGATATGTGATATCATGTAATTAACCTCTGGTGTAGAGATCATGAGTTTTAACTGTCATTGTTAGTGTTTCAATTTTTTATTACCAGTATCTTTACTTTGAACCTAGTGAATGTCTCTTAAAAACACAATATTTGACATTTTATTCTATATACTTACCTGAAAATTGTTTCTAAAATGTATTCTTGGAAGTAATAGTCCTTGGGGCTATTAATTGGTAGTGGTTTTTTTAAAAAAAGGGGTTCTGTTGTCAAACAACTATGGAAAATCTTGGGTTAGGCACAGTTAATCAGGTTTCTCTACGATAATTCTTTTGGAGCTTTAATATGCGTAGATAGATCCAGCCATATTGTGGGTTCTCCTTTATTCCTGGATCAGTCATTGAACAAGTTCTGAGAGGGTCCTTCACTGCGGGGGGCACTGTACTGGGCACTAGGGACAGAAAAGTGGACGATAGGACATTAGTGAGGGAGTTGAAGATTTAAAGGACTGAAGCCTTCTGGAGATAATGCAAACAGCAGGTTAGGTGCTGTGAAGAGCCCGACTGTGGCCGGGAGGGAGACCAGGGCTGTTTGGCTAGTGTGGGCAGAGAAGGCCTCTCTGAGTAGATGTTTAGGCCGAAACCTCAAGGATGAAAGGCTTATATCCCCTTGGAAACTGGGGAGAAGATCAGAGGACGAGCAAGCAAGCACTGCAGCCCTGGGAAAGAATATTTGAAGAGCCTTCAGAGCCCGAGGTGGTTGGAGTTTTGCAGACTCATACTTGCCCTGCATGCCGTGAGGTTGTCTATGGAGATGGAAAATGTCAGACCGTGCAGACAGAGTTACCAGTTTCGCTTTTATCTTAGGAAAAAAAAAAAGAACCCTTTGGAGAATTAGAGAATTAAGGAGGGGGTGACAGCATCTGATTTGCATGTTGGAAGCTCAGTCTGATTCCTGCTGTTGGATTTAAGGCAGGATGAGGGAGCAGACCTGGTGTGGTCTGCTTGTGTTGTTGGCAGGTCACGTGGACCCACCTCAGACCTGGGCAGAATTAAATGGAAGTTCTCCACGTGATGCGCTGTGTGTTACCAGGTGCACCCTTGGTGCACAGTTCCCTTAGAAACGCCGTTTCTACATCTGTCTTCCAAAGCTGCCACGAAGGCCTTGACAGCCAGGACAGGATGTAGGCGTTGTGCACTTTGGCTCCTGGCTAGGTATCCTCCCATCACATTGTGGCTAACGTTGATGAAACTGTCTATAAAAAGAAGCTGAAAATGAGGTAGTATGCAAGCCTATAAAGGTGTCACTTTTCCCAGATATTTTAAATAGAGTGGATAACCTTATGAACCTAATCGATAGCCCAGTGGGAGAGGAGGAGGTCAGAACAAAATAGCACTGCAGCCTTTCTGTGTCATGGCACACAGGAAGGGAGCATCTATGTCCAGTGCAGTGGAGTCAGTGGCCCAGATCATCCCCAGCCAGAGAAGACCAGAGTCTGAGCTCAGCCCCCTTGACCACTGCATGGCCGCTGCAGTTGGGGAGAGCGGAGATATCCGTGGCGTATTCATGACCCAACTGCGGCCCACCAGGTGTACCAGGTGGAATGGTCCAGTCTGGAAGATTCTGTGAAGAGAAATGCCAGAGGTACACCAGAGATGAGATTTCAAGATCAGTTTTCCATGTGCCAGTAGGTTTTTTTCCTATTCTGTAGGAATCACTGCAGTCAGTGGTGTCCAGTCCCCAACACCCTTAAATCAGGAAGCATCAGGGAATTACCTGCTGAGCCCAATGAGATAACTGTTCAGAATTGAGGGTTTACATCTCTCCCCCAACTCTCCCACCACCCCAAACCCCTTGGGGGCTATATGGTCACATAGGGACTGACTGACGATGACAGATGAACCACCTGCCTAAGCATCTTCCATAGGTGGGGATTTATAATACGAAAAGGTGACAATACATCCGTGTGGCTGGGCTGGAGGAGAGAACTTGGGGAAAATCCCACAATTATGACCCTAAGTCTAATATAAGACTTGTTTTTGCAGGGAGTTGAAATCAGAAAGTACTTGGTAGTTCCTAAGGCAGTACCTCCGATTGTTACGTGCCTGAAATACCAAGGATGGGTTGGGGGGACGGGGGTAGTGGTAACAGCAATTTAGGCAGTCATGAGGACTGAACTCATAGTAGCAGAAACCTTAGTCACTGAATCTTGTATATTACCTGATATGAATGTGGGGTTCAAAACGGTGGATTTACCACATTCTGACTACTAAAGGGATATGCCAGATATTAGTTGCTGAGTTTGTTTTTCCTGCCCATGTTTTTGGAAAACTGATCAGTTGTTTTCATTTTTCTTTTCTTTTTTTGGTTGAATGAAACAGACACTTCCCTAAATGCCACTGCCTCCGGAAAAAAAGTCACAGCTTCAAAGAAAGAAGCCAGTTGACTAGCATACTTACCAAATTAATTTTTCCCTTATGATTATTTTTAAGATCATTAGAACATTGCTTCTGATCTTAATCCTGAACTGTTTTTCTTTTCTTTTGTGTAGTAAGACCTTTGTCAAGGTTTCCTTTGCGTTCTGTTAAACTGTGACTTCCGAGATGGATTGGTTTCTTTATAAAGGGCAAGACCTGACACAGGGCAGTAAGGTAAGCATAACAGTTTACTAGCACGCTGAAAATTTCACTCTTTGTGATGCAGAAAATCAGCCTACACAAGGTTAAAGGCAAGGAGGTTGGCCTCTTTGTAAAGGATGCTGCTGGAGTCTACCCGGAGGGCCTTCACTGGGACAATGGATGTGTGTGTCTCCAATAAAGAGACATTATCCCTCCACTTGGGAGTGTGGGATTCTGCTTCCACTCTGGTTCCAAATCATTTCTGTCCAAATTAAGAAGGTGATGTTTGTGTAGTAAACTTGTTTCCGTGAGTGCTAGCATCATTATCTAATGGCAGGGAACTCTTTTGGGGGGTAGGATAAGCAGAAGGTGCCTTGGGAGAATCTCTCCAGGTCCCGTACCACACTAGCTTTGGGCTTCAGGGTGGGGTGCAAAGCCCTGGTGCTGTGTGCCTGAGCATTTCTGTGTTAGGAGTCTGCAAATCCAGCTGATATTGTATTCTATTACTTTCTAATTAAATCTGCAAAGTGTTGACATCCTTCTTACTTATCGATAAGGAGACGGGAAGCAGGCAGCCTGAAAAATGAAAAAGAAGTCAGTTTTGAAAATGTGAAATCTACAAGCAGCAATTTTCCTTTTCTGTCTGTGAAAATAGCATTCGGAAGTTCAGCACATGGGCAGGATCTCCTGGGCATAGCTTTCATTGCTTCTTCTTCTCTCCTCCCCAATAGTTCCCACTTAATAGAAGCTTCCGCATATGGGTCCGATGGCCCCGTGTTTTGTGCCACTTTGCTTACCATAACAACGCCATGTAAAAAGTTTATCCCAAGGAGTCATCACTAGTTTAGAAAAAGACTTTTTTGCCAAACTGTGCCAGGATGTTAGGAAATAACTTTTTAACATACCTACTAGAATGCAGTACTTTTCTTCTTTCTCTTTTCCACAAACAGCCAATGAGAAAGGGAGACGATTGAAACATACCTAAGCCTGTCAAAGGAAAAGGCAACTCAAGATTACCCCAAGCACCCAGGCATTACTCTAGGAAGGCATTTGGGTAGTCCCCAACCAGCGCTAGTTCCTAAAGCAAGGGGGGAGCTTCTAGAGTAGGGAAGAGAACTTTGGTGGATTTTGACAGTGAGTGAGCTTTAAGCTATCATTATGCTGAATGGTTTTCATCGAGTTTATGATGCTTTTGTGAAATAGTCATGGGTCAGAGCACCTGAATGGTATATCTGGGGTACAAGGAAGGAAACCATTGACTTTGGAAGGAAATTTTCCATTTTCCTTGGGAAGGAATACACTGTCTCTAATTATAGAAAGAGGAAAGAGTTAGCAATTTAAACAATTTACGTAATAAATTAATAGCACAATAATTATCTATTTGCTTATTTAAAATGGGCCAGAAATGCCTACTTTTTTGCATGGAAGATCATTTTGTTGCATGTACTAAAATAGAATAATGCCATACAGAAAAGCAGTAAAAATGAAATAAGACTTTTGAAAACATATTAATACATAAAATATTTATTACAGAGTCTCAGTAGTGTTTGCATTTAATCATTTTTATTGTATATCAGGGGTTAGTCACTTCATTCTGAATTCTGAAAAATGAACATGAGATGTTTTGCAAGCACTGCTTTTTCTAGAGTGTACTCTCACTGGGATTTACTGAGGAAATACTTATTTGTTGAGAGGTGGAGGCACGGGTCTATAAGCACATTACAGATGCTTCCCACAATGGCACTAAAATGATCAAGGGAAATGAGCAAGCCAGGCAGGTTTGCTTCATTGGAATGGATCCTTGCCTGTTTGTTAAGCAGAATGTGGAGGAGTTGGGAAAACTTCCTCAGGGCAATAGAGAGGCAGTGCTTCTCTTCTAGCTCTGTGCTTAGAAAACCAAAGACTGGACACCAGTCTTTGTACTAGCATAGGTTTTCCATTGCTCCATTGCGTGATCTCTGTGACATAGGTATATATATATATATGTGTGTGTGTGATCTCTGTGACATAGGTATATATATGTGTGTGTGTGTGTGTGTGTGTATATATACACATATATATATATATATACTTTTTTTTTCCCTCCAAAGCATGTGTATATAGTTGTTCAAGTTTTGGGGCCAAGAGTTGGGACACTTGTGATGTAGATACTTAACAAACAAGAGCTCATTGACTGAACGATGATGTATTTCGAGTGGAGTCATTGGAGGGCCATATAGAAAGTGGCTCTTCCCGGGTAGATTTCCTGTGTCAGACAGTCCCTAAGGACCAGGGTGTGGTCTATTCTCAGCCCATTCCAATAACAGAGACTGGTTAGAGAAATATGAGTTCACTAAATTCAGGAAAGTGTCAGAGCCTGCTTTCTGAGATGACTGGATGGCTTTGGATGGTGGTGCTTAGAACTGGGTCCAGAGATTCCTTAAACCTTAGCCATCTGGCGAAATTGGGAGCAATGGGCAGATGGTTAGCTGGAACTTGGCATCAACTACTGAGAGTGTTTAGGTCTGTGTAAAAAAAAATAATAAATAAAGCCGGGGGGGGGGGACTGTGAAATGGTCATATTTTCCAACCTGTTCCTTGTTGGAAACTCATCTGCCATCCACATATTAATCTCCAGGAAAGTTTTTTTTTTTTTTTAATGGTTTTATTTATTTATTTGACTGAGACAGAGCGGCAGAAAGAAGCAGAGGGAGTGGGAGAGGAGAAGCAGGCTTCCTGCTGAGCAGAGAGCCCAATGCAGGGTTCCATCCCAGGAGCCTGAGATCATGACCCGAGCTGAAGGCAGATGCTTAATGACTGAGCCACCGAGGCGCCCCTTCAGGAAAGGTTTGAGCTGGGATTCTCCAGCTGGGCCATCTCAGGTAGATGGCAGGATAGATTTGCAGGGTCAGGCCCCAGGCACCAGAACTATCTTGCATAATCACAGAAACTTCCTGAGGTTCATGTAATGTTGACAAACAATGACGATTCCTTGTTTGTGCGTGCACTACCTGGATGGCATCCGGGGCTGTGGAGATTTTTGGATAATTTGAAGCTGACTGAGTAGTATGGGTTGAGAAATGGCAGCAGGAGAGAATTTCCAAGACTGATCTGATACCCAGTGCTCAAAATCTCATACAGAGGTCACTGTAGAAGTCTGGGGGGTTCTGGTGTGAGCGTGTGTTCTAGAGACACCCGCACTGCCCAGGAAGCATCATGGAATTTCAAATGGAAAGGAACCTAAATGCATGAGCACTCTTGCTTGAACCACATGACAGGCTGTATTATAGAGAAAAAGTGATCTTGGTCCACAATTAGTTAAAGGAAAATATTAATATTCCCAGGAAGTGTTTAGATCTGAATTCTGTTTCCAGAGCATCTGAATTTTCCTTAATTCAGAAATTCTGAATGAAAGTGGTTTTAATATATATGGTGTCGGGCATTCTCGGAGGACATGAGTTTGGGGAACCCTTTAAGCCTGTTATCCCTTCTCTGGTTTCAGATTTTCTTCAACTCTGTCTAGGATAACGAGAATCCAGAGATCACTAATTTGTCATATCACTACTCTAAAGATTTAAGAACAGTTGGAAAATAGGAGAGACAGCTAACTTACCTGCAAATAAAGCTTTGCAAGGTTGAGAATCTAGGACTTTGCTAGTAGAGTATTTAAGCACACAAATCAGTTCTATTTACTTCTGTGGCCTTTGAAATGCTGTGATTTTATTACCTAACCAGATGTCCCAGTTCTGGAGAGGAGAGATCTGGGAGGGACAGCTGCAGAGTGGACAGAACAGCTGGAAAAGGGCTAAGGACTAGATTACTGGTACAGATTCTTCAACTCTTGTCATTCTCAGTACAATTTTGGACACACAAGAGGAGCAAATCTGGTCACATTGTAACAAATTCCCAGCTTAGGCATGCATTAGCATGGCAGGTCTGAATAAAGCTTTCCACACCTGTAGTTCTCATGCATTATTTATGCTTGTACCTTGCCTCTTACTCCTCTTAGAACGGCACTCGGTCTGAAAGAGTAAAGGGTGCTCAGGAAATCCTCAACTCGTGGCCTAGTGCACTTAGAGGATATCACCTGCCAATTTGGGAACTGTGATAACTGCGGCAGTATTCTTTGGTAGATTGTCTTCAGGGCATCTTTAATGGGAGGAGAGGATATAAGGAGGCTATTAGCCTTGGCTATGCTGTTTAGAGTGCTGTCAGTGATCTGCTGCACCGATGCCCCCTGCTGATTTCTTCCTTGATTAGCCCGTTTTAATGTTCTTGCCTGTGTTCATCTGTGCTGCAGTGGAGAATTAAAATTTATAATCTCTGCTTGGGATCCCGAGGCTCTGCTATTCTGGAGCCCAGATGTCTTTTGTTTCCTAGCTTTGCCACTGGAAACAAATTTCCAGGCAGTTCGGCTGATGGTTGGATGAGCATCATGAATGTGAGAAAGAAAATGCTGGGGATGGAGGGTGGTCAGTTACAGTCTGTCTGAATCCGAGGGTGAGGCTCCAGCTGCCTTGTCGATTACAAAGGCCAATAGCCTGTGACTCCTTGTGCTAAATCAGGAAACTGGGGAGAGCGAGGAAAACCTCACTCTAAGCCAAAAGACAAACTGAATTAGATCCCTGAAGTCATGTTAGCTGTGATCCCAGCCATTGTCTTCAGGAACGTGGCTGATGCTTCCTCCACCAGCCCCATTGCTTTCTACCGCTGTGTTTGCATGTGTTGGGCATGGGGCTGGCATGGAGCTGGCATGTGAGTTTTACTAACTAAAAGTAAATACTTAATTTCAAGTATGAGGACACATATCTTAGAGTTCCCAGGTACAGCAACTCAAACGACATGATGGGGACTAGAAAAGTTAACCAGGATTGGGAAAAACTGGAGGAGGTGACCAGCTGGTTGAGTAACTTGGCCTTTGGCATGTTCCGTAAGCATTGTTCTAAGAAAGAAAGGAGAGCGTGTCAGGAGAGAGTGGCAGGGAAGAGACACCTGAGTGACATAAAGGTGTATCCTAGTGGTGGCCTGCATTCAGAAACCAATAGTACACGTAAATGTAAGCTTCAGACCCCTCCTAGGTGATGAGGATTCAGAGAAAGGACTCCATAGGTCCCAGACCTGGAGGAACTGTCTTGCTAATAAACAGGTTATCAAGGTAGAGCATCAGATAATAGGAGAATAAGATAGGACACTACATGGTTCTTCTATAGGGATGGGATGGCTGGAGTTCAACTTTACGATCTAGATCGGAAGATCCTTGAAGGTAAATACCAGACATTATATAAAATAGGTTCTAAGTAAATATTTGTTGAAAAGGTGAATGAACTTGAACAGCATTTCTTGAGCTAGAACCAGATTCCATGTAGTGTATCAGCAAATGAAATTTAATGCTCATTTCTTAGTGAGTTGACTGAGATCCCCCGCCCCCCCCACCCCCCGCCAATCCTCTCTCCCCATCCCTGACTGATGGGCAACTTTAGTCACGTGGGGACAAGGCTGAGCCAGGTTGCAGGAGGAGCTGGCTCATGTCTAATCAAGTTGTTCTTGTTGGTTGGCAAAGAAATATACAGAAAACACAGGTTACCCCAGCACACTGCTGACTGTCAAAGATGGACTCCTTTTCTGTTTGTAAACTCAGCGAATTTATACTTTAATTTTTTTCCTCAGAACACCTGAGGAATCAAAGTATGTACAACATAACCCGATGTGATAAAAACAGTTGACAGCATTGGCCATTGCAGTCAGTGTGGATGGGCTAGTCCATTCTTGTCATCTCTCATGTGGGGATGGTGTGTTTTTGCGAGTATGATGGCATTTATGATGTTTGCCTTGGGAAGGTCCATGAATCTTGCTTTATAAGTCTGTGCTTTGAGTCACATTTAATCACAATAATTTTTCCTACAAACACTAACTCTAGAGTTCATCCTAGAGCAGTACTTAAGTAATGTGGATTTTGAAACACTGGTTTTATTTTATAAACAGTAATGAATCAAAAGAGCAATATTCAACCCTTCTTCTTTTTTTTTAAATCTGTCCAAGCTGCTAATAAGTTTTTGCACCAGAAATTTTGTAAAAATATTGAACCTCTAGACTTTGGATGCTGAAATTAAAAAAAGCTCTGCCTTAAAGTATTTTCACACTCGAAGTGATACTCATTTGTGTTGTATGAAATATTTATGAGGCAAATCAAATTACTGTGTGATCACTAAATGTGAGGGTGTGGAGTGGGTTTTGAGTATGTGTGCAGACATGTGAGTGTGCAGAATTCTGTCACAGGACGAATTTACAGCAGCACATTGTCTCTGGGTAGGACTGCACTGCTATTTGAGACAGAATCTCATAGGATGCTGCCGAAAATAGTTCCCTTAGCCACATCATCCTAGTCAGAATTTCTTGAGTCAGAATTTCTAGAGTCAGGGAACCTCTATTTTAAATAAGCATGTGCCTACCTCCCATGATTCTGATACACAGAGAGTACAAGGCTTAATCATGTTTTTTGTTTGTTTGTTTGTTTGTTTAATAATATGTGATCAGTACCAAGTGACTAGGAAGTGAGAAGGGAAAGGTCTTCGGGGATGATGCTTGGGGTGTTTAGCAACTTTATAGATGGTATGAAATTTGGATTTTTCTTGGTGCTAAAGCAGAAGATGGACATTTTATGCATAAAGAACGGTTTAAAAGGTAGGGTTTAAAAGAAAGTACATAGGTCTGCTCCTACAAGAATGGAGGCTTTGCTTGACCTAGGGCAGTAGAAGAAGATACTTGGGTAGATAAAATGAAGTAACATGTAACAAGGGGCTTCTGAGAGAGATTGACTTGTGTTGAGGTGGTGGGCAGGAAGGAGATTGAGTTGTAACCCCGCTGGTAGTAACCTGCCCTGCTTTGGCCCCTAGAGATTTCCTTCTTCTTTGCCATCTGCCAGAAAATGACTTCGATTTGGCCCCTCAGAATTTGGGACTAGAAAAACTAACCACTTGATTAAAGGAGGAGAAAAATCTGAGAGAAATACATTTGTTTTTGTACTGTTTGCTTAGTACAAATAGATCTGGACAGAGATTAGGGTGTCTAGATACAATCTTTCCCATACAAAGACCTCTTTGTTTCTACTCTCCTCTGGTGTGAACCTAATCTTAGACGAACATAGTGATTGCGCTGTAAAGTGCATTTTTACAAATACCTGTGTGAGATTTACACTGTGCATGGGTATCGTGTTTAAGGTCTGTCGGGTCAGCTCTCCCATGCCTTCCTCTTATCCCATTCTCTACAGCCAGCCAGCCCAATTATGAGAACTGAGAACGGAATTTTAGTAAATCGCATTTCCATCCCTTTCCTGGCATCTGATGCTCAAATGAACCCTGTGAGATAAATGAAATCAACAGGCTTAGTCAGCGCATATAAGCTGAGAACCTGAGTAGGGGAGAAGCTAGGCCATGTGCTCCAGGTCCTGCTAGGCTAAAATAGGGAGGAGTCAGGTCAGTGATTCCCAGGAATTCCTCAGTATTCCCAGGCCAGTGCTTCTCCACTTTACACTCCATGCCTCCTTGGGACGGACCTGCTGATTTCTTTTCTGGAACTCTAGGAATATTCTGTCCTTGAGACACAAGTGTAAAGCTTGTGGACTGTTGGAAACAATGGCGATTGTGTTTCTAGTCAGAGATTTCTCACAAAATGCAGAGTTAGAACATCCTTTGGACTTTTGTCATAGGATGAGGTCCATCCAAAAAAAAAAAAAATTATAGAAAATGTCGAACACTTAAACTGTCCTTCTAATCACCTTATACATATTGACCTATTTAAGCCTCATGTTAACCTCATAAGGTAAGAACTATTTCTGTCCGCATTTTGGAGAAACAGAAGCCCAGTATTCCTAAGTAAGATTTAAGATTGCATAGCGGGCAAAGAAGGTGAAGAGAAACAAAAAAGTTTGTTTGAGGCTGTCTAGATAACATTTTTCTGGGATAAAATGTTGCTAATGTGAGCACTCAATGGGCCTTTCTTCCTCTTGTGTGACATCCAAATGTACTGTCTGTCTTCTGAGAGGCTGATTATAGTATCTAACTTGTAGGACAGGCTAATGATTGCAAAGTAGACGATCTTTAGTGGGTTTAGAGATTTCTGATTGAATATGCTTCTGATAATTGCAGTATTATGTTTTATGTATGTACTTTTTTATTTAGTGATTTCCAGGTGCAAGGCAATTGGGACATATATAGGAGTCTAAATCACAGATCCCACAAAGCTTACTTACCATAATGTTTTTAATATATATATTGTAGGGCTAAAAATAAGGAAAGAGACTGAAACTTTCCAGGGAATAATTTCTTTTCTATTCAAAAGAAAATTTCAACCCTTTGAAAGTGATGTTACTATTCAGTGTCTTAGTAGTAGAAATGACATCCCCCTTCTTTCTTCATCTCTTAGTGACGTTGGTTTTTTTTTTTCTTCCAATCGAGCTCAAACCAGTGAAAATAAGTATTTCACTGTTTTGTTTTTAAGATTTTATTTATTTATTTGACACAGAGAGAGATCACATGTAGGCAGAGCAGCGGGCAGAGAGAGGGGGAAGCAGGCTCCCTGCTGAGCAGAGCGCCTGATGGGATGCTGGGCTCAATCCCAGGACCCTGCATCTCGGAGCCTAAGGCAGAGGCCCAACCCACTGAGCCACCCAGGCTCTCCCCTGGTTTGTTTTCTTAAACAATCAATTGACTAAGTTGTATGGAGGCTCTCTTCTCTGTGCTGTACCCTGTAGTCATTGAGCATTGTGATACAAAAGAGGTTTGAAACATGGTGCCCACCATCATGGAAGGTAAAGCACAGATGGGAATGCAGCTCTCAGGCTCAGCATCTTCCTCCTTCACCCTGCCACCATCCCGCCCCCCCTACCCCAATGTGGACTCTGTCTTCATATCCTTCAGTTCTCTGAATTTTTCTCTTCCTTCCCATCAGCTACTTACCCTGTCTTCCCAACTATTTTACTAGCTTCTTAACTTGTTTTACCCTTAGCCTGAATCTGGTCTAGTCTTCCTCCATTCATCACTTCTCAATGGCCCTCCATTGCATTGGCCAAAGGTTCTGGTCAAGATTAGCGGGGATTCTTCATCTTCTGACCTCTGCCCCTATTCCTGGCCTGTCTGCCACTTGCCTGGCACTGCTTCTGCCCCCTCGTATCTCTGTGCCCCATCTGCTCACATCCCAACATGGTGCCCTTGCCCTTTGTTTGTGCGTGACTGCTGTGAAGTCGTCTGCATTCTCATCCTCCACGCAGGAAAGATTGCATCTCATTGCATTGTAATTCTGTCCTTGTTTGCCTATCCCCTGTGCTAGATGTGGAGTAAACCGCTTCGGCATCTTCTCTAAACCCTCCATCTCCACGCCCCGGCCAGAGGAAGTAACCAGTATGTACTGTTTAAATGAAAACAAGTGCATGATTTTGTGGCTCAACAAAAGATAGTTCAAAAGACACATACTGGACTCCAGGAACCCAGAGGGCATCACTTGGTTCTTTTCCTCTCTGTTGTACCCTCAATTCTGGGCTCGAGATCTGGCCCAGAGTATGCTCACTTGGTATTTGTTCATGAGCACAAGGAGAAAGGTTAGCAAGGACTGCCACAAGTAGGAAGAACTTGATTCAAACCCTAAACCTGGAAGAATAAATAGGAGTTTTGAAGGGCACTGAGCAGTAAAGGCATTCAAAGGATGGTAATTGCTTGGAGCAGAAAATTTGGGGAGAATGAGAAGTTTGTCTTTATAGGAATTGAACCATTATTTTTTGCCTTCTTGGTAGGTATGTTTATAGTGCAGATGAGAAAATACCATAAGCTTTTTTTTTTTTTTTTAAATTTTTGATTGAAGGAAGAAAATTATGTCCATACAAGTTTTGAACTGTCTTTGTTGACTGCAAGGGGCAATTATTTGGTAAGTATTAAGTATGTTGTGTTCTGGTGTCATTAATGGACAAGCAGTATGTATGTTGGTTGATGTGAGTATCTCCTGGAGAAGGTTGCTTAGAAGCTCACGACCTGCAAGGACATTTTTGGGATCTGACATCATTAAGAGCTGAGGAAGTTGAGGAAGTTCCTATTCTCAAATAAAGCCAAAAGGAGCTGTGAAAGAGATAAATTTTGGAACAGAAACCAGAAAGAGTCGATATTAGATCTCTGTGTTTTTCCTGGTGATTTTCATCAAATGAAACCCATTACATAAGTTGTTTCAATTAGGTAGCAATTGTGATGGTCCCTTGCACTGCTATGAACTGGGCTGTTATAAATGCGCTCTCATTGGGGGTTAGGGCATCTTATCGGGAATCCCATCACACTTCATGACCAGTGCCCCCGACAGTAAAAGTCACCTTTGAGTTTGCAGTTGAATGGAAGATAGCACTTATCATTTGGGCTTTCTGGACTTAAGAAGAATTCACAGAACTGTTAATTCAAATACATCATGTTTTTGAAACACTCTCACACTCCCACTAAACAATGGCGCTGACGATGGGCTCTGAGATGGTTTTTTTTTTTTTTTTTTTTTTTTAGGATTTTATTTATTTATTTGACAGAGAGAGATCACAAGTGGACAAAGAGGCAGGCAGAGAGAGAAAAGGAAGCAGGCTCCCCGCTGAGCAGAGAGCCCAATGCAGGGCTCAATCTCAGGACCCCGGGATCATGACCTGAGCCGAAGGCAGAGGCTTTAACCCACTGAGCCACCCAGGTGCCCATGAGATGGTTTTTAAATCTGATGAACACGATATGCAGGCAAGACTGACTTTTGTGCAGTGGCGTTGCTAATTCCTCTAGGGCTAGTATATTTATATGAGAGTTCACCAGACCACATAGACTTAATTATGAGGTGAAATAACACTCATGATTTTATTTGCGTCTGTGCTGGTAGCAGAATAGGAAATCCAAATTATGGAAAGAATTGTCAGGCTACCCACAGCAATGTTATGATGAAAATGAAACTCAGAAATGTTGAAATAACAAATGTGCAAAAAAAAAAAAATAATAATTCATTCCCTCTAAGTTTTAATCCATGGGAGAATCTAGGAGATAGAAACATATCCGAAATACTTTAAAGAAAATGACTAACTTTCGTTAAGCTTCCTTATGTTTAATGTTTGAATTTTAATTTTTAATTTTAATGTTTAATGTTTAAAATTTTTTAAATATTTATTTTAGAAATCCATGGAAGATTACCTTCAGGATTATAAAGAAAATTTAAAGAGTAATAATGGTTGTCATGAGTATATTTAGTACATAATGCTACTGACACATTGTCACTTTAAGGCATGGAGGTGAATACATAGGTCTTTTTTAGTAATGGCTACCATTTACTGAACAGTCACAGTTTAGCAGATACTATTTTCAGTGTTCACAGATATTAACTAGATTTTCCAGCAATTATGTGAAGTAGGTATTAACCCCATGTTATTGAAACAGAGATGTCAAGTGACGTGTCCTAGGTCACATGGCTAGTGAGTATAAGAGTTGAGATTTGAACTTGGGCAGTCTCCAGTTCCTGTGTTTAATTGAAGTATAATTAACATACAGTGTTACATTACTTTCAGGTGTACAATATAGTGACTCAACAATTCTGTACATAACTCCATGCTCATCATGGTAAGTGTACTCTTACTCCCTAGGAACTATTTCACCTGTGCCCACACCAACCTCCCCTCTGGTAACCATGTGTTTGTTTTCTAGAGTTAAGTCTTTTTTTTTGTTTGCCTCATTTTTCTTTATTCATTTGGTTTGTTTCTTGAATTCCACATATGGGTGAAATCATTTGGTATCTGTCTTTCTCTGACATGTTTCACTTAGCATTGCATTTTCTACACCCATCTATGTTTTTGCAAATGATGGACTGAAATTTTGTACAGCTGAGTAATACTCCATTTTGTATATGCTGTATCTTCTTTATCCATCATCTGTGACACTGGGGTTACTTCCATAGTTTGGCTATTGTAAATGATGCTTCAATAAATATCAGGTAGATCCCTTTGAGTTAGTATTTTTGTATTCTTTGGGTTAATAGCCAGTAGTGGAATTACTGGATCATAGGATAATTCTATTTTTAACTTTTTGAGGAACCTCTGTGGTATTTTCCATAGTACTGCATCAGCTTGCATTCCCACCAACAGTGTGCGAAGAGTTTCTTTTGCTCCACATCCTTGCCAACACTTGCTTCTTGGTTCCTGTGCTTTAAAACACTAAAATATATTGCTCTGTGTCTGCAATTGAGAGTATAATCTTTGTAGTACACAACCTCTACTTCCAGATTTATTCAAAAGGCAAGGGCAGGGGCGCCTGGGTGGCTCAGTTGATTAAGCATCTGCCTTCAGCTCAGGTCATGATCCCAGGGTCCTAGGTCTCCTTGCTCAAGGGAGAGCCTGCTTCTCCCTCTCCCTCTGCTGCTCCCCCTGCTTATGCTTGCTCTCTCTCTCTGTCAAATGAATAAATAAAATCTTAAAAAAAAAAAAAAAAGCAAGGGCATAGTCAGTAAATGATGACTCTAAAGGATTCTATAATTTCAGTATCTGCCTCAAAGGCAGCCAAGATCAAGCTTGTAAAAGTTTTTAAAGGAGACCATTATTCAAGTTGCCTGATGTCTTGCTCAGCTACGTAAGTGAACCAAAACTTAAATCAGTCAATACACTTGAATATGAGAAAACAAAATTTGAGAATAGCCATTTACAAACCACTAACTGGACTTGGCCAAATAAAGGAATTGCTTAAGTTCTAAGCAGTCAAATAATATCTTTGCTCTGTTAACCACATCTTCACTATAAAAACCTTGCCCCTAGTTGTTGTTGGTGGAATGCTCCTAACCACTTTTGGTTTGATGCTGCCTGATTTCGATTGATGTTTTTTCAAATAATCTTTTCAAAAGTTTTAATTTGCCTCAGTTTACCTTTTATCAGGCTTCAGCAATGGCTTTGGTTTCATTACTTGCAGAAATCAGCAAATTATATCTCAACATTCACTGATTAAATTCATGGCCTTAGTGTTAATCGATAGGCTGGTTTGTATGCTTAAAATTCAATATTGATATTTACAAGCAGGCACATTGGCTTTGATTAATTGCTGAATTTAATTCAGCATAAAGTACTTCTGATTCTGTAATCAGCATTGCTGATTTAATAATCAAGTACTCTTGTTTCCCAGATAATGATATTCAGTACCCAAAATGACAATTTCAAGATTGATACATTTCTTTTCAGTTAAACTATAAAGTTTTTCAAAAAGAGATTCCCTCCTCTCTCTTGCTGCCTTTTCCTTTTTTTCTACTTTCTTCCCCAAAATTGTATTAAATGCTTGCCATGTGCCAGAGCTGTACAAAATGATAGGGCTACAACAACAAACATGAACAGGAAGGGTGCAGTCTCTCCCCTGTGTTGTAAGTTCTGTGACGATTACAGAACAGCAAGAAAGGACATCTTCCTAAACAACAGTTTTTCAGTTGGGTTGAAAATGTTTTACAGGAATAATAAAATTTTAACTCTTTATGTAACCACATACATAATCCTACATCCAGTTTAATGAGAGAAATTGTGGTATCAGTTTAAATTTGTAAAAAGTATGAATTAGAAACACTTTCTTTTTATTTATTTTATATAGTAACTGCATATCATGGCTTAGCAGTTGTGCTGCTCTCACAGTAATAACATAGGCTGGGTGACTTAAGACTGTAACTTTATTTTTCAGGGTTCTAGAGTTTGGCAGTCCAGGCTGATTGTGCCCACATGGTCACATTTCTTGATTGTGTCTCCTTACATGATAGAGGGAGAGAGGAGTGATCCTCGTGTTTTTTCTTATAAGGGCACTAATCTTCTTCATGAGGGCTCAACCCTCATGACCCAATTACTGCTCAAAGGCCCCACCTCCAAATGCCCTCACTTTGAAGGTTAGGGCTTCACCATAGGCATTTGAGAGAACGTGCACATTCAATCCGTAGCATGCCCCATACTGTTTCTACCTGGAGATCTGCCGAGTACACTGAAATTCACACTTACTGAAAGTAATAAGCGTGTTTGCCCCCTGGTTAGGCAAAGATATTTATTGAATAATCTACTATGTGCCAGGCCCAGCCTGGGTGCTTATGGCAGTGAGCAAGGGGTAACTCTGGTCCTTCTGGACAAGATGCTATAGTGGGATACCATCGTCTGAAAGGGGTTACAGTTTTCCTTACCTAGCTTGCTTATGTTGCAAAGGCATTTTGCCTAGTTCAGGTTGATTGACTGAAAATTTAGAATGAGTAGTTTTGCTAGATTCAAAATTTATATGACTCTTTTAATAATATAGATTTTTAGGAGCACCTGGGTGGCTCAGTGGGTTAAAGCCTCTGCCTTTGGCTCAGGTCATGATCCCAGGGTCCTGGGATCAAGCCCTGCATCAGGCTCTCTGTTCAGCGGAGAGCCTGCTTCTCCACCCTTCCTCCAACCTGCATCTTTGCCTCCTTGTGATCTCTGTCTGTCAAATAAATAAATAAAATCTTTTTTAAAAAATAGATTTTTAATCTAGAATAAGGTTAAAGATTTTTTTTTTTTTTTTTTTTTTTTTTAGAATTCTTAAACCATCGCCCAAACCAGAGAAATCTAGGGGGTTATCTTTATAATTAACTTTCTGTGTTTTGAATAGAAAAAATTGGAGTATTTGCATATAAATACTATATTATAAATGTTTAACTCATTTTCCTTTCCTTACATGTTATAGTCTACTTTTAAGTATGCAAAGCAAGAAAAATGATAGATAATGAAGTTTACCATGATGAAATATATTAATTTCATAGTACAGAAATTATCTGTATTTAAAAAAAAAAAAAAAAAAAAAAACCAGCTGGGCTCAAGTCCTGCAATAAAATCAGTTTTCTCTGGGAGCTAAGCTCCATGCAGGCCTAATTCATAGTAGTGTAAGTTATAGTATAAATATAAATTTAATGAACTAATATTTATTGAATAAGTGGCCTTTTTTCTTATATTGAGTGACACACCTGGAAACTTTGAGTTTGCTCTTCTTAACCAATGTCTGCATGTAAAAGTAATAATAATTAACGCCATTGATTGTTTATTTTGTGCCAGTTATTCATTTCCTATTCTGACAGCAATTCTACAAAGTATTAGTATCTTCATTTGCAGGTGAGGAAACCAAGGCAGTTAAAATTTACCCAAAGTTGTGTTCTAATAACAGCTCAGGAGGAGAACCAGTGTATCCACGGCATCAAAGCTGGTGCCTTGCTCACATGCAACGCTTCACCTTGGCAAGGCAAGATGGCCTACCCAGGGATAGCTTGGGTTGCTCGTATAGCTCAAGGGTACTCCAGCAGTGGCCTGCAGGGAAGCAAAGTTGGTGGAATACCCTTTAATCGTTGACAGTTCTGCGTCCAATGCCATGATGTTCTTGTCTGCTTCTGGTATTGCTGCTGAAGATATGACACCTGTGACAAAAAGAAACACCACGTGGTAAACAATGGCTTGGTATATAGGAACTTTGATTTACACAGATAGATCTTTTCCAAATACATCTGTTATGTACAGACAGGTGGATATGATTCATATATAAAAGTGACTTCTTGGAGTGCCTGTGTGGCTCAGTAGGGTGAACATCAGACTCTTGGTTTCAGCTCTGGTCATGATCTCGGGTTATGAGATTGAGACCCGCGCCAGGCTCCATGCTCACTGCGGAGTCTGCCTGAGGTTCTGCTCTCCTTCTCCCTCTTCCCCTCTCCTTGCTCGTGCATGCTCGCTCTCTCTAAGTAAATAAATAAAATCCTAAAATATATAAATACACACACACACTGACTTCTTGAGTGCTTTGCACAGTGGCTGTTGACAGCTAAGGTAAGCTTGGTTGTCAGTAATAACGCAGGAAAGAAAGGCGTTTCTGAGCACAGCCATGATGACATCATTGTCAATAGCAAACAATTAAGAGTCTTTAGGAAGTACGTTTTCTGTGAGTCACTCCCATCCTGAAGTTCATTCACTCCAAGATCATCCTGTTTTTATTTTTGTAGTGTGACTGGATATTTAAGGAGGATCTTCAGTGACGTGGCAGTATGATCCCAGCCCAGACCATCTTGAGCATATCTTGACATGTCCCTGAGCTAGTCATGAAAAGCCAGTGTAATTCAACATTTTCAGACGTTTTTCCCCACCCTCCAGCAAGACTTTTTTTTTTAAAGACTTTATTTTTTAGAGAACTTTTAGATTTATAGCAAAATTGAAAGAAAGGTATGAGTTTTTCCATTGACCCCCTGCCCCAACACATGCATAACCTCCCTCATTATAAACATCCCTCACCAGTGTGGCACATGGGTTATGCATGATGAACCCACATTGACACATTGTAATCACCAACATCCACAGTTCACTTCAGGGTTCATTCTTGAGGTAGTACATTCTGAGGGTTTGGACAGTATAATGACAGATAACTATCTTTATGATATCATCGAGGTTATTTTCACTGACCTAAAAATCCTGTGCTCTGCCTCTTCATCCTCCCACCCCACCCCAGGCCACCACTGATCATATTACTGCCTTTATTGTTTTGCCTTTTCCAGAATGTCTTATACTTGGAATCATACAGTTGGTAGCGTTTTCAGATGGGCTTCTTTCACTTAGCAATGTGCATTCTTGTTAGCAATGAGTATTAATTACTTCATGGTCTGAATGTGCCACAGTTTATTCATTCACTTACTGAAGGACGTCCCGGCTACTTCCACAAGAGAGATATTTATGTTCATCAAAATGTTCTTCTTTGGCAGGTCTACATCACGTACTGTCTCATTTGATCTGTACGCATGTATTTTGCACCCCAAAGCTAGCTTCTTTGGCTTTGGAGTCACACAGACTTAAGAGGGAATCCTAGCCTTGCAACTGACAGGCTATTTCAGGGTCAGAGAGAAGGATGTACCTGTGGGAAGACTGAGGGGAAGAAGACCAAAGTCTTCTCCAGAAACCAGAACTTCCTTTTGGAGGTGGAAAGGAAAGGTAGATTCCCCAGCTTCCAAAGTTCCAAGCTGTTAAATGCATCTTAAGATGGCTTCCTCCAGAAATTGGGAAAGATTATTCACCATAACTTTGTGCTTAGAGTTAATAAAATTTATTTTGGTCATATGGGGACTTAGGCATTCCTTCTGTGGGGGAAAAAAGAAAAAGAGAAAACCTAACATACAAACTTAAGTAACAAAATTTTTCATAGGAAAATAAGTGCTGTGTAAGATTTCAGATTTTATTTCTTGCTCAAGCACTGTTCAGAAGAAAATGTGGTTTATGACGTGAGTTGATATAATGGTTAAAATTAAATTTTTCTTGACGTCTGACTCAGCTCTTAAACCTGATAGGTGGCTCCATTGATCACAGCAGTTTTGTACATATGTTTCATGAGCTTCAGCTTACAGCATAGTGACACACGGCCAGCTTAATCACAAAATCCTCGCAGACCCTGGCTGGCATTATAGACTGGTTTCTAAAATATTTTATGGTATCCTAATAACTTGCTTGATGCCACAGTATAAAATACTGCTCAGAAAGTAATAGTGATGCTAATGTAAGAGGTGGCAAGATTGTATATGATGTCTGGCTAATAACATGTGAAACATTCATTTGAAAATTAACTTTGAGACAGTTTGGTGAACTGGGGAAATGAGTCTGCTTATTGTTGGTTCATCTTTCGATGGTCACACTGAGACAAGAGCTTTAAGAAGGGTTTAAACAAGTAAGCTTTGGTGTATCCTGGTGAGAAGAGTTGGCATTGACTCTGACCATCATGCTAGCTAAAGGCCCAAAGGATGGCAGTGGGGTTTGAGGCTGACTTCACTGCACCACAGTCAGCTGGATGGCAGCCCCATGCCTAGACTTGATGACTTGATGGTTGCTGCTTACGTGGTTATAATATAATGTGTACTTTGCCTGGGAGAAAACTACTATTTTTTTTTTTTCTCCTTCAGTTTTTGGCCCTCTAAACATTTGTACAAGGCCCTGGAGGAGTCACACTATTCACACCATCAACTTTTACCTCTTTTTATCCCATCTGACATAGGAAAAACCAGAGGCCCAAAGAGATTTACATACTCCCTGTCCCATCCAGTTGTGACAGGGGTAGTTTGGTGTCTCTGGATCCAGCCAGTGTTTAACCCATACTTCCTGTCTTGGGGAGACAGGGGCATGCCTTGGGTGAAGTGTCATGGCCATGTTCACTTGTGCTACTGGTTCTCGAGCAGTGTTTGCTTATTTTGACAAAGGTGGTGGGGTGGTGAGCTGCCCCCCCAATGCAAGAAGGTTTCTGATGGACCAAGGACAGGATAGGGATCCTGAGGAGGTCAACCCATGTTCTTGCTGGAATCTAGCTTTGTTATTCCTGTCCTCTGCCATTATGAGACTCAACAGGAAGTCTCAGTGTTTGCCTAGGATGCAACAAAAATCTGAGTAATTCTTTTTAGACAAAATGGATTTCCTCTATTCTAACTTATAACAAGGCTTTTGCAAAGTTGGACCACAATGGTGATTCTATATTAAGAACTAAATCAATCAACCAGACCAGTCGAGCACACAAACAACAACAACAAAAAAATTGATCTGCTTCAACTTTATTTTATTGAAGCATCTGAGAACATTCTTAATTGATTTCACATTCTCTGGATTTAGCATTACTCTGACCGATAATTTTTTAAGTCTTTGGCTGCATTTGAGAATACCCATTTAAGAATCACCCCAATGGTGGAAAAAGAACAAAATGGGATTTCTGTTGTCACAGCTGTCTCCTTACCATCTGACTATGTAAGCATACAGTACTCTGAACCACTGAAAAAAAACAGCAGCCAGGAATTCTTCCAGGAAGCCAAACAGAAGCAAGGTTGTGTAGAAAACTGTGCATGCTTTTCAGGAAGGGAGGATTAGTTCTCTTTGATTTCCCACTTCAGTTTTCTAGGTCTGAAAAGACAGAAAGCGAGATTGCTGAATCCCTACTCCTCCCACAGCTTGAACCTTTAGTCTCTCTCCAGAATTCAGATCTTCAAGGAACTCTTGATCCTTGTGATGCTGGTGACTTTCAGGAAAAAATGTGAAATCAGACCTTTCCGCCCAAATCTCCTGTAAGTTCATTGGCAGTGCCCTTATCCATTTCTGTGGATATATTACTGTTACAGGCTGGCGTTTTGACATAACAACATAGGAAAAGAAGGATAATTTTGATTTAGATTTTGTTTCAGTTTCTAAAACTCTTCAGAATTCTTGGTAATCTCTGGTACTGAGGTTGAGGGGAAGAAAAAGAAAGCGAGTACAAACTTGAATGTCCCAAACCTTAGATTCCATCATTGGGTAAACCTTCCTCTTTGATTGCTTCCTATTTTTCTTCTGCCCTCATTCACACTGCATAATTCATACCTTTCCTCAGGTCTCAATGCCTTTCTCCATTTGACACTTTGTATCAATGATTAAACATATAATGTTGGTGTTTTTCAGCTTTTAGCAATTTTGGGGAGAGTTGCTTCCAGACTGCTCCTAAAAGTTCGAGTTAATGATCTCTTAATCATTGTGGTTGTGCTTGTTTGTAGTGACTTTGCACTAAAGGGAAGGTAACTAATGTTTAATGAGATCCTCTGTGTCAGATTATTATTTTTTTTTTCCTAAGATTTTTATTTATTTATTTATTTGACAGACAGAGATCACAAGCAGGCAGAGAGGCAGGCAGAGAGAGAGGAAGGGAAACCGGCTCCCCGCTGAACAGAGAGCCCAATGCGGGGCTCGATCCCAGGACCCTGGGATCATGACCCGAGCTGAAGGCAGAGGCTTCAACCCCCTGAGCCACCCAGGCGCCCCTGTGTCAGATTATTTTTAAAGATTTTATTTATTTATTTATTTGACAGAGATCACGAGTAGGCAGAGAGGCAGGCAGAGAGAGAGGAGGAAGCAGGCTCCACGCCGAGCACAGAGCCGGATGTGGGGCCAGATCCCAGGATCCTGGGAACATGACCTGAGCCAAAGGCAGACACCTTAACCCACTGAGCCACCCAGGTGCCTCTGTGTCAGAAACTTTTATGTGAATTCAGTTTATCTTTACAGTAATTCCAAAAATGTAGCAGTAGAGTTTCTCTTTTGGAGATGAAGACCAGATCTGAAGTCTGTGTGACTTGTTCAAGTTCTCAGAGCTGGTGCCTGGTGGAGTAGAGAGCCCCACTTCCCCAGTGCTCTCACGCCTGGCCTCTCAGGGGGTAGTCCACAGAGTAGCAACAAGACAGCCAGCCAAGCCCACAACCCCCAAACGGAAACCAATAGTGCAAGGAGAACTAAGTCCTAAGGGGAACTAAGCTGGAAACTGCAGTAGATTTCAGTCAGGTTTCAGGGACCCTTGCTTCCTGGTGGCACTGTTTGCTTAGGTGTGATGTTGGGCATCTGGTTTTCTGGTTTTCTAGCTTTGATTGAAGCGGTAGGTTGGGAAAGATGAAGAGCGGTGTGGCAGTAATGGTGACCTCCAGACTAAGTTTGGAGGTGTAGAAACCCCACCATCACTATCGTTATCTGTTGTAAATATCTGCCAAGCACTTTTTTCTTCAACGACAGCTCTCTGTTGATGAAATGATTTAGAAAGCCTCTGTCATGAGACACGGTTCAGGAGAAAATGGGGGCCTAAGTCAGAATTTCTTGGGCTATGTTTGAACACACGGGGAAAATGCTAAAAAGGCAAAAGCAAACAAAACATTGATAATTGTTTAATGTTCATTATAGTTACCACAGTACCTTGGGCTTGAATTTGTAGCGTAACAGGGTTGTAGTTTGTGATGTGGGTACAATTTATGATGTCTAATCAATGCCCATATCATAGGATTTGTAGAATACCTTTAGTACTTTCCATGGCTATAAAGAATTATGATTATTTTATTTTTACGAGATGGTAGATCCTGTTTGTGACAGTGGTAATACTGAATCCTCGGTCAGAAACAGACACCCAGTTATGGTACAGTTCTCAGTGGGAAAGATGATTTGTTTTAGGAGTATCCCTTTCACAAAGTGATTTTAAGGATTTTAATGTCACAGAAGGAAATATTATCTGCACAGCACTTTAATTTTTTTAATTTAATTTATTTTTTTTTAAGATTTTATTTATTTTACAGACAGAGATCACAAGTAGGCAGAGAAGCAGACAGAGAGAGAGAGAGAGGAGGAAGCATACTCCCTGCTGAGCAGAGAGCCCGATGTGGGGCTTGATCCCAGAACCCTGGGATCGTGACCTGAGTTGAAGGCAGAGGCTTTAACCCACTGAGCCACCCAGGGCCCCTGCACAGCACTTTAATTTTAATGCTTATTTGATATCGAATGCTTTCTACATACCAATCCGTCTCAAATTTTGAAAATCTGATGATATTCACAAGTCTCAAAACTGAGTTGATGTATTTTTTCTGAAGTATTGTGTACAAAGGATAGACTTGTTAGCCTGTGGTTTGATCCTGAAATACAGAAGCGTGTTAGCTAGGTGTGTAGAGCTCTGTAAGCTTCTGAAATGCTTCCTCTCTACCATCTTCCTTAAGCCTTACATGCCTTAGGTCTTAAGTGCCCATTTTAAGGAAGGATGGGTGAGTCCTGTGATCTTACTGCCTTTGCACTGTGAAAGTCTTTTGTTGTGTTCATAGATGAGGGATTGTCCTGATTGCTGGGAACATCCCTGGCTGTTACTGTTCGTCGGAGCCATTTGGTAATTAATCATGTTCCCTTATCTGATAACTTTGTCTTCTGTTTTTATTTTAGTAGACGCTTAAAGAATATTTATCTTTTTATACATATTGGCTTTATTTTTCTAACTAGCCTGTACAAATCTCGGGTGTGTTCTATTTCTTTATATTCCTTATATTACCTGGCATATCCTAGGCCATCAATAACGTCAGTGAATCTGGAGCGGGAATAAGGAAGACCGATACCCTGATTTGCATCCTGCCTCATCTGCTTCCTTTCTGGGGCAGGGTTTTGTTCTTGAAGCCAGGCAAGTCTCGCACTGCTTTGTCTCCCTTCCAGGCTCTCACTTTCAGGCGTGTCATTGCCCAGCAGACCATGGTGCAACAAAGAGGATTGGAGCCCACTCTACTCTGTTTTGCCAAACATTGACTGCTCTGATAAATCATCTATTGGCTAAGCTAACTTTGGGGAATTATCTGTGGACTTTAATTCTATTTGCCGGCCCCATCTGGTTGCCATGGATACTTGCTGTGGCAGAAGGTTGTCCTACAGACATTGTACAGGGTGTTGCCTGTGGCAACAAATAGCTCAGGAGGAACAGGGATGGAACATATCAGATATTCGCAAGGAGGGCAGTGACTTTGGCTGGATGGACCCAGCAGCGGCTGCGGGGCGAGGGGGTGGTTGGCATTTTAGGAAGGTAGTTGGGGCTGGGCTTGCGAAGGGAGTGTGTGGTATCAGGAAATGGTGTCACTGCAGGATGTGATCCTTGCTGAAGAGGTTCCTTAACAGCAGCTGGTGCATTTGGGCTGGTGATCAGCCCCGTTATGATGGGGGATTCTGGCTGCAGGTGATCTGCAGAGATCCAGGTGAGCTCGAGGTAGAGATTGGATCAGGTATTAAGCAGAATAGATTAGGGACAATAGTCAATGGCAATCGTCATTGATCGTGGGCATTTAGCCATGAAAGGAAAGGGAAGGCAGAGTCTCAGGGTCCTAAGGAGAGAAGGTCCTAAGGCACTCCCCCTCTAACAGAATTGAACCTGTGATTAGCCCTGGAGTTAGAAACTGCTGTAGAAGAAGGAGTATGGACCTGGAGCAGGAAAATTCTGAGTCCAGACCCCTGCTATTTCACATAGAACCTTGCTACCTCTAGAAATTCTTTGTGCTTCTCTAGGTCTCCGTTTCATCTGTAAAATGCAGAGAATAGGTTGATGTGCATTTTCCAACCTATGACCTGCATAGTGTTATCTTTTGTGAAAAGCATTCCGTGTCAAAATAGTTTGGGGAATGCTGTATGGTGTATCTTCCTCTGATATCACCAATACTTAATATGTTCATCATTATCTTAAAGTAGCCAGTGATGACCTATGATTGATTTTCATTTAGCCTAGTGTCTCTCAAACTGACTGACCATGGAATATCTTCTCACCAGAGCAGCCGTTGACCTGGTGAGGGGGCCTAGAGTTTGGAAACGCAGAATTTGAGGAAGACAGCTCTATGGTTTCTCAGATGCCTGTCAGTTGAGCAGACCCTCACGTTCGTCTACCATTCATTCATGAAGCCACTGATACACAAATGCCCTGGCCAGTTGGGTAGCTACATATGGCTCCTTCCATTCACTTTTAACTTGGTTTTTCATCCTCTCTTTCCTCTTGAAAGTTATGGTGGGGACTCCACTGCTGTTAGGGATTTCCTGTCCCTCAGCAGAGGAACACTGGTCCCTGTTTCCCAGATCACAACACAGAGGAAGGGGTGTGGCAAGTGCCTGTAATTGTTCCTCCTTCCCCTCTCAGAGCACTGGTAGTAGGTATAAAGTTAGCCTCCTCAGATCTGCTTGTCTTGCAGCCCCTTTAACTTCATCTCTTAGAGGCTTTTGGAAAACTCACCCCCACATCAGATATTTCTGTCAGTGGGAAAATGTTTTCCTCTTTCTAAACAACTGATTTACAAATAAGCTTCTGGAATTCAGCCCATCACCCCACGTTCTGTGGGGTTGGCTGAGGTAATTCCTCAATACAATCTGTTTAAACATTTTGTCATCAAGAGTAGGAAAAAATACTAATTGTTTTATCAGACTGCATTTTGCATAAATAACTTAAGAACAGCTTGATCCTCACTTCCACCCCACTCCCCCAGCAGTCTTTTGGGACTGGGAAAATTTCATAAATGGGGGAAGTAAACGTGACTGTGTTTTAGTGATTGAATATACTTATGGTAATGACTTTAAGACTGACAATATTTACTCAGGTAGCAAGCGTTCATGCCGTTTACACCACATGTCTAACATTGCACCAGGCACTGTGGGGTGCCAGCCACGCTCTTGCCCTCAAGGAATGAATGCATCTGAAGAGGTAAGATGACCATAAGACCACCTTCTTTGAGGTGGCAGGTGGATATGTAGGACCTGGGAAAATGTGTGTAAACAGAGTAACTGCAGACAGAAAGTAATAAATCCAGCTTCCCTGCTTGGGGTTAAGTTGGAATTTTCCAGCTTGGTGGGAATGGGCAGATAAGCCTGCTCAGTAGTGGACTCAGTGTTGGGAGACCTGGAACCAGAACTGACTGGTGACAGGGGAATGTGATGTTAACAGTTAAGTAATCATAATAATGAATACATTCCTGTGATATGTTTGTTAAAAGAGCTTAGAGAGTCGGATTAGTTGACTGCTAAGGAGATTATACATTTTGAGTAAAATAAATTTCAAATTTTCATTTGGAATCATCCTAAGAACTCTCCCATGCCAAATTTGGTTTGGATAGGATAATTTTTTTTCTTTCTCCCCCCCCCCCCTTTTTTTTTTAAGATTTATTTATTTGAGAGAGAGAAAGAAAGCAAGAATGGGGAAGGGGCAGAGGGAAAGAAAAGCCAAGCAGATTCCTGCTGAGTTCGGAGACTGATGTGGGGCTTGATCCCATGAGTCATTAGATCAAGACCTGAGCCGAATCCGAGAGTTGGATGCTTAAGCAACTGAGCCACCCAGGCACCCCTGGTTTGGGTAGCTTTTTAACCATTAATGTTTGTCACATCACTTCAATGGTTATATGGACACTTACCTGATTCTTTAATAACCTGTTCTTGGATGTCAGGGACTAAATGATCCTTTTGCAGCTTTCATTTTTTTCTCTTACATATTTAGTTAAGCAAAGTCTTAGAATTGTAGTTCTGTTTTAGCTGTGTCCAAGGGCCCACATGAAGGACCTCTGCTCCTGTTGAATGCGTAGAAATATCAGTTACGGATTTATCTGAGTTTTGCTTTGGGCTTTGTTATTATTTATAAAATTTAAGAGCTATCAATGAAACTAGGTGGTCAGTTCTTTGGAAGGCATGGACTGGCTTGCAGGGATAGACACAGTCTTCATGCTTGACGTGGAAGGCATCCCTAACCTTTCCTAGATCCCATCCAACCTCTCTTTGGAATTGTCCTGATACTGTTGTGGGGATAAAACAAAGTGTCCCAAAAGTACACAGTAAGGAGGTATTCTGTTAAATATACTCTATTAGGATTTTTTTTTTCCCCAGTACAGAAGCATGGTTGACTGCCTATAAGTGTTGGTTAAATAAATGTGTGGTTAAAGAGTCCTGCTTCTGTTTCCGGCAGTTATTCACAAAATGGCAAAATGGCACCTTTCTATAGTAAGCAGACATCATTGACATTCAATAAATTGGAAGTATTAATAATAGTTGTCAAAAGGTTCTTAAAATATCTTTCTTTTTGTGTGTCTTATTTCTTTTTGTGTGTCTTATCCATGGCTGGAAATCCATTCTTTATTTTTTTTTTTTTAAAGACTTTATTTAACAGAAAGAAACACAGTGAGAGAGGGAACACAAGCAGGGGGAGTGAGAAAGGAAGAGAGAGCAGCAGGCTCATCGCTGAGCAGGGAGCCCCATGTGGGGCTCAATACCAGGACCCTGAGATCATGACCTCAGCCGAAGGCAGGTGCTTAATGACTGAGCCACCCAGGTGCCCCTGGAAACCCATTCTTAAGCCAGAATTATAATTTTTTTTTCTGTTATGTGTTTAAGTGGAATTTCTATTCATAGGGCTAATTTTAGCTTTATGCATATTGGAAAATTAACTCAAGCTATCTAAGGCAGTATAAGAGATGCATGTAGTAAATGGAAGATGGTAAAGGGGAAGACTTTTCTTTTCCCATTATTAAAAGCCTATATTTCCCATAGCTAAGCCAATTCAGCAAAGACATGTAGGTACCAATTATGTAAGATTTTCCTTTGAAGCAGCAAACTTTAATTAAAATATATAGTTGCTATGGTTTCCGAGCCATCTATTTGAGCAATTTATCTGTAAAGATATTTTCACAAAATAAATTCCATGTTAATTGGAGGTTTCCTTCTGTATTAAGGAACACACTTACACCAGCAGGTAGCAGTTGAGAAAGTCTAAGCTGGTGTTGCTGGATGTAGCATTTCTCCCAAATCTTCTCTCCAAATGAAACATTATGCCATTTTTTCATGAATATTAATGTTTGAATTAGGGCTGTCTATCTCTGCTTGCAAAGCTAAGTGGGAAATTAAATACTTAGCCAAGCAACCCAGTTCATCTGTCCCCAGACTCTATTCCTTCCTCATTAAGAGGAAATTTTACCTGAAATATTGGAGTTGTGTTCATAATAGGAAATGAGCTTTTCAGAGGGGAGTTGAAAAGGGTGTTTGTTTCAAAGCCCCCAGCAGAATAGTCTGACTGATGCTCTTAAACAGTCTTTGGAGTTTAAACTTTAAAAATTGAAATAATTTCAATTTAAAAATTGAAATAATTTTTTAAATTCCAAGTGGTTCGTGGATCTGCTTGCCGGCTGCTCTGTAACCTCCAGTCCTACTTTCCGCATATTGCCTCCATCCTGAGTTCTGTGGCCCTTTTTTTCCAACTTAAAGATTTTTTTTTTTATTCATTTGACACACATAGAGAGAGAGAGAGAGTACAAGCAGGAGAAGCAGCAGCAGAGGGAAAAGGAAAAGCAGGCTCTCCACTGAGTAGGGAGCCTGATGCCAGGCTCCATCTCAGGACCCTGGCATCATGACTAGAGCCCAAGGCAGATGCTTAATGGACTGAGTCACCCAGGTGCCCCACCTGTGGTCCTTTTGATGTGAAGATGGAGGATTATCCTACTAATCTCCTCTTTCTGTCCTCTTTCTCTGAGTAGATCACCACAAAGTTTCTGGAATGCAGTCCATCTTCTTTATTCTTTTAATGAAGACTGATGTCTGCTGTGTAGGTCATCTACTGAAAGGCCTTCCTCTGGCATGTTTGTATAACAGACCAGAGTTCTAGAGCCTGTATAATCTGCCTATGGATACCTTACTTTTTCTTTTTTTTTTTTTTTTTAAAGATTGTATTCATCTGAGAAAGAGAGAATGAGTAAGCGAGAGCATGAGTAGGGGGAGGGGTAGAATGAGAGAGAGAATCTTGGAGTAGACTCTCTACTGAGTATAGGGCCTGATGCAGGGTTCCATCCCAGGACCCTGAGATCATGACCTGAGCCAAAGGCAGATGCTTAACCGACTGAGCCGCCTAGGAGCCCCAGGATATATCCCTGGTTATATAAACTTATAGAATTTTAGAGCTGGGAGAAATCACATGACCTCCCATGACCAAGCTGTTTTGAGGCAGATACAGATTTGCTGATTAACAGTTTTCTTTCTAATTTTACTCTCGATTAAAAAACCAAAAAATAAACTTTGCTCATTTCCATCTCACGGCCTCATCCTGTAACCATGGCTGGCTCTCATTCATTCAGTATTTATCAAGTTTTTAAATGCCCATTCCTAAGAGAGGCCTTCCCTGACCATCCAGTCATTCGTTCACTCCCCTTAACTCTTTTGACATTAATTCATTTCTTTTCTTCTTCTCTCTTGCAATCTGTCGTTTGCACTCTACTATATCCCAGTGTCCAGAGCATTCAAATATTTGTTGGATAGGCAAATCTACTCTTTATGGTGACCTTTGTTGGGACCTAAACAGTGTTTATTAACAGCCAAAGTATAACTGGTCAGTTTATGGACACTCATCAAACAAATTTTGGCCACACTTAGTCTTGTAATTCATGCTGCTTCAAAGCAGAGGCATCCACTTTTTTTTTAATCTCCCCCATTTTTCTTCATCTGGTTTTCACTCCCATTTCAGATTCCCTCTGCTGCTGTCCAGTGCTCCATGCAGTAGTCAAGGTGCTCTCGGTGAATGTGGCTATGACTTGGCAATGTTGGTGTGGCTGGCTGAGACCAAGCAGCCCATGAAGGTCTAAGATGAGAAAGCTAGGCTGACGATCATGTATGT
The DNA here is from genome assembly GCF_030435805.1 of Mustela lutreola. Classification (NCBI taxonomy): domain Eukaryota; kingdom Metazoa; phylum Chordata; class Mammalia; order Carnivora; family Mustelidae; genus Mustela; species Mustela lutreola. The sequence continues at coordinate 80,240,316 of NC_081298.1, forward strand.
GGACCACAGTGGCATAGAAGGAGACACAAACGTTGAGCATAGTTCTTTCTGCCTCTATGGCCCTGGAGTAGGAGGGCAGAGTTAAGCAGAGAGGGCCAGTGGTGGTGGTGGTAAAACCCATCTTTGCATTAGGAGTCTGGTACTAACGGCAGCTGGGGTTTGCGGTCCTCAGTGCCTTACACTTAGTTACTTAGTCTTCCACCTAGGAGGTACATAGTGTTATTAACCCATTTTACAAATGGGGAAACTGAGACACAGGAGTGTAGTAACCTCATTAAGGCCACAGAGAAGGGGGTGGGGGGAGCCAGGATTAAAGCTCAGGTAGTCTGACGCCAGCATCTGGGCTCTTAACTACTTGTTTCTACCAGACGACCCCCCATGAGTGTCCTGGGGGAGTGATTCTTACAGCTGCATAAAGAGAATATTGCACAGACAAAGCAGGGTCATATAAAAGCTGGAACTGTCTGGAAGATTTCTAGTTAAAGCTGATAGAAGCAAATGAACAGGAAAGATGCCTGGTCCTGGAAGTCAGGCACAGGGCAACTGGAGTAAGCTCCAAGCCTGACCTTTGTCCCTAACATGCCTCCTTTGAAGGTCTAGGGCCCGCCTTCCTTCCTGGCCTTTGCTTTCTGTAAGGGTGCCGTGCTCCACTCCCCAGCCTGACTTTTGGTTTGTGGCTGGATTCCAGGTCTGGTTCCTGAGCCTGGAATCTGGTTTGTCAGAGCAGATTGTAAGCATGTGCATATGGGACACAGACTTTCAGGAGTACAGAAGGTTGGGATGACTTAGGCACCTGGGTGGCTCAGTGGGTTAAACCTCTGCCTCCGGCTCAGGTGATGGTCCCAGGGTCCTAGGATCAAGTCCTGCATTGGGCTCTCTGCTCAGCAGGGAGCCTGCTTCCTCCTCTCTCTCTCTGCCTACTTGTGATCTCTGTCTGTCAAATAAATAAAATCTTAAAAAAAAAAATAAACAAGTAGCTTTTAAAAGGCCACTTAAAAGAACACAATATCAGTAAGTGTTGTTTTAGAACTAATATTGCATGTACTTTCCAGGTGCTGATAAAAGTGGAATAAGATCAGTAGGAAACACAGTAGAACAAATTAAAGAGCGGGCACAACTTATACTGCTGTGAGGCTCAAGTCATGTAGGAGACCCAGGCACCAAAGGCTGGGCGCTGTGAAATGTCCTGGAAATTGGCTAGGAAATTCACTGGACCCCACAAAACAGGGTGATTGGGTAATGAGCAAAGGCCTCGGTTCCGGAGACCAAAGAGCAAGACAGAACATGGCTGCTGACAGTGTAAGAAATGGAGGCTGAATCCAGCCACTGGGAAGGAGGCTGGGTTAGGGCTCCAGGGATGCTCTGTATTGAAGTTAACTTTGGCGCTACTGTGCAGCTGTTTGCTGTTTCGATCAGAGTCAGCAGAAGATAGTAACAGGCAGTTCCTGGCCCTCGTGTGTTTGAGAACCTTCATTTGCAACTCCTTTCCTTGGGTAGAACCTTCTCTGGCCTGATGGGTAGGACTTGGCTAAGCTTGGAAACGTTTGTTTCCTCCCTATATATCTATCAAATATTCCATGACAGTAGTGATCACAGTGCTAGTATTTTTCTAGGCCTCTTTTTTTTTTTTTAAGATTTTATTTATTAATTTGACAGATAGAGACCACAAGCAGGCAGAGAGGCAGGCAGAGAGAGAGGAGGAAGCAGGCTCCCCGCCAAGCAGAGAGCCCGATGTGGGGCTCGATCCCAAGACCCTGGGATCATGACCTGAGCTGAAAGCAGAGGCTTTAACCCACTGAGCCACCCAGGTGCCCCTAGGCCTCTTTTTAAAAATAAGGCTGATTTTACCTTATTTACATAGAATTGAGGAACACTGTCTTCAGAGTTATTATATGCGCTCCTTCCGAGTAATTTATTTTTCTCCATGCATATCGGAGCTACATTCTTGGCTTGATAGGAGTGATGGAATAAGAGAAGTTGGTGTCTCTTGATGATAGACTGACTTCCCTGTCATCCCCGCATAGGCAGCAATAGGAAAATAAATTTCAAGTGAATTGTTATTTAGATGGAGATTAATCTACCTATAGATCAGTTTGTTAAAGTGCCCATTATGAAAAGATATATATATATTTGTAAATGTAAGAGGTATCCATCATTTTTTATGATGTGAATATACATAGGCCATGGGATATTGTTTTATTCTACCTTAATGTTCCTGGGTACTTCTTAAGGACAGAATGGAAATTGAAAACAATTCATCTTGTCCCATTCTTGTGTTTAATATGATGATTTTAAGACATTCTTTCTCAGTAAATCTGCTAAGTCAGTAGCCTCAAACAGAAGCCCCATTTAGGTTGTTGGTGCTAATGGCAGAGAGCTGAGCCATACAGAGAGGGAAGAGAGATATAGTTTATAAACAATTCTGCTAGCAGACCCTCTACTTTACTGCAGTATTTTAAGTCCTTGTATAACTTAGTTTATCCTCAGGGAGAAAATAGACTTGTAATTCTTTTTACACAATGATGGTGCCCCCGTAGCTGTGTACCCATAGAGGAGCCTGGATAGGATAATGCTAAGTATAATTAAAGGTGTACATCTGCAAGAGATACCTCTTTGACCAGCCTCCCTCCACCCAGCATGCCCTGAGATATCTTATTAGAATGGGATTTTCCCAAGTGTATAAAAACATTATTTTTAAAAAAATTATTTATTATTATTATTATTATTTAATTCAAGTGCCCACTCAAGGCACTTGGGACCAGGTAGACACCCCCCCCCATTTTTTTTTTTTTTTTAATCTTAATGTGTTCTGTGGGGAATGTTTTTATTGGGATCTTATTTGTACTTCCACTTACTTTATTTACAGTTTTCTTTCTTCCTTGAAGCTAACTGCTTGCATTTTTTCCTACCTCTCAAACACTTGAACTTTGTAGAGATGTTTTGAACTCTTAAAATACTCAAAGGCCATTATTTTCATGTTGAAGAAACATGCCCCTTAGTATAATGACTATTTAGAGTTTAATGTTGGTGCCAGACTTGGAGTTATGAACATGAATAAAACACAGTCCCTTCCCTAAGGAATACAGAGTTCACAGTCCATTTTAGCATTTCATAGTTTATTTCTTCTTCAATTTTTATTTATGAACTTATTTTTTATCTGTGATTTAAGGTTTTCCCTAAACAGAATAACTATACACTGATAAGTAACTCAGTGAAAACTTAAAGATTTTCAATTCTGTCTGCTTTGAAGGTTAAGGAAGCTCTCTTGTGTTTAGTGAAGGAGAATAAAACTCATTGACTTAAGAATGCGATTTCATAATACAGCACATATCATTCTAGGATAACACATAATCAATCTGAACATTAGTATCAACAGAACAAAATTTGATAGATTCATTTTATACCAAAATTAATTTAAAATATCCTTTTTGGGGGCACCTGGGTAACTCAGTTGAGTTTCTAACTCTTGGTTTTGGCTCAGGTTATCCTCTCAAGGTTGTGGAATCTAGCCCCAAGTCAGGTTCATCACTCAGTGGGGAGTCTGCTGGAAATTCTCTCTCCTTCCTCCTTGGCCTCTTTCCCCCCACCAAATAAATAAGTAAATCTTTAAAAAATATATCATTTTGATTGTTGTATGTGTAATTTGGGGCTATACAGAGCTTGAGAAACCATTATTTGAAGATTACAGTTATTTTAGGTATAGAAATTTAGTGTACCTACTTATTTTTCCCATACCAAGAATATTGCTACATAGTTTCAGGGTCCATAGGATTTTGTGGACAAGGATGATTACTTTAAAAACAGTGCATTGAGATATTTGATTTGGTGGAGTAAGCAATCTCTGTCCAAATGCCTGTGTTACTTCTGTTAGGTAATTTGCATTAAATTGTCTCTTGCTATCACCAGGAAGAAAGTTAACAGCTTTGAGAGTGGTGACATTAAATTAAGCAGAATGAACTTTTCATTGGGTTGTCCAGCTGTTCAGAAGAAGTTCCAGGGATGAGTCAGGAAAGCAGCTTTACTTTGAAAACAGAAATCATACATTTATAAGGCAGGGGAAACTGCCTTTTGCTTTTGTCTCATTTTCTTCCAAGACTTAAGATTTCCAAGAGCTGGGTTGTAAGAAGTTTGTGAATGTTTCCAAAGGTTGCACTGTGAATGACTTCTGCATTTGTTAAGTGCACTCTGATGACTCGGCAGATCCGGGCCTTTAACTTGGGATGGTTTGATGGTTTTGTTGACTGTGAAACTTACCATCTCTGCTTTGGCTGACTCTTCTTTACTTGAAGGCTCCACCATATGAACTGAAGAGGTGATGCATTAAATTGCATCTTAGGGAAAGATAGGGTTTTCATTCTGGTCAATAAAAGCATCAGCTGAGTGATGGTATAGTGCTCTGTTATGGTAAGAGACTTTAAATCAGACCATCCTGGTGCAGGTCACATTCCTCTGCAATTTCTTTATTTAGCCTTCGCTCTGTGTCTCTACAGGACCTATGTTCTCCGGCAAAGAGGATCATTCATAATGCCACAGATGGTGGGCTTTACGGCGCAGAACTCAGGTTGAGGTCCAGAGTCGTGCTCACTAGCTTTGTGACTTTGAGAAGTTACTCACCATGGTTAAGCCTTTAGTCTTTCATCTCAAAGATGGGGGTAATAATACCTGCTTCATAGTTTTGAAGAGAGGATTAAATTCATTAACACATGTGAAAAATGCATAGGCCTTTTTAGCAAAGCATTTGATGCATGATAAATCCAGTTAAAGTAACTAGCCATTATTTGTCATTTGATTTACTTGCTTGACGAAATTGCTTAGTCTGTTGTTGCCTAGCAACTGTTTAGTGAAGACAAAATGATTGAATACTTGTGAATCTAGAAGAGTTTAAATGAACTTTGAGGTCAGCAGAAATTTTCCTAGCTAGAATGCCATCTTCCTACCAGATCCTACTTTACTATTTGAAGTGTCTCTAAAAATCAAAGGACGTGAAAAACAGGATGGAGACATTCAAGTTGGCCTCTATTGGCTGTGTTTAATGGGACTTTTGAAATATACTCCCTGTATCAAGTTTCCTAGTGTCAGAAAAAAAGCTGTTATCTTGAGAGTACCATCATTTTACTTAGATTAAGTAGTGCTTTTATAGTTTTTTGAGTCTTTGTTTTTGCACACACCCAATACTTTGTTCTCATCGATGGCATCAGTTAATATTCCTTTATACCAAGATGTTGTTTTTCTTAACCTGGTGATTTTCTTGGGTGGAAAGAGTTTTTAAGTGTACAAAGTTAGGACGGAAATCTGTAAGAAGATATTCTGAAAGGACGCTATTTGAAAATGTGAACAAACCTCGGATAAGAATGTTGAGCTGTGATAATCAGAACTGGTATTCTTCCAACACATGGGTGTGCTTCCCCGCATTTCTCAAAACATGACAACATCGTCTTAAATAGTCTCTGCTTCCCCAAGTTCTCATACATTGTAGCTGTTCCACAAATTTTTGTTTGATGTATAAATGAAATAGCAGAAATATACATGTACTGTTAGAAAGCTTATCTTGGCTGCCTTTAGTGGTTTAACCACTAGTAAGGATTATTGTAAAGTGCTTAATAATTGATACCCAGGAACTGGGGGTCTTAAAGACTCTTAAGATCATTCACTACAATATTTGTGTTTGGTGAGGGAAGATTAAAATCCACAGAGCAAGGACTACTGGCCGCTGTGCTCTGCTTCCCTCCTTCCAAAGGAGAGAGGGCAAGGGGTCCCAGAGGGTGAAGAATGAGGGGGGCAGGCTAAATGCAGCGGCAAGAGATCAACAAGAAAGTGGGAGGACTGGATTTAGGAATGAAACAGAGGTGAGAGTGAAGATGGATAAAGGGGTCCGATTAAAATATTCCCATGCACAAGACACACAGATCCAGGCTGTGTCTACCAGGGAGGCTGAGTAGTGGTCAGCTTTCAGAGGCTCGGGGCTGGGGACAAATGGGGGATTGCAGAGAGGTGTTGGCCCTGGGACTTTGCCTCTTTCCCCAGGCTTTCATACTCAGAACCAGCTCCAGCCCTCAGGCTTCCTTTCCACAAGGGCTCTTTGCTCTTGACTTTGACCTTGAAACCAAAATCCCATGTGTCTTGTTTGAGTTCCAGACTTATGCATTTAAGTCAACCTTTAAGTCTTACCACACATATCTAGTACAAATGTTAAACCTAACATGAATAAAATAGATTTCTTTATTTCAGAGCCCCCATCGTGCTCCTGTTCTAAGCCAGCTCACGATTGCCACCACTATCCATATTCATGTATCTTTGATTCCTCTTTTCCCCATAATACCTTACCTCTACTCTGTGCATGTGCTGTGTGGCCGTCTCCTCAAGGAGACGTAGCAAGTGAGGCCAGTTCTCTGTGCCCCACGGCTGTAACTCATTTGTAACCTGCACTCCTCTCTCCGCACACCTAGAGGCCCCCTCCGCCATCACTTTGCCTTTACCCATGTTCTTCTCTCCTCCACAGAGCAGCCAGGAAGAGCATTTGAAAATAAATCAGTTGTGTCACATGATAGTGGCAAAGCCCCCTTCCATAATGGCTCCTCAATGTGAACAGTATGAAATCCAGGCTCCTTGCATTGGCCCACTGACACACTGAGCAGCTGCTCTCTTTCCTATCGAAGCAGGATCCTTTCTCCTCTGTCCTTACCTCTCCGCCTTGCTTTGGCCACTCAAGACTTCTTTCTGCTCTAGGAGTGCCTGTGGCTCATTTCCACTTTGGGGACTTGACAACTCAGGTTTCAACTTGGATGCCCCATATATTTCTCTGATGATTCGGGATCTAAGCCAAGTGGTGGAGGGCGTCTGAGAGTACCATAGCCATTTATGTGTCTGTGCATGTGAGTCTGTCTTCCATTCTAGAATGCTCCTTAAGCAGAGGAGGCCTTTTTGGTTTCAGTGAGTATCTGTAGCACAGGAAAGAGTGAGTGTTTAGCACCGAGTTATTACTCAAGTACATGTTAACTGCCTGTGATTATGGAGTGCTTTTTGATAAATATACCAAAAGAGCTAGTATACCAAAAAGAAAATTGTGGTATTTCCAGTTTTGTTTATCTAAATTAACTATCCGTTATCTGTGTGCACAGAAAACGCTAAAATCCACCATCTGTTATATAGATTCTAGAATGTTATATCTAGAATCTAGATATTCTAGAACAATCTAGATTATTCTAATTATTCTAATTCTAGAATAATCTAGATTATTCTAGAATAGCCATCATTAAGATTCATCCATTATCTGTGTGCACAGAAAATGCTATGACATTGGGAAAACTTAGCTTTTCTTATGTGAGGGAACTACTCCCTAATTGTCTTACAGTGAGTTTGTTCTGCCAACTGTTTCATAGCCAGGGCTGGGAGCATATATAGGCTCAACTGAAAAAATCTTTATGAATTCCCAAATGACGGGATCCAAATTAATGATGCTTTGCTGTGTAATTTGATAAAAATTACTTTCCTGACAAGTATGACAGTAGAAACTACATACAGACTTTTAAAAGACATTTAAATGTTAAAAAAAATAAAAATACATAAAAGCCAAAATAATTATCTAAAGAGTAATATTTTTGTAGGTTTTATGTCCTCTGAAAATTTTCTTACAGATCTACTTCCTTACATATTTGTTGACAACACTGACAAGATATGCTTACAAGGGGGCCTCCTACATTGAAAAAAATTGTTACATTTATTAAAATGACATCAGTTTTTATGCTCTGGCCTTGGTAAAAGGCAGCTATTTTCTCTAGGAAATGACAAGGACAGCAACAACGTAACAGTGGAAAGTAAGACATATTTGAACCCCGAATAGCTGTGAAAATGGTACTCATGCTAAACAGCTTTTTAAAGTTTGATATATTTTCCATATAGTCCCCCATCCTTTTGCCAATTTATTGCTGTTTACCTAGTGCTTCCTTTGTGGGGCTGATGGTTTCAAAGAGAATAGTAGAAGTGAAGGCAATGTTAGGACCTAAAACGTTCCTCTGAATCAGACTTCAATTTAGATTGCATGTTATAGTGTGTTTTTAAGGTGAAAATCTGACTGCATGTAGAGTTAATGGCTTCAAACTGTCCGAGAAGAGGGACTCCTGAGTGGCTCCGTGGGTTAAAGCCTCTACCTTCGGCTCAGGTCATGATCTCAGCGTCCTGGGATTGAGCCATCCATCGGCTCAGCGGGGAGACTTCTCCACACCCCGCCCCGCCTGCCTCTCTGCCTACTTGTGATCTCTCTCACTGTCAAATAAATAAACAAAATCTTCAAACTATCCGAGAAGAACAAGCTTTGCATAGGAGTGGGAGCTCTTGAGTACAGGGTGATGGGACATTCATTCATTCCTTCCTTCATCAGTAAGTTATTGAATACCTTGTAGCACATAGGTGAACACCACATAGCACATAGGTCTGTGCTAGTCATAAGGCAACTCAGAAAGGAACTGGAAGTCAAGAACTTGCCACACGGAGCCTCCAGCTGCGTGAGAGAGAGAGAGAGAGAGAGAAATGGAGGCTGAAACCATCATGTATCTGTTACCAAGGAATAGGCCAGGTGGGTGACAGCAAATACGTAACAAGTGCCATTTTCTCCCATTTTAAAAACACTTTCATTTGGGAAGAGGAGAGACTAGGACAAATCTTTGGTGACTATTTTCTGGTATAAAAGTTAGGATTATTTTTTTTCTAATTTCTAAATTGACTTATATGTAGATCCTCAGGTTTCCATACCCATTTAATGATTTCCTCTTTTATCGACAATAAATGAAACAAAATCTCAACTGTTTAAAAACACACAGGACTTGTGTGGCACTAGGAGAAAGGCACTCGTGATGTTTTGTGTCAGAGCAGTCTTGGAAAGAGATGTGGTATTTTCAGCCTTCATTCTAATTGAAATAAATAGGACAGCCCCTTGCTCTGATTCCTTTACCTTTTAAATGACAGGTTTTTCCCTTCTCAAAGAAACATAACCTGTTTTGATATGGACCGCTGACCACCGTCCTGGTCCAGTTGCCCTCTGACAGCTCCAAGCCCTTCCCTCAGGCTCAGTGGACACCTGCTGGTACCCCCACAGCTGTGTGTGTGCCATTGGACCCTCAGGACACCCCCCACAGAGGGGGGCTGGGAGGAGATGTTCAGTGAAGGTGCCATGCTAACCAAAATGCCAGCTTACTAACTAGAGTGGATTTCCAGCAGCCAGACATATTTTATATGGTCTTCTAAACAATTAGTGGTAGAAATGGTCCATTTTTTTTGTGCATCCTCACAACTGTTGTTCTGTCTCTTTGCTCCCTATTCTTTGTCTTCTCGTTCCCTGTTTACCTCTTTCTTGTTCTTGCTTCCTCTCCACCCCCATAACATACACAACACACACACACACACACACACACACACACAATTTTTTTAGCCTGCTTGGCACATTTCACATTTTCTTACTGAAATTACCCATCAGTGATTTGATCTGGCATAATTTGAGAACCAATGCCAAGTTTCCACCCAAAGTTTCGCATTCTCTAGTAGGTTTCTGAAATGGCACAACGGAATTGGTATCAAGCTCCATTTATTTATTTATTTATTTATTTATTTATTTATTGCTCCATTTAAATATGAATCCTGCCTTGCCTGGAGTGATGGATAAGTGTCTACCTATACTATAAAATAATTCCCTTTCAGGGCACTGTTGGCATAACTGGGTGACACATTCAGTACATTTTAATTGTAAGAGACCCTATTCTAGGCACCTGGGGGGCATCCCTCAACACAGCAAGGGTCTCTGCCTTGTGGAGTTTACACTCTGATAGGGAGAGACTGAACTTCTACAGTAAAGATAACGTGTGCACAAGTTAATTTGTATGATAGAAGGTGATGAAGCGTTTTGAGAAAAGTGAGTACAACAGGCTTGGAGCGCAGGAGGGTTAGGGTAGAAGTGGAGGTGTTTGTGTGTGTGGGGGGGGGTTGGATAGAATGAGGTGGACTCCGTGAGTCACATGGAGAATCTGAGATTTTGACAAAGACTTGTGGGAAGTGAAGAATTCAGCAAGCAGCTCTCTGGGGGAGGAGCCCTGCAGAAAGTGAGAACAAAAGAAAGCAGGAGCACACCTAGGGTATTGAGGACAGAAAGACAGATGCGTGGCTGAAGCATGGGGTGGGGTGGCATGAAGGTTGACAGGTACCAGGGGCCCAGATCATATTGGGCTCTGCTGGACTTTTGAAGGACTTTGGCTTTTATGTGGAGGAAAATGGTGGGTTCCTGCAGAGTTCTGAGTGGAGAAAGAAATGAGCAGGCTTAACATTTAGAAAGAAAACCACTGTGGGTTGAAACAGAATTTGAATGAGCATGGACCTGGGAGAGGGCGCAAGAACAGAAGCAGGGATACTTATTAGGAGACTCTGGTGAGGCTGGGTTTTCAGGATCTTTTGGGGTTAAGGTCAATAGGATTTCCAGGTGGATGAGAACTGGGGTGTGTGAGAGAGCAGAACCGAACATGTTCTAGACGTTTCTATCACAAGAGAAGCCTGTTGGTCAAAAGGTTTAAGTCTAGCCTGGGGGTAAAAGCCAAAAAGAGGACAGTGTTTCAAAAACTTAAGCAGTGGAGAAGAAGGTGACAAGACAGACGGATCCGTCTCGGGGGCTGTGACTTCCCCCTTCACAACTGCATTCCAGAATTCAAATCTTCCCAGCCTGGGCCTGTGCATTAACCTTGCTTCAGGCCTAGAACTCTCTTCTCTCAGGTCTTCACATAGCTGGCTTATTAGTAGGACATTAGCACTAGAGCTCTTCCGGGCCATGCTCCCTCACCTAGCTGTACTTCCCCAGATCTCGCTGTACCAGTACTCTGTCTTGTCCTCGTTGCGCAGATCACTTTCCCAGAACATTGTATTTTCTTTCCATTGCCCATCTCCCTCCGCCTCCTAATCCCAAATGCAAACTCCGTGAACTCACAGACTCTCACCCCCTTTTGCTTGCTGCCATATCCCCAGTATCTAGAACATTGTCTGGCATACAGGAGGTCACTCTCTGTTGATTGAAGAACTCTTGGTATTAAAGTAAATTGACCCATCTGAATTAACCCCCCCTTAGGGAACAGCACCAGTCACCGTGTGAAGTTTAGGGAATATTTTAATGTAGCATATTTGGGCAAAAAATGAAAACGGGAAAAAATAACATAGAGCAAGTAGATAAAGAGAAATCACAAGGCACTCAATACAGGATTTATTAGCAAGTGAGTTGAGAAGAGATTCATAAAATAGGAAGAATTTAAAAATTTAGGATCACTGAACTTCAAACTGAAAGCCCTGAGAGCATCCATAGGTAGATACCTCTGCAGCATCTTGTTAAGCTTTCTCCAAACTCCTCTAATAATGTGAAGCCCATTATGGTACAAAGCAGTATACTCCAGTCTTGTGATGTTCTAGTCATTGGAAAGCTGTCTTTCATATCATGCATAGAAGAATAAGGAGTGTTGCACTAGGCAGAGTAGAGTGAGTATTTGGCCAGGGGAAGGAGTCGGAGAGACTCAGACCTAAAGAAATGTGGGGCCAGGGGATAACCAGTACCAGTTTACTACATGGGAGGAACAGAATGGAAAATATTTCCTATCTCTTTCTGGCTGGCACAGAGGGAGCCCCATAGATAACGGATTGGAGCAAGACCTGATAATAATTTTTTACTTAGGACAATTAAACTTCCATTTAAAAAAAAAAAAAAAACTTCCATTAAAAAAAAAAAAAAAGATTTCTGTCCATGAATAGGGCAGGCTGAATTAAATATACAAGCAAATCTGAAAATGCTGATTCCAACAAGATTTTTTTTTTTTAATAAGAAAGGCAGCAAATTATAGTGAGAAATGTAATCACTTATATTTCTGAAGCTAATATGAATTCTAAGTAGGAGGCTGACCTTTGCTTGCCTGAGGAAAAAAGAGAAACACTTGAAGTCGGAACAGTAATAATTTTTAAAAATAATAATTCTGAAGTAATTTTCATAAGAATGTGCAAAAGCCTGCAGACAGTGAGATTAATTTGGAACTAATCCAAGCAGTGTCCTTAGAAGTTGGGGTTTATCGAAGAGATTGCCTCCAGATTTAAATCACATGGTCATTGGCCTCTGGCTGAGGGGGCTGACTCTGAGGGCCATCGAAAAGCTTCCATCTATAAACCCGCAGCCGCAAAAGTCTTCCAAGTGATTTTCTTCCCGTTTGCTCTTCCAAATGCTGTAATTTGTCTTAGAATGGACCATTACTAGATATTATTTTCTGCCCTGAAATTTTGGAGACCCGATGGTACTTCATCTAATCAAAACCACTCAGAAGTTTGACAAACCTTAGAGAGTAGCAACTACCAACAATAAACCTTTTATGTACGATAATCAGAGTAATTCGTGGGCAATTTCAAGAGTGGATATTCCCTTACAAAGAGAAATGCCGCTTTAGAAAGCAAGGGAAAGTGAGAGGGCTTAACGTTTTGAGCAGAGTATTTTCAAACTAGCCAAGGAAAAAGTCGAGCTACTTTGTGTGATTGAAAGCATTTCAGGTAAGATGAAGGCAAATCAAGTCCCAGATGTTGTCCAAAGAAAATATCAAGTTATTTTAAGTAAAGATCCATCTAGAATGTCTAAAATGAGGGAGAAGGGAGAACTTGGAATTTACCTACGTAAGAAGCTTGATACCATTTATGATTAAAAGACCCAAGACGGCAATCACTGTGATGCCCCAGCAATGAAACAAAGTCTTCTTAATGTATTTAATCCTCAGTGTTAGAGGCCAAATTAGTACCTTCTGGGTTTTATTCTCTCATCTGCCTAATGACTCAGTGCATCAGGGATAGGCTGAACTAGGAAACCTCTAAGGTACATTTCAGTTCTGAAACTGGCACCAGTTAGATGACAGGAACTTAAGAATTCTTGTGACTGTTGACCGTTTCTTGCACTTGTCTTATTGGGAGAGGGGCTGTGGACTTTGACCTGTAGGTTTAAAGAAAAGTAAGATACATGGTGATAAATCGCTTCTGCTTTGAAAATACGCCCAAGATTTACCCAGAGAATATCTTGACAAGGTCATTGACTTTTCACATCAATATTGTTTGCTTAACCTTGCTTTTCTAGTGGGTCAGTGTCCGTGGTTTCCCATGGCGGAAAGAGAAAATACCTTTTGGGGATGTTAAAAGCAAATCACCATCTGTGTAACTGGGTGTTGTTTTTTTTTTTTTTAAGATTTTATTTATTTATTTGACAGAGAGAAATCACAAGTAGATGGAGAGGCAGGCAGAGAGAGAGAGGGAAGCAGGCTCTCTGCTGAGCAGAGAGCCCGATGCGGGACTCGATCCCAGGACTCTGAGATCATAACCTGAGCCGAAGGCAGCAGCTTAACCCACTGAGCCACCCAGGCGCCCCTGTACCTGGGTTTTGATGTTGGTTTTTCCTACCCTGGATTGTGGGAAGCAACTTGGCCTTTCCTTCTTCTCCCTAATATGTCCTCTTTCTCCTCCTCCATGTGCCTCCTTTCCCTCTTCCCTGTTTACACCAGGATCATTCTAGGCTTCTGGTCCTTGCACGTCCTGTGGCTACGCTTTCATCTCTCTGGCCTGGCAAACTTCTGTTGACCCATGAAGCTCAAGTTTCTCTTTCCCGAGAATAGCAGCCAATACTGACCTCTTTCTGGGCTCACATTTCGCATGATTTCGCACTGAATTTCAGTTACCGGGTCGTTTCCTTTACTTTTCCTTCTTCTGTCCCCACAGCTGGTTATATACTTCTGAAAGACGGTTCCTTCTGGAACACATTGTAGATCTAGGGAGATCTAGGAGAGCCTAGTGTTCGGCTCTTTCTCTGGAGCCTCATTCTCAGAGCTCTGAAAGCCAAATGACCGTCTGAAATGGAAGTTTTAACAGCTGTCGGCCGCTGGTAGAAGATGGGATGATCAGTTCAAATCATAGGACATTCTAATTCAGGGCTGCATGCGCATGTGTCTGTGGGTATCACTTAATAATAAAAAAAGAACACCGCGAGCACGGCAGAATGTAGAGAACTGTGGAACCGCTGTGTTGTCACCTGAAACTAATAGAACATTGTACTTCAACTATACCTCAGTTAAGAAAAAAAGAATGCCAGTGTTTGTCAGATACTTTTCTTAGCCTAATGCCTCCCGGCAGTCCTCATACCCTGCGTGTAATGGAAAACCAGCTTATTTGATAGGTGGCACCACTTTGGGAATCCTTTGAATGAGAAAGAAAGGGGAAGAAGCAGCCTGTGGAAGGGGTTGTACCAACATGGCCAAATAGGTTGTAGCATAAAAGGGCTCCTTTTCTTTCTTATAAGGAAACTATTCCAGTGTTTTATCCAGGATTCAACTAAGACTGGGATATACATTGTGATGGATTTCCAAAGTAGGGAGTTTTGAGGTGCTTGGATGGCTCAGTCCCTTAAGCATTTGCCTTCAGGTCACGTTGTGACCTTAGGGTCCTGGGATCCAGCCCCAGGGCTCCCTGGGCTCCTGCCCATTGGGCTCCCTGCTCAGCGGGAAGTCTTCTTCGCCCTCTGACCAACCCCCACTGGTGCTCTCTCTCTTTCAAATAAATAAGTAAATAAAATCTTTAAGCATAATTAAATAAAAGTATAGAGTTTCTTACACTTTATTCCTATTATATCTTATTTTTAAATGGTTATGTATTTTCTATCCCATTATTGGCTACTTACTACTAGTCAGGCTTGGCTAGCCTGTAGAACAGTAACAAATAAATCTCACAAGCTTAAAAGTTTAACAAAATGTTTCTTGTTCTTTCCTTTCACAGCAGAAGGACTGAGTGGTTTCTTGGATGGTTTTTTGTATAGGGACTTGAGGACCCAGTGATATCCCAGAAAAATGTTTGCCTACTCCACTCCCATTAAGAAATTGTATAATCAGGTTCTTGATGAATAAAAGAACTATCAGCGGGAAATCTCTTATTTATGCATGTGCATGAGCTATTCTTCCTGTCTCCTGCCCCCCCCCCAACTCCACCCCAATCCCCTGAGGAGTTTTTTTATTGTGATATCGGTTCACTGTTAGGTAAGAATTGCAACAGAGACAACCTGGAACAATAGGGACTTCTGGAACACAAAACAAGGGCGTATAATCCTAAAGCTGAATTTGTATTCTGAGAAACATGGTCTTGCAGGAACTGGCCTTCTCTTCATCTCAACCCTAGGAAGGGGTCTGACACAAACGGGTGACGGGGGCAGTGTGTGCTGTGTTGAATGAATGAACTCAAAACCCTCCTTAGCTTTGCCTTTATCTTGTAAAGCTAATCTGTAAAAATTACTTTACCAGTCTAAAAATGTTTCCTATCTTTTTCTGTCCCAGCCTATTTTGCAGTGAATGCTGAGAAACAAAGATGGGGATTTCATCTATTTTAACTTGACATTAAAAATTGGACTTAAGGAATGTTTTCCCAGTTCAAAATTTTACCTTCTTTTTTTGAACTGACATGCTAGGTATTCCTTAATATAGGTAGACACTTAATGAAACCATCGAATATGTAAACTGAAAAAGCTTTAAAAAGAGAAGTAGATTAAAATTACTGAAGATAGTTACTGAATTAAGATCCGTTCAGTGGCATTTTCAAATGTCACCCAAAGCACTCTGTGTAGAGTCGTTTGAGCTGCTCAAAGTATCAAGGCTTTGGGGATAGTGCAGTTTAGGGAAAATAAAAATGAGGTATAAATGATGAGTACACAAGAAAAGAATTATACTTGTTTATAGTGTCAGTAGAACATTGCTGAGCAACTTTTCACTTGGATGGCCCTTATCAAGTGGTCGTTTCTCTAGAGTAGAGAGTGGGGCTTGCAAAACTGTAAATCAGGCAATTTACATTCATATTTTAATGATCTGCAAATCACTTATTCATTTGCTAGAGCAAAAGCAGATTCCTGAAATCAATATATATGTTATTCATTTATGCCCCCCCTCATTTTTTTTGCCCTTTAGAAGAGTCCATAAAGCAAACCCTTCACATTTCATGAGCTAAAAAAACGAAAGCGTATTTCTGGGCAGTGCCTCCAGTTTCCTTTACCTTGTCTTTCTTGTATGAGGGATGCTCAAACCTTAAGTCTGGCCCACTGGTGTGAGATCGATGCATGGTTATATTAATGTCAGTGATAGGGACTTTCTGCAAACATTTGTGAAAACCGGGCATGCTATAAACCCATGGGGGATGAACTTAATTGTTACATTTGCAAATTAAGGACTGAAGTTTCTTATGTATTTTAAGAAAATAAAATGCTATCTGCTTTGAAGGTCACAAAAATGGAATTGAGTTCATATAACCAATTTCCATATAAAAATTAGAGTTTTCAGGATGAATTTCAGATCAAGGTATTAATTTGCATCAATATCCATTCTAACTTCAGATTGTGAGGGGCTCCAAATATTTACCATCGAAATGCACTCCTATCTTGGTCTGTCTTACTGTTTTATGTTTCTGAAGCTGAAGAACATGCACTGAAGTTTAATATTAACGATGCTGCTCTAAGATTAACTATGGAAATACACTGGAGGAATTCTATTGTCATGTACATTTTACTATACCTGAATTATGTGTTTTGAGCATTCATTCTTGAGTAATGAATCAATGGCAACTCTGTTGCTCTAATGAAGAGTTCCTGTCAGATTGTTCCTCAACGTGCAACTCCTCTTTCCTTCACCTGTGAATCCTTTCCTGATGTAAAACTATCAACTTTAGAGTTCATAGACTCTAAGCCTAATGCTGATTGCCACCAGTCAGCACACACTTGAGCTCCTGAAGAAATGAAAACAAGAATGAGTTTTAAAGTCAGCTGCTGGCTTACCTAAAGATTTGGGAAAAACTTGGGTCTGTGTCACATTCAGTCAAAATCAGAGTCAAAATTTAGCCTCTCCTCCATTTAGCCCTTTGGTGGCGGTTCTCTGGATTATGACCATGGTATCAGGAGATTGGGGAGAAGAATGAATGTTGCATTTAAGACTAGAAGTATTTATTGGGAAAATGAAGGGACCTGGATATTGGAAATATCTTAATTTTTTTATTTTTAATATGACTTTGTAATTTACTTTGGTTATAATTAACATTACAAAAAGTCTTATGTGGGGGACAGTGCCTTGAAAGCTCAAAATGCCCAAAATAAGTAGAAAAGGGAGTAAGTGTCTTCAAGATGTTTGACATTCTGAGGACTGCATGAGGGCTGCATGGTGGAGGAAAGCCTACAGCCTAACCCCCCATAAATTCCTTTAATTATTCTTAACATGGTACAGTTGTTCAAAGTGCTTGTGGTTTCAATGGCTTTTGTTACTGGTTTTCTGGGGAGAAAGCCCTTTTTTTTAAAAAAATAACAGACTACATTGTCACTACCTGATTTGAATAAATTGAACCAGAAATATCCTGACAGTGCACTAAACAAGACCTGTGTGTATAATGTGAGTTCTTTCTTTTTAATTTTAGAATCAACCTTGTCCTATGTTAGGCAGCTGGAGGCAAGAGTAAGACAGCTGGAGGAAGAAAATCGCATGCTGCCCCAGGTGGGTGACTTCCAGAAGCTCATAGCTAGTCAGTGTCATTTGAGTTGTTAGCATTTTATCTGGAATTTAAAGTCTCAATTACATTTTCTCCTTTAAATGATAGAAATCATTTTGTAAATAGTCATTCATCAATGTAGAGTGTGATCGCTTTCCATAATGACCATCATGTTATCTGGATTCTTAAGTGTGCAACCAAAGGATGCAGATGTCTGAAACTAAGAATGCAAAGTAATTTTGAAAGGAAGGGAACAAGAGAAAGAGAAAATGAAAAGAAGTAATAAATACTTTGCTAGTACTACTCATATACATCATGCATGTAGTTGGAGAATATAGGGAAGGGCCTCTTATTTAAATGAAAATTTTGCTAACTTATGAACTAGGGAAAGCTGTAGGTAGTTTGAAGATTTCATATGTTAATTAAATTAGTACTTGCTAAAATTCTTTGTGAACTAATTGAACTCTTTCAGTGCAACAAAGCAATGACAGTAATTGACAGTTTTACTTTGGGGCTTAATTTCTTTTCCCTGGTGAATATAAAGTGGCACTTTTTTCTGGGATTTAATGCCTCACCATGTATTTATAATATTATCTCTATGGGCTGAAATATCTTGGTGAGAATGATGTTGGGCGAGGTGGTGGATCTCGGGGAATGTTTTGTTGAGGAGTTGAACAAATTACCCGATTTCTAGGTTGGTTTCCTTTACAGACACAGGGGCAGTAAAGTATTTTAATATTTTATGAAAGGAGTTTCCTAAGCATTAATCACTAGTGTTCTTTATACATTCTGTTGATGATTTCTATTTCCTAAGTGACTAATGGAAAAAACGAAGCAAAGAGTAGTTCAATGAAAGACAGAGATTAGTTATAATTCCGGAGAAGACACATAAACATGAACACTTTGCAAAGATATTTTAGATCTTTTTAAATCTTGTTTTGTTTTCCAGCTACTTTTGCTCATTAATGACGATTTGATCTGTCAGGTACTGCCTCCAAGAATGCCTTTCTCTTTCTTTCATTGGCCAGCCATCTGGCTAAAAATCATGAGATTAAATGAAATCAATCTACATCTCTCTCTGTTAAACTATGCATATGTCAATACTCGTGTTGACAGAAGGGATTATTTGCATCATAAAATAAGATACTGCTGGTAGAGTTTTCTCTTTGCTCTTCTATACTTTCCATTTTTAAAATTTTCTTTGCCATTTGTCCTTTATATGAGATTCACAGTATAACTGTGCCAGGACCCTTGACTGAAAACATCTAACTTCTTTCCGTTCCAAGAAACCTAAAAATATAATCAGGTTATTGTGAGTATCCTATATGGTTGTACCATCTCTGGGGCAACTGAGAATGTAAATGAAAAGATGAAAAAAAAAAAAAAAAAAGAGAGAGATCTGTTTCTCTGCGTGGGAATAGAGGCTCATGTCAAACATTGAAATGCTAGCATGTGCGCTATGCTATTTAAAAAGAGGCACAACAAATATGAAAGTGATTACCGGATTGATTTTTAAAAATCTGTAAAAGTGTTAGAAGTCTTGAAGCGCAATCAGAAGAGTCTTCAACTGTACTTGATATATCAAGAGTGTGCGTATTTAAATACATAGTACTTGCACAGTCGAGAAGTAGAAGAGATTAAACAACTTTTCAGGCTGAAGTCTAAAAACATATGTTTTTAAATGCATTGCTATTTTCTATCAAAGAGGTTTTCTTTCTCCCCAAGAAAAGGCTAGAAAGGATCATGTTTTACTGACTCTTAAGTTGTTATTGATGTGGGATGCACCATTATCCTAAGTACCACTAAGAATGGAAAAAGATGTTATCAATTATACCATATCAGATTCTTGCTGGTTTCAGAGATATTAAAATGGAAAAACAATGCTTTAGAATTAAACAGTTTTTTGCATGTCCAGGGTACTTTAATGAAAAGAAAATCCACTGTTTGAAACACACTGTTGGACATATATGCAAAAAATACGATAGATCTCAGTTCAAAAACGGTATTTTGTTAAGTTTCTGTATCTGAGAGTGTTGCCTTCATTTATAGCTAAGATAGATATGATAGGACCACCAGTTGCAAATACTTGTATAAATACAAGTGAAATGAGCAGACAGTAGATGAGATCTGAGGATGTTAAACAGTAA
This sequence comes from Mustela lutreola, assembly GCF_030435805.1. NCBI lineage: Eukaryota > Metazoa > Chordata > Mammalia > Carnivora > Mustelidae > Mustela > Mustela lutreola. The sequence continues at coordinate 80,260,004 of NC_081298.1, forward strand.
GTCTCAGAGCAGTGAGAATCCTGTGAAGGGAATACTCATGGAAGGCTGAGATTTGGATCGGATAACACAAAGGTGTAGGCGACTTATTCTTGGATGTTACTGGTGCTACTACAAATAATTACATGCTTTCCCTGCTGAAACTATTTCTGACTGCATGATGTTAGCTGACTTGCAAGGTCAATTCAATGTGACTAGTTGATATCCCTGCATAAATTAGTCTCAATATCTGAACACTTGATTTTCCCATTGTAGGAACTTGCTCTCTGTGCCTTGATAAGAAGGTATTCTGTTTTATTCCCAAGTTTAAAAATATATCTTCTTGATTTAGGATAAACAGGGAAAAGAATATAGTTGGCACTGGAGTTCCAAGTATATTGGATATCTCTTGTGGCTGTGGCCAGGTTCTTTGCTGATAGTTTAGCATGTAGACTAATTATGTAAAACATTTTCCTGGAGGAAGAAATCTCCTTAATGCTTATTTTTATTCATTATGTAAAATTAGGTATAATGAACTGAGAGTCACAACTTTGGCCCAGCAGTACATATTTAAAAGTAAACAAGATGAGTGTAATAAGTGCTTGTGGATTTCTCTCTGGTTAGATGCAAAGGCTTCAATTTCTTAATTTATAAATGATAAGGTTCCTCCTAGCCTTTTGGAGGCCTAAGTAGAAATAAAGCATCGGTCCAGTTTTACATCCATCAGAAATTACCAAGTCCCAGAATGAAGGGTTTTTTAAATTCATAAACAGCTAGAAAAAAGGCAGTCAAGATTGAGTTGGTTCTATCCACTGGTGAAGGGGAGCCTACAGGAGGCAGGCATGGTTGGAGTTCCAGCATGGGGCCCATGTGAGCATGTAGCTCTCTGCTCTGCCGTGATTTCTACAGTATCTCACAAGAATCACTGAGCAGTACTTTAAGGCCAGTTTGTGAACACAGTATTTCAAAAGAATCCTAAAGTAATAACAGCAAATGCAGTATTATTTGCTATTTTATTACTTGAAAATAAAATGTCTTTATATATTTGATAAGAAGACATGAGATCTACCCTCTTATCAGATTTTCGAGTGAGTAACAGTTATTATTTATAGGTGTGAAGTATATTAAATCTCTAGAACTTAATTTATTTTGCATATCTGAAATTTTGTGCACGGTGATTAGCAACACCCCACCTTCTCTTCCCCTCGGCCTCTGACAATCACCATTCAGTCTTTGCTTCTACGAGTTTGAGTATTTTAGATACCTTATGTAAGTCGAATCATGTGATACTTATCCTTTTGTGATTGGCTTATTTCATTTGTCATATTACCAAGTGATCATTACCAGATGATCCATCAATCTTACTTCTGGATATTTACCCAAAAGAATTAAAACCAGGGTCTCAAAGAAATATTAGCAATCTTGTGTTCAATGCAGCACTGTTCACTTTGGCGAAAATGGGGAAGCAACCTAAACTTCCATCAAGAGATGAATGGATAAATAAAATGTGGCATATACATATAATGATATATTATTCAGTTTTTTAAAAAGAAGGAAATCTTGGAATATGTGACATCAGCGAATCTCAAAAATTCTTTTTAGAAAGTTGGTACATTGGATGATTAAAGATCACCTGAATTTAGGATATCCTTCCTTGGACACATAATCTAACGTGGATATTTTTTTACTGATTACATAGAAAAACATTTCATGGGATTGCAGTGAACCTCTCATAATACACACAGTGTTAAAACTGCTCAAACTGGTCTATCAGCTCCACTGTGTACATATTTAATATGATAGTAATGCTAAATGAAGATTTTATGTGAATTAGATAAATGTAGCCACTGTATATGAAGTTTTTAAAATTTTTAAATCTAATGAGGTGGAGTCACCCGCAATGATGTAAGTAGATATTTATAGATAAAAGACCCAATATGGTAGGAAGCAAGTGCATGGAATTTTATATCAAATTTAAAAGTGATACACCTATTTTGTGTATAGACATTTATACATAAACACAAACTTTCTGTGGATAGAGAATCCTCAATTTTCAAAGCTGGGTAGAATCTCACATATCACATTGAACCACCTCATTTTTAAAAAGATTTGTATTAACATATAATGTATTATTTGCCCCAGGCTACAGGTCTGTGAATCGGCAGGATTATACATTTCACAGCACTTACCATAGCACATACCCTCCCCAGTGTCCTTTGTCCAGCCACTCTATCTCTACTCTCCCAACCCCCCAGCAACCCTCAGTTTGTTTGTGAGATTAAGAGTCTCTTCAGGTTTGTCTCCCTCCTGATCTCATCTTGTTTCATTTTTCCCTTCCCTACCCGCCCTGTCTCTCAAATTCCTCATATCAGGGAGATCATATGATAATTGTCTTTCTCTGATTGAATTATTTCACTCAGCATAATACCCTTTAGGTCCACCCACATCGTTGCAAATGGCAAGATTTCATTTCTTTTGATGGCTGCATAGTATTCCATTGTGTGTGTGTGTGTGTGTGTGTGTGTGTGTGTACGTACCACCTCTTCTTTATCCTTTCATCTGTTGATGGACAGCTAGGTTCTTTCCATATATTGGCTGCTGTGGTCATTGCTGCTATAAACATTCAGGTGCATGTGCCCCTTTGGATCACTACATTTGTATCTTTAGAGTAAATACCCAGTAGTGCGATTACTGGGTCATAGGCTAGCTCTATTTTCAACTCTTTGAGGATCCTCCACGCTGTTTTCCAGAGTGGCTGCCCCAGCTTGCATTCCCACCAGCCATGTAGGAGGGTTCCCCTTTCTCTGCATCCTCGCCAATATCTATCATTTCCTGACTTGTTAATTTTAGCCATTCTGACTGGTGTGAGGTGGTATCTCATTGTGGTTTTGATTTGTATTTCAATGATGCCAAGTGATGTGGAGCACTTTTTCATGTGTCTGTTGGCCATCTGGATGTCTTCTTTGCAGAAATGTCTGTTCATGTCTTCTGCCCATTTCTTGAGACAACCCCATTTTTTTAAGTAAAGGCCATGATTTTTTTTAAGTAAAGGCCAAGATTCACAGAATGTCAAGAGTATAGTCCTAGTCAGACAGCTAATGAAGGACGGACTCAAGTTAAGATGTGGGCCTATTCAGTGCTCTTCTAGAAAATGCATAGCTCCTCTTTAATCATTTCATACTATTTATGTCATTCAGTATAGGTAAGCTGCTAAATCTGTTTTTATCTTATGGTCAAATTCTTTTTTTAAACACTTATTTTAACATTGCCTTTGTTTAGCCCACTAAGATTTATCAGACATTCTATTCCTTGGTTTAAAGTAAATGTTCTATTTTTTTTTTTTTTTTTAAGCCATGAATGGTATCCATCATAAATTTTAAAAATTGCATTTTATAGAGCCTTCTCCTCCCTGACACATTTCCAAAATACTTCAGAATCCTGGTTTAGTACAAACATACACACCCTTATCTGCATGAGACATTCATACTGAACAGAATGTGGTCCGAGAAGCCTTTTTGTTCAGAGTGAATTGGAGATGGGTGGTGGTGAGGGAAACAAATAGTTATAGTAGTAGTTTTTAAGGTACCCATGAAATTTGTTACTTTAGCCCAAATTTAAAAATCTTGCTTGGAACACTCAACTCATCCCATGATCATTTTCTTGATGGTCACAAGGATTTTTAATCCAGACCTGTCTACAATGTTTATGTGCTATATCTGTGAAGAAGTCTACTCAGCCAGAAAATATCTTAAAGTAGAGTTAGAGCACACCTCGCTGAAGAGTTTATTATAAATAATACCGTGTTTTGAAGAAATCAGTCACTAGTCCAACTTCACCATGAGGTAAAAGCCAATTTTTTAAAATTCTTCTCACCTATTTTGTGTTGAGTTTGGGTTTTGCATCAAGAAGAGACCAGAAATAAGCAGTTTGCTCTGATTCCAAAGTCAATTAAGTACATTTGTTAAAAGTCCTACTGGGAAATCTGTTCCCTCTCTTCAAATGCTTCAGCACCAGCATCTGCCTGGAAAGCACTCTGTGTCCTTTGTGCCCCAGAGTCCCTCTCCAAAGCAAACCACCCACCTCTTGAGATTAACTTTTTAGAGATTCATTAGAATCCGTAAAGGTACCCAGATCTTGTGTCATGTGGCTGCCCATGTGCTGTGGGTTCAGCAAATGTGTTTGAAAGGCATGGCAACTCGATCGCCACTGTGTGGGCTCCTTTCAGCAAGTGTTTCTATTTCTGTTGTGCTAGCACACACAGAAGAGTCTAAATTTAGGAACGGAAATGAAAAAATCTTCCCCTTGCGTAATTTGGTTACAGTGTGGCCTCACAATGCAGTGCATTGGGAAGGAGGCAGGGTCGTTTCCAGAGCAGTTTCTGAACAAAGGAAAGGAACCTGTCACCATTGCCAGGAACGCTGAGGAGGGTACACGGGCTCTAAGGAAATTGAGCTTGTCACTTCCATGGCAACACACCCCAGGTCCAGCCTCACGTCTCTGAAAAGCTCCCTCACGTGTGTGTACCTATGCAGATGGCCATTGTCTCAGACAGAAATGAGAGGATTCCTTCTGACACCGAGATTTCCCTCATGTGCTTCTCCTGTCTTTGCCGTGGAGATACTTATTTTGTTGCTCTTCCTCTTTTTTTATTTTCTGTCGTTGTTTCTCAAGTCATTTTTGTCTTATAGGACCTTAAATATCTGGCTTTTCTAGTGTTTGGAATTGCTGTGAAAAAAAAAAATTAGTCACTATTGCACAAAAAACAGGCACAGAGTAATGCTTTACAGGATGCTTAAAGCAAGTGATGCCATTCTTCGATTGTTACTTGCTTGAAAATTCTGGTACTCCTGAGGGGAAATTGAGGCAAAATATTTTTTTCATGGATAGCAACTCTATGTGGCACAAGTAGAATCTAGATGCTACTGATAGAAAAAATTAGTTAAATCCATTAAGGGCTGGTTGCTGCTAGAGTCACATTTGGGGGGAAAAAAAATGGATTCCTCCAAAGAAATAATACTTGTGGGTTGTCATGTTCTCCAAATCACCATGATTTATATAATTAAAAGAAAGAAAAAAAATTTTATGTATAGTTCAATAGTTTTCAGAGGACAGATGGGAGCTGCCCAAGTGGTGTGGGTATATTGGAATAAAAGAGACAAATAGATCTGGAGAGTAAATTTATGGGGGGAAAAGTCATGTTGGAGAACCTGAATAAAGGGAAACTGGATTAAGGAAAAAGCTAAATGTATGAGCAAAAATACAGAAGAGAGTGAAATTCATAGGAAAAACATCAAAATCAACATGGAGGCTTTCAGAGTGAGGGGATTTACAACATTCTTCTGTGTCTCCCCACCCCCATGTTCGAGGATCTCAGATATGTGATGTGAAGTCTTTATTCTAAAAAGAGAAAATAGATGAACTAGAAATGCAATAGAAATTCAGCTATGCCACTTACTAAACTTATTAAGAGAATTATTGAATGTAAAAAACACTCAATTATTAGGGACTGTGGTATCCATTTTTATTTAACAGGACTTCTTTTTATATCTATACTGGCATGATAATTCTATTACTAGGGCATATTAAATTTTTTATTTGGAGTAGCCATAAAAATAGCATTTTGGTTACCTGTCCTTGACAGAATTTGTCACCAAAAAAAAAAAAAAAAAAAAAAGGACTTGGTCAGCAAAAATTTTTATTGTGTATCATCATCAACTAGGATCATAGATATTTGAATGAGAAGCAATGTGGAGGATATTCAGGGAAAACTTGAGAGGGAACTGTAAGAGAAATTAATGTTTTCTTGGAGAAATGATTTCTACTCTTTTTAATTTTTTGTATCCAAAGTAAAGTGAAAAGTCAAGGATGAAACAGTCTTTCCTTTTATAATTGCATAAAGAAACCGTCACCTAGAAAGTGATAGAAAAGATTGTGTAGTGTTTTATATGGAATCAGTTAAATGTAAATACTATTGAGATATGGATATATATATATATATTTAAAAAACAGTAAACTGTGAAAACTTGGGTCTAATAAAAGCTTGTATTGAAGGGAAGATTGAGCCCATTAGAGCTGCCTCGTTTTGCTTTCCATTTCCCACTGGAGGTCACCACTTCTCTTTTGTGAAAAAGGCACCCACCCAATCCACCCTGTCCTCCCTCTCCAATTCATACCTTTCCTGCAAAGAGGTTCAGGCATTTCTCATTCAAAAGTCTCTACTTCCAGTTGTTTGGGTTTTTTGTTTGTTTTGTTGTTGTGTGGTTTTTTGCTGTAGCATGAGGAAAGTGATCAATCATGCTTCCAACACATTAAAAATTAAAGTTGTTGCCTCTTAATATCTTGTAAATATAAAGAAGACAAATATAATACAGGCAGTATCTGTATTGCCTAAACATAATATAATCACTGTAATAGAGACAAATAATGGAGTTCTTTGGCAGAATAAAACAGTTTAAACAAATTTCTAAATGATTTGGGATTTTCCTAAATTATATTTAAGTTAGCATTGTGCGAAAAATAAAACATAACTGAGTTAATTTTAGGAAGCTGAGACATGGTGACTTTGGACTCTTAGTTACCAAGCAATTAAAGGAGTCCCTGTGAAGATGCTAGAACAAACAGAGAATAGGAATTACAAGAGCTAGAATTTAGCCTAATAAGCTGTTGGACCAAGATGAAGTGTCTTAAACTTTGTGAACCTGATACCCTTTGAGTAACAAAGAAGATAGTTGTAACTGGTATGGAAGGTTCTGGTCAGCTGTACAAATCCATGACTCTATATCCAGAGAAAGTCTATGTGTGTATAATGTATATACAAAATAGACGTGTCCTTTTTATTTTGATATTTTTTAAAACTACAACTTTATGCCATACTGGGTCGCTTATTTACAGGGACATATTTATGTCATCGTGGGTTATTCTACCTCATTGGGTTCTAAAGTTAATCAGATTTCATCAGATAGCTGTTTAAGGAACAGTCAAGGCTGTCTATCTTTCAGCTCAAGTCACATTAATATACGTATAGAGAGGCTCACATACCAGTCCAAGTAGTGCTAGCTTGTGTATTTTGAGAGATAAGGGAACATTAAGTTCCCTTAATGTTCATTTTTATTCTTTATATAAGCCCTCCATAATGAATGTAAAGGGACTAGTTTTCCCTAAGAGTGTACGTATTTAAATATAAACAAGATTGAGTATATAAATGCCTATGTATTCCTCTCTGGTCAAGAACAAAGGTGTCTTTGTCTTCATTTGGTAAGGTTCATCCCTTCTTAGCCCTGAATATTCTGAGCTCAAGGATTAAATAAAGAAAGAAAGAAAGAAAGAAAAAGAAAGGTTGTGTCCAACTCCTAGAGTGAAGGGGTCTTTAGTCAAGCACAGCTAGAGATGAGCAGTAGATTGAGACGGTGCTACCAGTGGGAAAGAGGAGCTCAGAGGAGGTCCAGCTAGAGCAAGATTCATCAGCAGAGAGCACAGCGCTCTTCCTCTGTGGAGCTCCCTGGGATCCTGTGAGAATTGCGTAGACAGACTTTAAATCCAGTGTGTGAACATAAAGTTTCAAAGAGAGCCCAAAAGTATGAGTCCTCTTATCAGGTATTATTTACCTATTAGCTGTCGTTACATGAGAAGGAGCTACCTTTAAGAAGTTGGCACAAATGATAATGAAAGATCACCTGAACTTAGAATATTCTTTCCTGAGCACATAAACTAATGTAAACATTTTTTTGAAAATCACATTTCAAAAGTATTTTAAAGGATTCCATAGGCTAAGTGGAGACCTGACATTTCAGAGAGAATTTTTTAAAATGACGACGAAAGAGTATACCAATATAGGAGATGTTTAAAATTTAACTTTTATTTACCTGTAACTCACATGGAAACCATCTGTATTTTTTATATTTTTAAAATAGAACATACTTGTCAGGAATCCAATTCGGAGATAAGCCAAAAGAAATTACTGTGAAAAAGAGATGACAAAGACCCGATATATAACCCACATTATTATTATTTTTTTTTCTGGTGTGATAGACTGAGGAAAATAACAAGACGTGCATATGAATTGAAGTCTGCTAGACAAGGGATACACAGAAGGAACAATGTCCAGAGGAAAAAATATATATTTTTTTCAAAGGCTAACTGATGTATTGGATTCATTCTGTACAGTAAAGCATCTGAAGTAAGAGCTAGCAGTCAGTGGACCGGGCCTTTCCTTAGATTTTCTCGTTGCCATGAAAGAGGAATCATCATGGGTACACCACGAGACAATGACCTGCATTGCCTTTACAGTTCCCGTGGAACTCTTGCAGATTATCTTTTGGACTCTGGGCCATCCAGCCTGTATAACTGGGTAGATCTTATCGTAGGAAGCTAAGTAAAGCACATGTAGAGAAGCAGTATGAAGACAGCATAGGAAATAAATTACAGGGTTCCCCATGGGGCGCCTGGGTGGCTCAGTGGGTTAAAACCTCTGCCTTTGGCTCAGGTCATGATCCCAGGGTCTTGGGATCAAGCCCCGCATAAGGCTATCTGCTCAGTGGGGAGCCTGCTTCCTCCTCTCTCTCTGCCTGCCTCTCTGCCTACTTGTGATCTCTGTCTGTCAAATAAAATAAAATCTTTTAAAAAAATAAAAATTTTAAAAAATTAAAAAAAAATTACAGGGTTCCCCTCAATTGTTGTAAGTCTGAAGGGCCTTATTCTAGGGGCTGAGAAAATCCCCCCACTCTTGCTTGGGTTCTACCTTGTTCAAGACCTAAAGCCTCTGGGACAAATACTCCTTCCCACAGGTTCTTGTGGTACACCCAGAAATGGAGGAGGGGAGGAAGTGTTACCTTTAGCAAAGGGTCAGTCTATTAAAAAAATGTTCCTTACTTTTCAGAGCACTCTGTTATTCTTCATTCAGGTGTCTCTCTTTGGTCTCATTCTTTCCTTTGGGAGAACTTCTTATTCTCAAGTTTATCAGTACTCCCCAAAAACTGACTCAGCGGAGGTATTTGTGATTTCAGGAGTGCCCTAGTCCAAGGATACAAAAATATCAAGCACTCTTTTAGAATTTTTATCTTCTTGGAGATCTTTCTAGCTTTCATTATCTACGTTAATGGAGTAGAAGCAGCTTCTGAATTAATATTATTATAAAGATTTTATTTATTTATTTGACACAAAGAGAGATCACAGTAGGCAGAGAGGCAGGCAGAGAGAGGGCGAAGGGAGTGGGAAGTAGGCTCCCCGCTGAGCAGAGAGCCCCTTGTGGGGCTTGATCCCAGGACCTTGAGATCATGACCTGAGCCGAAGGCAGAGGCTTAACCACTGAGCCACCCAGGTGCCCCTAATATTTTTTAAAAAGAAAAAAATATTGAGCACAACAAGGAGATAGCTAACCACCTTGCTTAATACCCTTGGACTTATTTTGCTAGTTTTATTAATCAAGCTGCTGCTCTTAGCAGTTTATTAGGGGAAAGATTGCATGTAGAAATTTAAGGATCAAAAAGAAATGTAAATCTGACTCAAATGTAGTATAACACATTTGTTACTGTCTTTAAAAAAAAAAAAAAAACAACCTAAAATGCCTCTTATTTGCATCAGAACAACATGCGATGCAGAAGTTCTGATGTTCCACAGATAACAAGTAACTAATAAACCCAGGACCAGATGGGAGCCATCCTGGACTTACATAAAAGCTGGCTCTAAGAAAGGGAGGCTTTTTAATAGCCAAGATATTTCAGCTGTTTTTGACACCCAACGCAGGTGTATCTTAGTGTCGAAAAGGTAATTTATTTATTGAAACATTTTCATATGGCAAGAAGATTTAATATCCATAAGTCCAGAAATCTCATACAAGAAAAACATAAAATACACACTCAGAAATAAAAGACATGTGGTGCCTGGGTGGCTCAGTGGGTTAAAGCCTTTGCCTTCTGCTCAGGTCATGATCCCTGGGTCCTGGAATGGAGCCCCACATCCAGCTCTCTGCTCAGCAGGGAGCCTGCTTCCCTTTCTCTCTCTCTCTGCCTGCCTTTCTAAAAACTGTGTTCTTTGTCAAATAAATAAATAAAATCTTAAAAAAAAAATGAACATTCCAGCACACTTAGTCACAAATGAATTGTGTGGGAATTGTGTGGGTCTTTATCCTTTTGGGTGGCAAGCATATATTGAAAGCCAAAAGTTAACAGAAGCTACAGTTGGAATTTGGCTGACATCTTTTTGACAAAGAGTTTTAGACAAAGAGGGAGCTGTAGCAGCTTTGCATTTTGATATTTGTTGTTTTGTTTGGAACCAGCCCCATTCACTTTCCATTCCTTGTTGCTATCCCACTCCTATTTTAATGCACGAGTCCTTAACCAGCAAAACTCATGAACTTTTGTCAGTAAGTTCAGCAAATGATACGCTAGTTGGTGATGACAGCTCAGGTTCTTTGCCAGTTGAAAAGGACTTTGGAGAGGTCGATTTAAGACAAGACCCTCTAAATGCTCACTTGTGAAGAGGGTGGCTCATGTGGCCTCACAGGCATTCATTTAATTGAAGAGGACTCTCTCGGTTAGGAAACCAGTTGCACTGAGCCTTTGACATTGGAGAATGGGATTAAGAAGGACATGAGGGCAGGTAAGGGCAGTTGCCTCTCCAATGTTTTTCACTTAAAACAAGTACCCTGCTCATGATCTTGATATTGACAGAGTCCTTCAGAACCAGTCATGAGAGCATCATAAGACAGCTCTCAATTCTGGGTGGTTTCTCAGGGCTGTAAATGATGCTACAGTTACTTAGGAATCAGTAAGACTGTGGTCTTTAAGCCTAGAAAATGTCCAATGCTGCTATCACATTGATTTTTAATACTTTATCATCTTATTAAATTATGCTTTTAATTTTAGATATCTTTTATGTTCATTCTGTTCGAAGGCAACAATCCTGTTGGTCTTCAGTATTCAGAATCTTAAGTGTTTAGGGCCCAAGGAGAAATGTTGTAGGTCATGAAAGAGATAGTGCCCAATTCTTTTATTTTTGCAAGCTCTTAACTGATGGGGCTGCACCCTGAAATGGACTTTTCTCCCTGTGAGACACACCATTTGGGCCACAGCAAAATGGCTGCTATACAACAATCTGTAACCCTCATAGTTGAGTCAGCCTCAGGGTGCAGACAGCACACAAGATGGAGCTGGTTGAGTGGCCCATTCCAGCTTAGAGTTTTGTTGTTGTCCCAAGCCCTAGAACCACATTCTGAGTATCAGCAGAGGTCCTGCCTATTGGAAGCCATCTTGATGCTGACCCATCCTGACCCTGGCTCCTATGATAATCTCTGTTTTGCAGGTGAGAGAGTGTTCACTCATGGGCTAAGGCAAGGTTTGTGCCCAGATTATCTGTTATCACTAGTCTAGCATTCTCCCCATTTTGCTGAAACCTGTTGCAAGGCAAATGTGTTTTTTGAAGCAAGATAGTGGTGAAAATACCACCAGCCACCACCACAATCTCCACCATCACCATCCAGAGCAAACCTCTGGTGTAGCGTCCTTAGGGTCTGAATTGGGAACTTGCCAAGAAACCCAGCTGAGTCGTTAGTCCATCTGTTTTACTAGTCAGTGAGAGACTTCATTGCTCTGATAATGATTCTCTCAGCATGGGAAGATTTCCTACTTTTATTAATCTTAAGGACATTTCTAGCCCCTAGATAACTTGATTAGTCAAGAAAGAATATTTTTCTACTTAACACTAATCCCTTCTGGTTCAGTTACAGTTTCTTTGTAAACCATTTGCCTCCTTCTCCAAAAAATTTCCAGACTATTCCAGTCCTGTCATAATGTTCTTATCACCTCAACCAGGACTTGGCACCTTTTCAATAAAGGGCTAGATAGTAAATATTTTCAAAGTTGTGAGCCATATGGTGTTTTTCAACTACTCCGGTCTGCCATTGTAGCACCCGAAAAGCTGAAAACAGAATATCTAAATGAACAGGTGTGGGTGTGTTCTAACAAAACTACTTATAAAACAGATGAAAGGGTGTGGATTTAACTCCAACAATAGTTTGCTGACCTCCTACTCTACCCTGAACTTCTTTGTCAGTTTCTTGGGGTATCTCTTAATAATCATTTTTTAAATTGGTCTCTCATATTGGTATGCAAATTTTCATTTGTGCATAAATAACTTATTATATACAAAAATCTTTCCCAATAAGTACTATTTCTATTTTCATTGGCTTAAGTTTCTTTCTCCTGTCATCCCCAAACCTGCCCTCAGTTATCAACATGTGGGATTTGAAATGAGGTGTGAGTGAACCAGAAGAATAGTTGGGAAGAGGCCAAGCTATTCTTTCCAACAAGCCACTTAGCTTTGGGAGGAAAATTTGTTGGAGATCAAGATGCTTTCATTTGAACTGAAAAGACAAGTCCTCCCCTACAGGACAGTTGTTGTGGTACTAACAGATAGGAAGTTTGTACTTTTCTGAAACACATATGTCTGATGATTGAAGCTGTACTTTAATGAGTGATTGTTTTTGTGTCCTTACACAATGTGTCTTAGAGCAACTGCTAAAAAGATAACATGGGCAAGCTTGTCTTTAAAATAGATACCACATGACAGGTAGCTTGGAAAGAACATGAAATGCTATATACTCCTTCACAGACAAGTGAAATTCTAAATCCATGTCTATCTGTGAATGAGGAAAGCCATTTCTGGCATGGAAGGAGGTCAGAAACCAATTAATCTCCCTTTTTCTTTAAATGAGGACCTCCCATGATAGAATGAGAAATCAGGAGATCACTTGTAAGAATAAAGTGACTTCTGTATTTTTCAGGTCATTGATATTCTCTTCTCCCATGATCTTTGTCAAATCTGTGGTTTTTAATGATGATCTGCGTTACACTTGAAAAGGACAAAAAGGAAAAGCCTTCCTCTGGCCATTCATGCAGTCCCTCTTCCTGGGGATCTGCAAGGTACTTTGGAAGGAACAAAGGAGAGCAAAGGCTAGCTTGGGTCTCCATGGTGTTTCCTGTGGATCAGGAGGAGACCTATAAAAGGGCGAGAAGAATCCTCACTCATCTTTTTGTCTTTGTCACGGGGACCGATTGACATCAGAAGAGCCAAAGGGTGGAAAAGAGCTTAAAAAGAGCCAGATGCATTCGCATTGCTTTCATGGCAACTGATGGCCATCTGGAAATTAGGGAACTTCTCTGTAGCACTTAATGTTTTCAGAGTGCCTTCCAATTAGGCCTATTAGTCACCCTTCCCAGGCGCCACATGAAGCTAATTGATAGGACTCTCCATTTTAGCCTCTCCATTGAGAACAAGTGACTTGCTGAGGGTCAGGACGTGAGTAGCGTATGGCGCTCATTAGTCTCCAGGTCATTTCCCTCCAGAGCTAGCAAAAGACTTTTATTTTTTTAAACCACTTTGGCTAGCTTAGGAAAACTTACTGCTGGTTAACCAGATTGTTTTCCAGGATGAGACTGTTGTAAAAATTCTAACTTTCAAAAAATTTCTTTTTAAAACTTGCCTTTCCTGAAGCTTTGTGATGTTACTTTTCAAAACCTTCCAGAAAATTTTAGCCATGCATTTTAAAGGTCAGCCAGGTCCTTTACTTGGATAGTGTTCTCCAAATTTTGGCCCTAGAGACTCCAGGAGAAACAAAAATTTCTAACCGGGCAGCCTTGGTTTGTGGCATTAGCTGTGGTCAGAGATTGTATGGAGGGATGAAGGGAAACTGCTTTCTGTATCAGCTATCAATGCTGTCTTTTACCCCCAGAATCTCATGGAGACTAGGGAAAAGCAGTGACTTTGCTATTTGGAATGAGAAATGTTGATGCTTATTGTTAGATCGGTGCAGAGATATCCATTCAAAGATAGGTGATTAGTGGGCTTCCCCTGCTTTCCTTAGTATAACCAAAACAACAACCCCTAACTAAAATGGAAGAGGATTTCTGTAGATCATGGAGAACTGATGGCTTATATTGGCCGATCTTTCAATAGTTGACCCCACAGATATTTTGTGAGCACCTTGCATACAGATAATGCTTTAGACAATGGGGATACAGCCCTGAATTCATGCAGCTTACATTTTAGTGGACTATTCTTTTTAAAATGCCAAATATGTTATATATGGAAGTAATAATGACTTTGAAGGAAACAAAAGCAGGGTACAGAACTGGTAAGTGATTGGAGTGAGAGGGTATTTTGCGTGGAGTTAGAAGAAGCCTCTCTGAGGTAGTGACATCAGGAGGGGTCGGAAGGAGTAAGGGAGAGTGTCACAGAAGTGGGAACAGCAAGGGCAAAGGCTTTCAGTCGCTGTGAATTAGGCATGTGTGAGGAAACAAGCACAAGAAAGTTAGTGTGGCTGGAACAGAGTGTGTGAGACAGAGAATAACAAGAGGTGAGGTGGGAAGATCAAAGACAAGCAGGTGAGAGACCCTGTGGATTTTGTTGACCAAAATCAAGTGTTTGGGTTTGGGTCTTAGTTCCTAGAAAGCCACTGGAGGAATGGAGCATGGGTGTGATACATCTAGTTACATTACCAGAAGGTCACTAGAAATGCAGACTGAAGAAGTTAAAGGCAGGTTGGGGAGGGCATAGGGACATGCATTAGGGAGCTAGATCGGTAGCCTGAGAGGGAGGTGGTAGCTTGTACTAAGTGGTAGCATGGAGATGATGAGGAAGTGTTGGAGTTAGAGGATTTATCAAAGTAGAGTTAGAGTGCTCCATGATAGACTAGATCTGGACTATAAGGGAAAGAGGTTGCATGTGGCTTCATAGTTTGAGGACTGACAACCCCAGGAGGAACCGTTTACATAGGCTGGACAGCAAGTGACAGCCCAGGGTTCGTCCAGTGTGGCAGCCCTGGGAAGAATCAAGAATGACTCCTTGGGTTTTTATCTAAGTAATTTTTTATGATTGGTGGTGCTCTTTATGGAGATGGGGAATCCTGGAAGGGGGACGGATTAGGAGGTACAGGGGAGTCAAGTTCTGTGTTGGACATGGTACATCTGAGGCAGACATCTATGAGGAGATGTCACCTGCAGAGTCAGATATAGAGGTGAAAGTCAGGGAGAGGTCAGGGCTGGACATACAAATTTGCAAGAATACGTGGCCGTGGGACTGAATTAGAACTTCTTGTTGAATGAATGTTGAGGGGGAAAAAGGTTTGTGAACTGTGCCCTGGGACACTCTAAAATGTAAAGATAGGGCAGAAAAAAGTACAGTCCAGATTGGAAGGAGAAGATCATTCAACTTCTTTAATCTCCCAGAGTTACAGATGATTTGTGTACTCATTCTGCAAAGTGATTTTACCCTTTATTTTAAAACTCTCTGATGGGTCCTTGACTCACCTTTCTGAATATTATTGACTCCAATGAGCATTTATAGTTTGAATCCAAAACTCTTGTTTTTCATCATAAGTTATTTACATTATGAGGTAGGACACACATAAGCCTGTTTGTCTCTTCCTTCCTTCCTGGTAAGGGTTGGTTGTGAAGCTTTCAAGATGCTTCCTTTTGTGCCCCGATGATGTTCTCACTAGGGGTGGTAGAGGAGGGTGTTCATCGCTCCCGGTTAGAGATTTCATTTCCACTTCATGCGCAGAGGCTCCATGACATTCATTTTGGCTGCTTCTGTTCCTGTGAGCCTTCACACTTAAAGCCACTTCGAATCCTCCCAAGATGGAGCTTCCAAGAAATGGCATGGATGGAACTGTATTCTGTGCTGGTTGGGGGTAGAAGTACTCGTTCTAGTGGCTGCCCTGGAATGAAACTGGTGCTACCGTTCTCTTATCTTGACCTTCCCATTTTGTGCGGGAGCCCATAGCAAAAGAGGAAAAAGAAGACTCTTCCTTTTGCTAAAGCCAGGGCAGCCAACGCCACCTCACAGAGTAACAACAGTTCTTAGTCAACTCAACAAGTATATCTCTTAAATAGTCATTTAGTCCCTGGGGCTCTAACTCTGAGCACGTCTACCACTGCGCTCTGGAGAGTGCTGAGGGATTTAACACTGCATCAGTCAACTCTGTTCAGCAAGCCAAATGCAGTGTTAACCCGAGTTCCTTTTTTGCTTTGCGCGTCTACACTGGCCATTCAGCTGCAGGTCCTGACTCTGGGTCCTACTCCTGCATCCTCAACCCCCATTCTTATAACCCTAAAAGTCTTCAGATATGTTTTTCTCAACAAAATTGCCATCAATCTTCACTATTTAATTGATGTCAACCTGATTGGAAAATCATTTAAATGTATCATATTTTCCCTAGAAATTTGAGTGTTTCTCGCTGAGGATTGTATGGTTAACAAAAGACAAGAACTAAGCACATAAACTCATTACCTAGAATCAGAAAGTACATAAATCTAATTGTTCACATTTCCTACCTATTGTTTAACAGCTTTTTTTTTTTTTTTTTTTTTTTTTAAATCAGGCCTTCCTTGTTATTCTTTGTCTGCTGTCATTCTGGCTACAGAGATACACGGTGTTGGCTGTTCTAGCCCTTTCAAGATATGAATTCTTTTCTTCTGGAATTTGCCTTCTCTAATTCTTGTAAAAAGGCATTGTGTTAATCTCTAATTACTTTCATTTAGTTTATTTTATTTTTGAAACTGTTTTTCTATATCTGCAAGTTTCACCTGGACTCTCAGGTATCTCAAAATTACTAGGTTGTTCTCCCAAGAACACAGTATTATTTGATGGGATATTTTCATCATGGCATGAAGTTACAATCCGTTTAAAGATTTTGCGAATTCTTTTACCTGTCAGAAGAAAACCACTGTAGGGGTGTCTGTGAGAGAGATGTTTCAGGGCTTTATATTGTTAATTCTTTCATCTTGATTTTCAAATCTGATGAAGGAATTAGATACATGACTTGCTTTGGCATTTTCTGGCCTGGTTAACCACATGACCCTGTAGCCAGTGCCCAGCCAGAAACCAGGGACCCATCCTGGATTCAGATTACCGTGAAGGCTCACAGGGTCCTGCCCTATAGTCCATCAGTATTAACCTTTCATTCCTTCGGGTGTTGTCTGGTGAGCAGAGAGTGATCACTTTTCATTTGGATTTCTTTGATGATCTCCTAATTGGACTTCATCCCAGCTAGACTTGCCCCACCTAGATCATTTTCCACGTTATTACTAGAAGGGTCTCTAAAACACGAACTGGGTCTTATCACAGCCCATGCCTTAGCACAGAATCCTCCACGTATTGTACAAGGTTCTCCACAGTCAGACATTGGCCTTCTATGTCCGCCTCAGTACTTGCTACTCTGCCCCGTACATCCTTCTGAATGACTTCTGTTTCCCTGAACAGGGAAAATGTCTAAAATTTTAGGTTCTTTGAGTTAAAGCTCTTTACCGTCTCTTCTGTGACTCTGTGGACCTTAATCTTAGCCATTATTTGGCATAAGAAATGAAAATGAGTGAATAAATATTATCTTCCAGTTTCTCTGGCTGGGAACACCTGGATTCTTACAGATTGGCCTGTACTTAGTGAAGCTGAGAATAATATCTCTTTTGATATTACTTTATTTTCACCACTTAATGTTTGGCATCACATAATGATTTTGATGAGAACCAGCATATACTTTGGATGCCCTGGTCTAAGTCTCTTTCTACTTTTGGTCTGCTAACCAACCCCAGTGATCTTTTCAGTTGCTATTTTAACATATTTGAGCTTTACTATAGCTTTAGAAATAGAAGTGATTAAAGATTTTCAGGATGAATTTATTTTGCTCAAATATGAGTAATTGGGTAATGAAAACAAAAAAAAGGAATGGGAATTTAGTCAGAGTTTAACTTGCCAAAATCTGGACCATCAAAGACATGGAGTCTTTGATTCGGGCCACATTAGTACTCGAGAGGTGTGCTTTACTTACTTGGCAAGTAGTTGAGTGGCTTCTAATGACCAAATGTATAGACACACAAGGAAAGCATTGACACAACTGTTCTTGAGATGATCAAGGAAAGCCACAATCTCACATCTAGATTTTGACCATCCAGTAATAGAGTTTATTGAGAAACTCTTATGTACAGATAGGGTGCACTAGTGATCACAATTTCAAAGATAATAAAAGCCAAGTACAGTGACCTCAAGGAGCTCAAAGATACATGAAATCTTACTGTTAAATGTGACAGGGCTTAAAATTGAGCTGTGAGCCAGATTCTTATCAGTTACCTTAAGGTGAGTGGTCAGAGTAATGATATGCATCTGTTAAACAATGAAAGTAAAGTTCTCATGATCATTACTTATGCATCAGCAAAGCCAGGATTGAAGCAAGTTTTTAAGATAACCTATTCCAGGATCAGAGAGGGAGAGAGAATATGAATATGAATGAATGGGAACCAGAATCGAGAGAGTGGTATTCTGGATGGTACTGATATGGTATCAAGAAAAGCATGAGAGGGGCGCCTGGGTGGCTCAGTGGGTTAAGCCTCTGCCTTCAGCTCCGGTCATGATCTCAGGGTCCTGGGATTGAGCCCCGCATCAGGGTGTCTGCTCAGTGGAGAGCCTGCTTTCCCCTCTCTCTCTGCCTGCCTCTCTGCCTACTTGTGATCTCTGTCAAATGAATAAATAAAATCTTTAAAAAAAAAAAAAAAAAAAAAAAAAAGCATGAGATCCAAAAAAGTATCACTGAACCCAAACTCAAATGGAAAAAAGAACAGGAAATAGATTGTTCTCTTGACAACTGTATTTCTCTGGAGCCCTATCGCATTTCATTTGTAGCATGACTCCTAACTCCTATTGTATTCCAAAGTGCATGGTCTGTAATTCTCCACAAATTCTTTAGGAGACTTTGTAAAATTCTAATTTTCAAAATCCTTGGGTTATGATTCTAGATGCAGACTTGTAACTCTTGGGGCCACAGTTAGATGCCTCAAATGGAGAAAGTCAAATGAGTACAGAGCTGACCTTAAGCAGGTATACACCGGTTCATCTGTATCAGTTATTAATATTAACACACTCTTATTCCAATCGCCCCTGTGACCCCCCACCCCTGGCCCAAACCCGGGGTCATTTCAGACAACCAGATCCTCCCCAGGATCTCTTTGTAGCCCAGGAGCTAAGCAGTGGGTGCACAGAACAGAAGATCTCTAGGACCCCCACACAAAAATTATGGAGCATAAATTATTAAATTATTGAGAATAGCACTAGGCCAACAGTTAGTGTCTCAATAGATATTAACATGTAGTAGTTTGAAGAGTATTATTTTTAAAGATTTTATTTATTTATTTGACAGACAGACATCACAAGTAGGCAGAGAGGTAGGCAGAGAGGGAAGGGAAGCAGGCTTCCCGCTGAGCAGAGAGCCTGATGTGGGACTCGATCCCAGGACCCTGAGATCATTACCTGAGCCGAAGGCAGAGGCTTTAACCCACTGAGCCACCCAGGCACCCTGTTTGAAGAATATTTTAAATGACAGCATTTAGGAGAGTCCTAACAGGTAGCAGGAGCTCAGTGGTTGAGTATTCTGGGGACTCAGACACGCCCTCAGGAAGTCATCCAGCTGTTGAGGAGGCAGACCCATAGACCAAATACAACCCTGAGCCACAAGTGAAGGAGAGAGTGGTCGCTGGTCAAGTAGGGATTTCTCTGATTTCCCTCACAGGATGCTCTCATCTGCCCCGGGATGTTGTTTCATAGGTCAGGGCCCTCATTTCTATTTGCTGGCAATTGTTTTCTTTCCTAGTGTGACTGCTTAAAATTGAGTGCCGGATTTCCACCTGCCATATTGCTAAGGAAGCTTTATTTCTTTTCATCATTTCCAGAAAAGCACCTTCTGCCAATTTAATTCTCTGTGGGATTGGTGTCTTGATGCTTAAGGTGCTTGCAGCATGCTCTCGGTCTCCTCTCAGAGAGCTCTTCGTTCTTTGGACCCCTGCCCTGTGCTGCCCATTTGTATTGTGTTTCTGCTAGCGTTGTTAACAGTAAGATGTTTGAGGTGTTTTTAATTCTTTCCCTTCTGTTAGAGTAATTTCCTATTTGGGGTGGGAAGGGAGATGTCTATATACTTAGACCACTTGAGGGCTGAAGCTGAGAGAGTTTCCTTTAAAATCATCCCAATCACCAAATCGGGGGGTTGGGGGGACACTTACCCTCATCTGCAGAATATATGAAGCTGTTGCTAGAAATGTGGCTTTGCTGTTTTCCAGTGCAGTTCTCCTTCTCTAAATTGGACTTCCTCAACTTGAGCACTGTTGACCTTTGAGGCTGGATAATTTTTTGTCATGGGGGCCAACCTGGGCATTGTCAGGCATTCAGCAGCGTCCTTGGCCTCAACCCATAAATGCCCCACAGAAATTGCCCAATTTTAACAGCCAGTAAATGTCTGAATTTTTGCCAGATGTCCCCGTTGGAGGGCCAGCTTACCTCAGGTTGAGAACTACTCTGGATAATGAACATTTGAAAGTAGGTTGACATATAAATTATAAAATGTGTTGATAAGCAAAGCAAACACATTCAGAAAAACAACAAATTGCTGCAGAGCATTTGATGTGAGCCAGATGCCATTTTTTTTTAAAAGATTTTATTTATTTATTTGACAGAGAGAGATCACAAGCAGGCAGAGAGGCAGGCAGAGAGAGAGGAGGAAGCAGGCTCCCTGCTGAGCAGAGAGCCCGATGCGGGGCTCGATTCCAGGACCCTGAGATCATGACCTGAGCCGAAGGCAGCGGCTTAACCACTGAGCCACCCAGGCGCCCCCAGATGCCATTTTAAGAGCTCTTTTCATATAAGTATCCTCATCGAGTGAAGCACCCTTGTATCATAAGTACCCACACTTTATGGAGGGGGAAACTGAGGCTCAGAGTCTGGCCAAGATTCCGAGCCCAGGCAGTGTGACCTCTAAATTCAATGACTTGAACTTACTTTGCTGTTTTTTGTTTTGTTTTTGTTTGTTTTTTCTTACACAAAAAGTTACTAGATTAGATATCTACCTGGCATAGCATGGGATGTTACCTTGGTAGCTGCTTAGTAAATATTTAAGTGAATAAACGAATAGCCATAGATCTAGGAAACTGCTTACTATTTTAAATTGGTATTGAAAAGTTTCCTTTCATTAGTTCATTTCAATTTTAAAAATACACTTTTCTGGGCATGTGGGTGGCTCAGTGGGTTAAAGCCTCTGCCTTCTGCTCAGGTCATGATCTCAGGGTCCTGGGATCGAGCCTCACATCGGGCTCTCTGCTCAGCGGGAAGCCTGCTTCCCCCCTCCCCCGCCTACTGGTGATCTCTGTCTATCAAATAAATAAATAAAATCATTAAAAAAAATACACTTTGAATACAGCCAACTAACTGTTCTGTATTAGAGCAGAGGGTCTCAGAATTTCTATACTCATTCACAGGAACTTTTGGAAAAGATCTGTCAGGGTAACCTCTAAAGCTTCTGTTTGTGTGCTAGTGCAGTTTCATAAAAAGTATGTCAGAATGAAGACTGATCAAACTGAACAAAGTACTTTCCTGATGAAATGAAGCAAAGCATTATTCTTTGTCCCATAAGAAGGAAAGAAAATTCATCCTCCATCCTCAACTAGGTATGCATTCTGATACACCATATGGTAGTTTGACCTAGTTTCAGACTTTATTAAAAATTGAACATCTTTAACTAACAGGAAACCACTTTAGCCGATCAATCTTTAGCTTTCCATAGTTGGCTTCCTATAATAGATAAGAGGGCTGGGCTCCAAAATTTGTTACAAATGTATTACATCTGATTTATATCTAAGTGGGAAGCCTGTATTTTATATGATAAAATATAAAAACAAATTTTTTGTGTTAAAGACTTTTAATATATACTTCTGGAAGGCCAAAGAATGGAAGCTTCCAGAATGTCAACTAAAATAACAATAAAAGAAATGTAACCATAAAATAGCAAGAAGACAACTTAATCACAATTACTTCCTCTTGTTGGTTCTCTTAAAACTACTGTTATGAATTATAATAATTTTATCCAATGAGACCATAATTAATATATATTCTTATTGTTTAGATGATCTTTTAAAAACTGAGTAGCCGCTTTTGTTCCCGTAATTCTGAGAAGTCTGTATTATAAGGACAATACTAGAAAATATCTCAAGTTCCAATTTTCTTAGAAAAACATCTTCCAGATATCATGTGATAAGAGGCATAACAGTACCAATACATTTTATCTTCTTCAGTGATAGTAAGGGATATTTTTGTGTCTTGATCTAGGGTGTTTGCTTACAGCATTAGATTTCATGATCTCTATAATGAGTACTTACCACATAGTAAGTAATCTGCAATTTACCTCCTATTCAGTCTTGATGCAGAGCATTACTTTGCTATTAGCATTTAGAGTGGTCCTCCTGATACCTAAATCAATTTATGGGTTATGCTATGTACCTGGATACAAAGTGGCTGACGAGTACACAGACGTCTAGGGGAATAGTAATGTCATTCAGGCATTCTTTATAAATTTGGAATTTTGGAAAACTGCAGAAAACAAAACCAAGCAAAAATAAAACTCCTCAAAAAATAGAAAGGGACTTTTTTAAGGTTTGAGGTTGTTCTCCTGGTTGATAGCCAGAATCTAGGCTTCCCTGCTTCAAGCTCTGAACTTGCCAAAAACAATTCTACCTATAGAGTTAGTGAGGCTTATTATGTTTTATGAGATAGCCTTCAGAAAATAGTGTGATTGACCATTGTAGAGCTAAGAGAGAGCTAAGCTTTCATTAGTACATATATACCATTTAATGTACTCGAAGGTCAAATTGATGGCCAGTCCACAATACATTTTTGCATGACCTGGAGTTCTGTTTTGTTTTTAAAAGTTGCCAGCATGAGTAGAAAGTCAACAGACCTCAGAGTATCTTTCCCTTTAAAATTAAAATGGCTATACCATTAAGTAGTTTATTCTTCCATGAAAATCTGGCCCATATATACTGCCCCCTCTTATGAGATTAATAATACTATGCAATCTATATATAATGTTTTAAAAGAACCGTTTACAAGATGCTGAAAGGCACAGCTATTATGTCGTGTTGTATCTACTTTACAAAAGTGGGGAAATACTATAGCTAAAGGGCTGCTCCTTCCAGCAGGCTTCTAAATAGTTATAGATGTTAGATTTTATGGTTATGATAATGAGCTTGTTACACTGGAGAGGCATTGAGATTCAATCTCACTACACATTAAGGAAAAGGGAAGTAAGAATCCCTGTATGTCTTACTCAGTCATTGAATCCTGAAATGTAAAATCTAAGAGATGTTTAAGATGTTTAAGTAATGAAGGGAACCAAATCTGGAAGATAGGCCTCATTTGTTAAAAAAAAAAAAAAAACAACGGTACTTTTTAATGATTATCTGAGAAATAGAACTATGGTTGGGAGGTAGATTTTAAGCTTTAAACCACATTATAAATTATTGGATAGAATTCTTGTGATGGGAAGAAATTAGATACTGACAACATGAGAAGATCACTTAAAGAGCCATGTTCAAATCCGTGTTGCTAACAATGAAATGATCATCATAGTCTAAATATATAATTTGCTCTGTTACATGTGAGAAATATGTGTGGCTGACTTATTTAATAGGTAACCAGTTCTACTGATTCCATAGATTCAGAAGAGAGATTTGCGAGTACCAGCTGTGGTCATCATTACTCTTTTTTCATTGTTCAGCCTCCAAACGTTGGAGAAGAGTGTAAATTAGGACAGTGCTATTCACAACACAGCATACAAAAAGAAATCCTTCTTTACATACAAAAAGAAATACAGAAGTATTTCTGTAGAAATACTTCTACAAAAAGAGATCAGTGGGAACTGAAGAATTATGTGGTCATTTTTCACCCTCCTAAAATTAAAGAATTTGGGTACTATTTGGTGAATTTTCTATATTTTAAAAAAATTCTTATTAAGATTGGCACACTTAGATAAGGGTCTTAGAAGTTGTCAGGGAGAGGAAAGTGTTTTCTTCTGATAATTTTAATAGAATTATGCTATTTAGCCATAGAAAGAAACTGAAAATTTTTACTTATCTGGTATCTCTAGTTCTAACAAGTGTAGAAATTTGGAGAGTAACTGATTAATAGATATTTTGATAATGATGTATACAGCCCATGTAAAACAGCTATTTTAATGCAGCGATGACCTCTTAGCTCATTACACAGTCTTCAATGTGCCCAAATGTTGCTGAGAATCTGATACAGTGTCAGCTTTTCTAAATGTTGGTGAACATATCTACCCACCTTGTGTTTCTTAACAAAAGAGCGTCGCGCTCCCAATTGCATTTTGAATAATATTAAACACAAAGAAGACTTAACGGTTACTTCTCTATTTCTCACAAGTAAAACCAAATGAACAAAGTTGTCTAAGTAGCTTCAGTTTTTTCTGGAAGTTTGGCATTATCACCTATCACTTTTCAATAACTTAATTAGTCAAAAGCTTTTAAAAAAAATCATTATTAGCTCTAATAGTCAGGACTTCGGTTTTACTTTATTTTTTTTCCCCCTAATTAGAGGTGCATGTTACAGCTTGCCATTGTGGTCATTGTGGTTCATTTCATTAAGCTTCTTATTCTATCTGCTTTCTTGAGACTTGGGAAAGAGTATTTTTCTGAGTGATTGTACTATATTGTTCCAAATATAAGGCCACCCAGAATAGAAGGCAACCTCCAACTAGAAACAGCTCAAATATGGAGAAAGGCTGGGGGCCCAGAGCCCGGCGGGTCTTGCAGTGGTGGCAAGGGTGCCGAGGAATAGGACGATGCCTGCCCACTCTCCCGGTGAGTGAAGATGGGTCAGCTGCTGCATTTGCTTGTGCATACAGATGGCTTTTGTTGCTAGAGGAAAAGTGACACTGGGGGGTAGAGAGCAAATCTGTACACATGAAAGAAAGTTGCTGTGTGTGTCTGTTCTGGGGAGGGAAGCTGGGAGTCGAGTCTTTCATCTCCTAAACGATCAGCGATCAGCGTCAGTGTTGTTTTGCTTTTTTTGTTTTGTTTTGTCTCCTGAACTTGGGGTTGAAAGTTGAGTAACCTCAAGCAACTGGAGAACAAAGGTACCATGCACCTTTCAGGAAAAGAAGCTTAAAAAAGATCCCTGGCCATGTAAATGAATTGTCTGTAGACCAGCCCAGAAAATTATTCCTCGCCTTTTAAAAGTGCTTGCTGACCCAAGAGGTGGTGCATGCACTATGCGATCACGTGTCGTTGGAAAACAACCTGGAAGCTGGGAATCATATTTCCAGTTTTATTTAGATTTTCTTCTTTTTAAATTCCCTGTCTCCTTGAGGCAGCCAAGTCACAATTTAAACAAACAGGTTTAACGTTATTGTAATAAATTCCAAGGGACTGTTTGAAATCAGTTGTTTCACTAGCATTCCACTCAGCATATTTTTTTAAAACAGTTATGTGAAAATGTATTAGTCAACTAAGAGGGGATATTGATTGAACCTAGATAATTCTTCAAATATTGGTCACAAAGATACATGGCCTTTTATTTTAGAGTAATTAAATGGGATGTGATTGAATGAAGTGCTTGATTGTGTTATAATCTAGAAAAGGACGGAGCAACTGTTGGTGTACAACTTTACCAGGCATTTGCTTACCTTCGTGACTTTATCAAAAACCACATAAAATACGAACAATGATCTTTCCAGTGATCTAGTCCTTGGCACAGAAGGAGACTTGAAGGAGAACTTTAATCCCTGAATGAATTTTCTCCACTGGGCAGTTCCGACTTTAGCCATTGTTAGTATTTCAAAAAATAGTGTTTAAGGGAAAAACAGGACTCTCCTTATGTTTTAACAATGTTAGCGTGCCCAAAGGATTTGGTTTAGGGAAACCAGTTATCATTGATTTTAGACATTCTTTCAAATCTAATGCCCCCAAAAGATCAAAGGCCCCACACCCAAGCAAAAGCATGCCAGAATTGATATGCCTACCATTTTGCCAGCTCTGGGAAGGGAACAGTTGAAACAGAAGTGCTGGGCAGCAGAAGGTTGGACAGGAAGGGCTGGAAGGAGGGATAGCTGAAAATTATGGCCTGCCCGGTGAGATTAGCAACCAGAGGGCCACCTGCATTGTATTGGTGGGTCCTAAATGAGAAGTTTGAAGCAGATAGGAAAAGAGAATAGTAGGGAACCAGAGCTCTTCAGAGAAGAGCTTCCTTCAGAACTCCTTCATTTTGGAAACATTTCATCTCTATACAGGAAAAGGGTGTCCAAAATTTGATGGTGATGTTGGGGGAAATGGTGGGCCCCTTCACCACCTTAAAACTTCTAATAAGTTTCCTTCTATTATTTGTTTCAGGCACTATTATGTCTGATTTGATCTGAATTACAAATACAGGGAAACATAGACATTCTCCCCCACCAGAAGGTGTTGGGACTATCATAATTGGCTTTCCTATGTCATCACCTGCTATTAACATAATCATTAGTAGCAGTGGAGGACAGAGCTGGAGAGGTCTGCTAAATGTCCTATTCCACAGCTTCCTCTCCCTGGTGGTTAGTTCCCAGGAATGGGGACAGCTCCCAATTTGATTGCATATTTCTTTGAGTAAGGAAAAGAACATGGCTCTAGTTGGCTTGTGATGTGGCAAGGATAGCCTTTAAGGACGTAGGAAGAAGGAAGTGGCAAGGGAAGGGGGAAGATTCTCCAAACTGCAAAAATGACCATCTTTGTGAAAATCAATGGAAGTTGTCAACTTCTCTACAAAGAATATGGTCTGCATAAAACCCATACTTGGACCTGTTGCTGCTCTCAGATCCTCCCTTCTCATCCCTAAAATGCACAACACAGAAGCTCTTCTGTAGGTGCTGGAAAATAAATGTCCCTAAGCACAGTTGTGTTTTCCCTTTATGAAGCTACCCTCAGTGGCTCCTTCTCAGGGTATTAGAGTCATAAGATCAAGGGAAATGGAGCAGTTATTAATCTGTTAGGCATGAAGAAAATCTGTAGATTTGCTGGGCAGAAATTAAATTCTCTCAGGCCCTTTGAGTATCATGATCTCCATTAGACCAGGTTCAGGAAATTCCCATTTGGCTGCTTTTTCTAGGAGAGGACATAATTGAAGTTTTACTTTTTCCCAGTTCCTGTATGGGTGGCGAGGATTCTCATAGACCAAGTTAATCTTGCCCGAGTGCTGATTTTTCAGCAGTGAAGTCAAAGAGTCACATAAGTACAAATATGTAATTTGTGGCCATAGTTTTTTGGTTTTTCTTAAACAAAAAATAATTCTACCTTAAAGCAAATGCTGAGTTTGGGTAAATCTCTTTGGAAAATGCTCCGCTTTAGGTATTTGCCTCCAAGAAGGGTTTTATAAGACATACCGTTTCTCCAATGCAAGAATGAAATGTGTGCATATTTCCTGAGACATATGGAATATACCATTTGTCTTGCTGAGTGAGCATGTTTAATTCAGCTGCTGAGTATCTCGCAAATTCCCTACTCTTGAGTATCTTTGTTTTAAAAATCATTCTTGAAATGTTCTTAATGGGCATTCCTGAGGGGGCATTGTTCTCTTTGGCAAATCAGGAATGACATCTGGACATGCATAGCAATGGCTCTTGCTTAAGTGTTCTTGCTGGTCAAGCAGCAAGCGTATTCCAATTAACAGGTTGAGAGCGTCTTAGGGCAGGCTAGAAAAAATGTAACTGATTCTCATTTGGCAGTGAAATTGAATACTGAATGACATCTATGCAGTTATTAGACGACTTTTGTTTTAATAACAAAGTTGTTGATTTTCTACTAAGGGTTCTTTTAGGTTGTCATCTGGGGCTGATGGGAGTAACAGTCCACCCAACTCTCCAGCTAGCTTCAGTGGACATACCACACCTTCTCAGCAGCCTGAACCCGTGGTACATTCTCTTAAGGTAACCAACTGTGTCCAACCGTTGATCCAGAATTTCAGTTGTGTCGTGGCTTGTTTGCTCTAGTCTGGTAGTCCTCACAGTCTTGTTTTAACCGTAGAGACTTTAAGTTTTGAATTTTTTTTTTTTTCAACTCTTGAGTTTGAGTACTTCTGGTTGAAAAATCTCTAGTTTTATCATTTTGTTTTGAGTAACGTGATTCATATCACTCTGCATTGAATTGAAGTCTGATGTGCATGTATATCCATGTGTGTAAACTCTTGTTCTGGGTATTTAATGGGCAGTGTCTTTAGCATGCATGATTTCAAAAGAGGGTCTCAAGTGTTGGCCAAAATAAAGAAGGATACCTGAGTTTTCTTTCTTGATGCAAGTGAAGTACATGGTGCCATGACTAAAAGAAAATCTTGAACTAAAAACCTCCTGTTCCCCCATTAACTGGAAATTAGGTCTTCAAACTAGTTAATGCTGTTACATAGTGTTAGAAAACAGAAGGTCTTATTCATAATGCTAGTTTTATTTTTGGTTTTTACTTCAGATCCTCCAAGTATCTGCCAAAAAGATCCAACTGAAATGTATTATTTATTTTCTTTACCAATAGTGAGTTTTCTAATAGGTAAGCACCGTAAGTAAAATTAGTAATATATTATCTGAGAAGAAACTGATACAGGCAATAAAAATCACCTTAATAATTAGGGCAGTTCCTTGAAATTTTATCAGTTCCAAGGTATGACTCACTGTCCTTCAAATTATCTGTAATTCCTAACATGTAGCCTTGATCAAACCTTTCGGAGCTATCAGGTAGGTAGCATACTTCAGTCCCGCCCTTGCCCTTGGAGTTTCACAGCTTTACTAAAATGGTTTTGGTTTTGGAATGATTTATCAGCAGCCTTAAGATGCACTCTTTTGGAGTGCATCTGGGGCATGCATAAAGCAAATAACCAGATAAGAAATTCAGAATATGTATTGGATTTGGTTTCAGCAGGAGATATAGCTCCCCCATTATATTTTGTTGTAACTTCCATGAAATGAGCTGCTCCTCCCAAGCATATACTGATTGCAGATGTGAGAAGGTAGCAGAACCATGCAGCTGGCCAGAGCCGTGCACTTGGCACTTCCGTCTTGGTTGGAATAACTCACCAAGTGAGGAACCGAGAGGAATTTGCATGGGATGACACAGCAGAATGAGGGCACCGCGTGCAGCCAGTGGGGGCTGTTTTATCAACTGACCACCATCTTGCTCTGGGTGGCAGCATTTGGAGGTTGTGTAGCATGAGCAGCCTGATAAACGGGCTGTTACTTGAGCATGAACCAGACACTAGCTATCGAAAGAGCATCTTAGAAAGAAAAAACGAATGTCTTTCGTCCTGTACTATTAGCATCTGCACATACTCTGCTCTACTTTTCGGATTGAAGACTGCTTCTGCCCGATGCCTCATTAAGTGGCAAGTGTAGTTTGAGTCAGATCAGCATAGTGGATAGCACTGCAATCTTTCCTCCATTTTTCATTGCACCTGTGTTCCTATGGCGTAAAAGGGAAGGGAAGGGCAAGGAGAAGCTCTTCAATTTTCTCTGAATTCGTTCTCTAATTTTCATATAAAATTTTTATCTTAAGAGAGAAAAATAATTATGTTATAATCAGAACATGTTAAGTGTCCTCACTCAGCAGATGGGTAGTACTGAGCAACTGAAGCATCCTTATTGGCTAAGGGGAGGCTCGTGAATACAAAATACGTTTGCTTCTATGAGTAAACTGTGTCATGAAACAGAAATATGTGCCCATGGGACACACTGCCTCTGGGAAATGCATCTTAGGGACATCACAGCCTAAAAGAAGAAATGTAGCCACTCAATGTGTCTTGTTTTCAAAAGCCCATAGATCCTAGAGTGATTTATAACATAAAATTTCTCTCGTGAAAGAATTAAAACAATGGCTCAGTTTCTCATCTTCTGAGAGATTCCCCCCCACACCCCTACCCCCAACCATCAAAATCTCTAGGCTCTAAAACAAACTGTGGCTGTGGTTTTGGAGAAAAGTGTTATAAATCAGTGTGAGAAATTAGCCCACTTGTAATAACACCACATTTATCTTGCTTTAAAATTCATGCTATTAATTGGAGCTCCACTTCATTTAGTAGAAATTAACTGAGAAGTACACTTCTCTGAGGTGCATTAGAAATTGAATTTGTAGGCAAATGAGCTTGTTCCAGGAGTTAAGTTTCCTTTGAATATTCACTGAGCATAGTCAGGATTTCCTCTGATTATATGAAGAATGTGAACAGATTCTAACTCTTTCCTTTACTACCGTGATATCCTTCCTGAAAGTAGTAGCACCTACAGAGTAATAATGGCTAGACATTTTGAGTTAACAAAGGAATAGTTTGTGAATTAGGTTATTGCAAGACTGAACTCCAGTAAATATCCATGCAAACTATGAACTGGACATGAAGATCCCACTTCATGCTTAAGTAATTTATTTTGGCTCAACTGTTCACTGGTGGTAGTTCTCAGGCGACACCTTTAGGTGTGACCATCAGCATTGACCATGATAACAACAGAACCAAGGAGTTTAGCAATGTCACAATTCAGTGGGGATTCTTGGAGCTTTTAGGAAAAGCGTTACTTTGGGGGCTTTGTTTTCTTGGGTCTTTTTGCTTTATTAGTGCTTTGGCTTATAAAAGGATATAGAGAAAAATTACACTCAAAACCAAAGTTTTCTCCCCTTTTGACCTATAGAAAGTATGGCCTGAAAACTTTCAAACCTATTTGAAGAAATATTTAGAATCCATTTAGAGATAATGTAAAAGAAGTGGAATCAGAGGCCTCTAAAATTGCTTAAAAGCATCTCATGCCAACACTTTCTTTCTTTGCTCTAATGAAAGATAAAGTGTTGCTCAAGTATTTTCACTGAAAGGAGTCAGTTTTTCTCTTTGATATTATCAAAGAACCATTTTCATAGGCCTTTTCTAGGCCCTGGGAACATGTCCAGGCAAGAACTGTGATGCCAGTAGCGTTCATGTTCACTCGAGTTCTTACGTACATATTCCTGGGTTCTGACCGGTTTCACCTGTCCGTATCATCTCCTTTAGTCCTCTTTTCTATAGGCCATGTCTACATATCATTTGGATTATCTGGCAGATCGTTAATTATATTGCTCACCTTTACAGTGGAGCAAGAATTTCTCCAAATGGTGGACATAGTCACATTATCTTAATGACTCAATTAACTAAATTAATTAATGTCTACAATAATTAGATACATTCAATTGACTGTTAGTCATACAATTGCTTTTCATGGCCATTTGAAAATGAAGTAGAATTGATCCCTTTTAAAAGATTTGCCATATATTAATCCACTCTGATATGCAGACACGGAGAAAACCAAAGGTTTTACAAAGTGGAGCTCCTTGATGGTTTAATTCATAACTAACAAGTTTTTTTCCATGTGAAATTTGCTTTTCTTTTTCAACAAATCCAGGTCTTGGATGTTCAGGAAACTATAGATCGTCAACAGGGTAAAGAGTATGAAAATGACCTTAGTGAGACAGAAAAAGCTATAGTCAGAGAAATGTGCAATGTAAGTTTAATGTGCTTTATTGTGTATTCTGTGTTGAAAGCTCCATCATAGCTTAGTTACCACTTTATGGATACCTACTTTTCAAAATACTGGCCCAATGCCTTTTTTTTTTAATATAAAAATAAAACCAATTCCCCTTGTTCTTATCTTTAGTATATTTTATTGCAGTATTATTAATAGCCATAAATATTGAGGTAAGCAACAATCAGCCAATTCTGGATTCCAGAATGATCTATGAACATTTTAAAATTGTGTATTGTCTAACATTGTGGTGCTCGTTTTGAGAAATGGGTTTCTGTTTCATACTTTCAAGTGGTACCTAAAAATCAGTGTTTAAAGGCCTGTGATAAAACACAGCCTTCTTCAAACTTATTTATAACCATATTTGGAAAAAAAATCATGTGATATGGGCACTTCATGTCACATAATGTAGTATCTTTACCTTTCAGTGCTGGATAAAAGCTCAGAAAATAGTTAAGAGGAAATAAATATGAACATAAGAGATAAGACACATAGAAATCAGAGCAAAAAACACAGTAAAAAAAATGACATGCTATTTTGATGCATATCAATAGTTGGATTTGGATTTTATTATTAATCCCTGGCTAAATTTTGAGTAATATGCATGAGTATATCATTTACTCCAAGAATTCACAAGAGTATAATTGGTAAAGTTTGTTAAAAAGCTAAAACAACCAGATTATATTAAGCACTGATTTTAACTGGCTCTATTGGACTTTTGTCCTCACATTCTTTGTCCATGAGGGTATCAAAATTGCTTAGAAATACCTTTAAGCTATTAGGACCAGATATTCTCATGTATCTACTTCCTTGAGGTATTCTTGGAATCCAGTAAATGTTTTAAGTCCCCTGGGCATTTTATATGTGCTGGGGCCACAGTTTTATTCTCCTGCTTCTTTGTGTTGTAGCTGTTTTTCTTTCCTGCATCTGTTTTCATCTGTTTTCAAAAGGTCATTAGTTCTAAAAGTCCTAATTTCCCCAATGCACCACCCTTCACACCTTCTGTAGCTTTTCAGCCTGTCCTTACAGTTTTCAATTTGACTATGTCCTTCAGATCAAGTCAAATAGTTAAGCCACACACTTAAAAAAAAAAAAAAAAAAAAAATCCTGTTGCTTTTCATCTCTTGACTATGGAATAAGAAAGTTCAAACATTAGGAACTCTAGAACCAGAAAGGAGCACAGAGATCATTCCACCGGTGGTTCTCCAAAGAGAAGTACAACAGGATCCTTTGTAATTCAGGTGGTAGGGTTTCACCCCAGCCCCCGGGCAGTTTGGAGAAGGAGCTCTGGGTATGATCCCCACAGTTGCGTTTTGTGTTTGAAGAAGCTAAAATCCCAAAATAAAGTTGCTTTCTTGAATTGTTCTCTAATGAACAATAAGTCAGGACTATACCCAGATGTCCTCTGAGTACCAGCAATCACCACTTTCCCAAGTGGGGTAAATCTGGGGACTTGCACTTTCTTTCCCCAAGAATGAAAGGCAATGCATCTTCCAGAAGGTACCCTCTCTACTTTTCATAATTCCTGAAGTTCTGTAAAAAATACATGTCAGGATTGCTTGTTTTCTTGCCTTTTTGTTTTAGATATAAGACTTGCAGACATTGGATAATGCATTTCTTAGTCACAGAAGAAACAGACTGAGTCTTCGATTAGTTCGTGTTTATCTTTCTGTTGGCCTGTATTTCCAAAAGTGCTTCAGAAGACCATATGCAATGGCAGTGGTGGTTTTCCCTGTAGAAGATATTTTCAGGAAGCCACAAGCTTGCCCTCCTTGTTTGCCTTTAGCAGTTCCTGTCTACTTTTGTCTTCGATTCCCAAAGTTTGATGAAAAAACACAAGCCAACGCAAATCCGATGATTAGCACTCTGACATTTGGAAACTCTTTAAAAGCTAAGAGAAAAAGGTGTTGATTTAAAATGTTTTTGTCACCATTATAAATCATATGACCCCTGAACACTCATAGTGCATACTGGAGAATAAAGAGAAAAAGATTGTGAGCAATTTTAACAGATAAGTAATTTCTTAGAACCTAGCTAAGGTTCTTAAACCTAGTGAAGGAACTATGTGCTTTATATAATAATGTCTCAGAAATACAAAGTTTTCTTATAATGTAAGGTCAGGTTGAAGACTCAACTAGAACTTAGTTAAGTTTTACCTCTGTTTCTGCTGTGCCTCCTGGAGATCAGTTGTCAACATCTATACAAAGAAGTGACTGTTAGCATCATGTTGATTAGTAAGAGATACTTTTATTCTCTTTCCACACTGTATCACAAAAATAGATTTAATTAATAGATTAATTTCTTACAGTGCAATATGTTCATTTTTTAGGTAAGTCTGACTCTTGCAAATTCCCTGAGAAGAGCTAAAAAAGTGTCTGTTTGATTCAGACACCCACCTAGTCTTGCTTTTAGTTAACAAGTCCCTACTCTGCACCCTTCTTAGTATCATTGGCTCATTTCAGAGTTTTTCCTTCTTGGACTCTCCTTCCACCACATGGTAATATCAAGGTTAAGGCCTATGGCATCCTACAGTTGAATACTTGGGGAGCACTGGCACTTTGGAGTTGTAACCATCTAATATTTTGTGTCAATGGTCCTGGAGGTCTTTGGCTTAGCAGTGCTTTAAACATCTCGCTGTATCCTCTGCTGCTATCAGCGGTGTTTGTGTGTACCATGGAAGGGCTAGAAAGGGCAAGTCCGTAGCATCCCTTGGCTCCTTTTCACTGTCTATTAAGAAATGAGACTTTCCCTAACTCTTGTGGGCAGGTGGAGCCCTCCGTTGCTAGATCATTCATCTCCTACTATTTAAGGACCATCAATATACTCCTCTTCAAATACGACAGGTCATTTCTACCACATAGTTGTGTCTGCTAAAATTGGCTTAGAAATGAAGGTAGACAGAATGCTGTATTCTTATGTGTAACAGTGACTTGTATTGGGTTTCCCTAAAGTGTCTGCTTTATTTAAAATAAATGCGAAAACAAACAAACCGTCTTTCAATAATGAACCAACTGGTTTTGTGTTCATTTTAGAGCTAGATAAATTTGGGGGAATTAATCAATCTGAAAATAATCGTTATAGTGAATCACCCTAAAGAGGGTTATGACCGTTAATTGGGGGAAGGGAGTACATTTTCCAATTAGCATATTGGTATATCATCAGTGTATTCAAGGGTTTTACTTTGGTTTCTTAATCTCACCTTTTGCTATCGTCTTTCTAAAATGACCCAATTTTTGACAGAATTGTATCTATTTGGTGATTCTTGAATTTATTCTTAGTATTATTTCTCCATTTGTATGCTCTCTGCTTTGATAATCTGAGAGAGTGTACTACTTGGTAGCTAAGATTTATGACCAAGGGGGCCACCCCCAACTCTGTAGGAACAACCGGGGAAATTTACTAGTGGCCTAAGGCTAGTAACTCAGGGCTTAAAATAGCTCAAGAACAAAAACTTCCTTTCCTTGGTGGAGTAAACATTTTGGTATCCCTGGTTCAAGATGTAGGATATAGAAACTAGCATGATTTTGCTCATGTGTTCTTAGTTATGGCTATCCAGAATTATATTAGGAGCTTTAAAAATATAGATGACCATGCCTCCCCTCTACCAGTACAGTCAATCTGAGAGTGGGACTTACTGTGTAAGCTTCAAGTGCACAGTGTACAGCTGGAGTTGAGGACCACCCATGTACCTAGAGTAAGTTGGTACATCATTCTTTAATTTCGACCCTCATTGTGGACAATGCATAATAGTTCCCTCTACTGAGCAGTTCTTGTGATTTAGAAACTTCCATCACATTTCACTGTGGTTGAGCTCATTCATGGAGATATTTTGTCTCGTCTTCACATTTCTCTTTGCCCCTTCATAGATCCCCATTTAAAAACCGCAACTCTCTTTGTGGAGGGGCAATCATGACTCTTATTTTTACTTACTTACTTAATTTTACCTTTCTTAAGGTTGTGTGGAGGAAACTTGGAGATGCTGCAGGTTCCTGTCCTGGGATTAGGCAACATTTGTCTGGAAACCAGTACAAAGGACCGATGTGAAAGGCAGTCTTTCAAACAAGAGATCACCACTGCCAGAGAGAGATAAAAGAAGAAAAAAGTGGGTTTCCACAAACCTGGACTCATTGAATAACCTGGAGTGATTGTACATTGCACATATTTTCCCTCTAAAACCTTTAGTATTACTGACACTGTATTTCATCTCTCATTTCCATGTCCACAACAGCTCATCTCAAGTCAATTTCAGACAGCTTTGAAAATTACCATTTGGGTACCAGTATTTTCATTAGAACTAAAATGTTTTTGACTCCTCAGATCTAAGATTGTCACTGGGAAACCTACATGATTGGAAGAATCCAGTTTGGTGGAGTTGACTCATTGCACAGAACGGTGGGACTTTTCGACCACACTGTGTTGAGGAAGAGGGGTCTTCCAGCTTTCCAAGTTTGAGAGGCAGGCACCTATTTCTTCTATTATAGTCAACAATTATGAATTCCTGATGCATAATGAATTTGAATGTAAGATAAGGTTTCTGGGATATTTGTTTTGATTTTTGAGGTGCTAAAAATACTATATAAATTCTCTTTACCAGCTAGAAGCGTAGCAAGACTTTGTAGAGTGCATATCAGAGAGTACCATTTATTTTAAGGGATCGGAATAAATATAGCTTTTCTTTTAATCTTGCTATATTCATGAAGACACATCTTGGGGCTATACCAACTTCCATATTCATTCAGTGTATCCATTGATGTTAATATTAATTCCAATTAAAGAACAAGCAAACATAATTTTTCTAAGTGTTTCCAGCTGTGAGATGTCAATTTCTACAATTTAGTTTCTAGATCTGCTGTTATATTTAATAAACTTTATGTAAACTTTAAAATACTGCACCGCATTTATGAAAAAGCTTTCTTTGCCTACAGCAGCTAACAGTTTTATGAAACTGACGCATGTCCTTCATTGAGGCTAAAAGCTCTTGTTCAGATTGCTTGAGGTTTGAAAACGAGGTGTGCTAGCTTTGCTTAGTTTCTTATTTTTGGTATATATATATATATATATACACATAATATTAGACTGTGTGTATTGGAAATGCTATGATAGGTATTGTGTTTTTTCAGATGCAATGATAGTTTCTTGTATGAATGTGCAAGAGGCCTGTGACAGAATGCTAAGTTTTTATTGTAGTTTATGATTATAAAAGTAGGAATGCAACAATTCCCAGTTTTTAGATTTCTTCTAAATTACTCAGATTGGCTTCATAGCAGATATTCATTGTTGCTGTTGTTTTTAAATGGACTCATTACAGTATTAATTGTTATTGGTGAAGAAATGTGAAGGAATTTCGTTACACTTCTTAAAATGTTACTGTGATGAAAAAACAGCCCTCTGTTTTCCGAAAATATTTATGAATTAATTTACTATAGAATTATCTAATTATTGTAATTGGGTTATCAGTTAAGCTCATCTTTCTTTTGAAATGTTATATTATTACTCTGTAAAAGAAAACTGCTTGCTATATTTATACCTTCTCTTGTAGAAAAGCTCTCATCCTTAAATTGTTGTATTCCTACGCTCTGAAGACATTTAAAACAAGTTTTTGTGCCTGCAGTAGACACTGCAGAGAGCTAATACAAGGAACACTGGTCTTTTGACAAAATACTTGTGTAAATTTTGATACTGTATTAAAACTATTTTTTTAAAGTTCTGCATAAAATTGAGTATCAAGTATATGTGTTCATCTTAGCAATGGTAATAAATTATTTAATCTCAGTGGTTTTTTTTCCTTCAAAATGTTTTCCTACATTGAGTAGATTTCTAATAGTCACTAAGTATCATATGTTCCTGTATGATAGTATTAACGATGGTAATATGGATGATTCATTATCTTAAATATAAAACAAATCTTTTAAAATGTGTTCAAAATGAGGGATTTAATATTCCGGTTACTCAGATCACACTGTTCTCTATTATAATGTAGTTAAAAATTTAGAATCATATTTAAGAATATTTAAAAATCAGTGTTATAAAATCTTTCACTTGTTATAATTCACATAGATTGAATTGAATTCAATTATTGTTAAAACCATCGATAGGAGGAAATATACTAAAGGGAGATATTGCAGAGTGGAAAACTTGGCCTCAGTATTGAAGGAACATATATACCTATAAGACCAAGACCTAAATTGGCAAGTGCACACACACACACATGCTCAGAGAACACACCTACTCCTAGGAGACCACTGAGAAGACAGGAAAAGGCTTCCTACACTGAGCATTAGCCCCAACTTTAACTGACGTAATAGACAGTCCATGACCTGAATCTTGCTTTTACCTAATATGTTTATCAATAAAAATGTGTGGCATTCTGTGACCAGTTTATGATCTCCTTTTCTCTGGAACAAAGGTTAATTTATACATCTTGGCAGAATATTATTACCGGTCTTGAAGCTGACAGACTGACAATCATAATCTAAGCTTTTCAAATGAATGCCTTTTACATTTTTACCATATGCTCAAGGCACAATAGAAAATTCAGAACTGATGTGACATCCAGTAATATATCACCAGACGGGAGTGTGTCATACATCACAATGGCTGGAGCCAACATAACGTTAGTATGCTTTACTAAGTCCAGCACTGAAGAAAGGCTTTTTGGCTTAGCAAAGCAGACTTTGGACCAGCAAGTTCAGCATTCGACTCTGTAATTAGTGCTAGGAGTTCAAAGAACTTAACATTGCTGAGACTCTGTGTCCTAAAATGCTGAAAAGAGAGAACATCTATCTCATTGCCTTGTTGTAAGGTTTTCTAGAGTCTCCATAGTTCCAAAGCTTGTGGTCTTGACAGTCCACAAGGTGCAATGATGAGACCTCCAAGACATAGGAGCTTAGACCCATGAGCTGCGGCAATGTTATACCATTAGGCTAGGAGGGAACCACATCAACATGAAAGGTCTATTAACCACATAAAGAGATTCTAGCTGCACGGTTCACACTTTCAAGCTCTGTTTTCTGTAGATCATCCAACCTATATATCCTCAGACCTTATCCTGGCCAATCACAGATGGTCATGGTGGAAATGGGAAGAAAGGGATAATGGTCTGATTCTCATAGGAATGATTAAGCCTGAAAAACAAAATTTCCACAACTTTACTTAAAACTGTATTTTTCATATCCCTGAAAACATTTTGAGAATAAAGACTTTTACTTCAAAATGGTGGAATATCAGCAATAGCCCCCTCCTCTTGTCTTAAAATCCAAAAATGGTAGAAGAGTTATTTAAATTATAATCTCACAAGAACATAACAAATAGTGTATTCTGTGAACCAACAATTAAATTCTTGGAAAATGAAAGACAAACAATATCTGGCTGAAACAATGGATTCATTATTCCAAGTACATGATGGAAGGTATTGTTGTTAATAGAATGGCTGCAAGGGTACTCCAAATTAGGCAGACTTTGAACCTGCATTGCATGGGCTTCTGGGGCAACTGACAGTAGCTAGGCATTTTGATTCCTGCATATAATTGCTCCCTCCTTGGGTCAAATAGAGAACAAAGGATAATTTCTCCTAGGCCGGAGTAGAGAAGCAGAGATAATGGGAAGTGGAGGCACAGGGCAAAGTCTTCCGTTTGTCAAACAACGAGAGGAAAAGGACCCTCTGTGCCCAGATCATTAGGTACTGACACAGCCTGCCTAGAAGTTTATCCCACTGTCCCCCACACTCAGGGTTAGGAATCTCCCAAAACACAACATCCTGAGCCATTTCTTCAAGCAAGTTGTGTGGTAAACAGCATGTTAATGAGGAAATATCTATACTAAGATGGGTATGCAACCAAGAATCACCCAATATTGGTGGGAAGCCATAACTATGAATCAGAAACACACAACTTAATGAAAATATACCAAGGAAAAGAATTAAAGTTAGGAGAATTTCACAACTATGACCAGTATTCTCAAAAAAAAGATAAATACTGCATTCATTATAATGAATTAATTTCACATCCTGAGAATGTTACCATGAAAAACTCAGTACATTGGCTGTATAGTAGAAAGGACACTGCTGAGAACAATTCAGCAGGCTTGAAGCCAAGAAATTTTGCCAGAATTTAGTAGAAGATTTTTAAAAGTCTGAAAGTTAAGAGAAATGGCTACTATTGTTTCCATAGTGCCTTCTCTTACTTCCTCTACCCTTTTCCTTCATTCTTCCATCCTTCTCTTCAGAGCTGTTTTTTAATTGCCTTAATTTTTTTTAAGATTTTATTTATTTATTTAATAGAGCGAGCGAGAGAAGGATATAAGCAGGAGGAGTGGGTGAGGGAGAAGCAGGCTTCCTGCCAGGCAGGGAACCCGATACGCGGCTCAGTCCCAGGACTCTGGGATCATGACCTGAGCCAAAGGCAGACACTTAACGACTGTGCCTTCTTTTAAGTTTTAATGTCATAAGGCTATCTAAAAACCTTTTGAAAGTAACAATAAAACATACATGACGTGTAGTCTCATTTCATTGAGATTTAAGAATGTCCCTTTAAAACACAAAATCCTCTTATTTTTACAGTGGGTTTTTTTTTATAGTTTCCATGCCTAAGTTATAATTCCACCTGGTCTCATTACCAAGAAGACTGTCCCTTTCCCATTCTAGGACCCTTAGTTTTCTAGATCCTGTTCTGAAGTGATAGTATACAATATACAACATCATAATGTCCAGGGAAACATTCATATGCTAATTGGGAATGCAATTTATAGAAGCAGAAAGTATCTGAAATTGGCCTTTGATTCCATGGATTCATTACGGGATTTGAGCCAACATACATGAGCTTACAATGGCATTTCAGAGAGGCCTTATTTTAAAAAAAGAGTGTTTTCCCTTTGTAGTAATCTAGGTTAGATAGGAATGGGTTTCTGATAGACCAAGTTAACAGTATCTAAGGTATTCTTTTTTTTTTTTAACCATCACCATTTCCCAGGCTCAGTCTAGCCCTTGTATTCAAACAATGAACACACTGAATGATACCCAGGATTTATTTTCCTTTTCCTCCTAAGAGAGCCCTCCTTTGTTTTAGAAACATATCCCTCCCCACATTGTTCAAGTGAATCCACAGAAGTAATTTCCAGTTCCAGAGCTGAATCTTGATTAATGCCTAGAATCAAAGCTGGCCTTTGTAGGCTCTTCCTACATGCTAATATTTGGCTCAAGAAACCAATCAACACATGGCATGTGTTAAGCCAATCAACACATGGCATTCCTGTGGTCCAATATGGCTATAAGACCTAACAAGGCTCATTTAAACTTGGAAGAAATTCTACTGGATGAGTAGGGGAGAGGTTTTTTTCCTGTCTAGTGTGGGATGTGCTAAGTGTTTTCTGTTGCCTATAGTCACGCGGGCTGCCATTAGAAAAGTCATCCTGAGCATATAGGAAAAGGTAAAGCCAAGAGAATAGTGGAGAAAAGTGGCCTGAAACACTGATTATCCCTTGTCTTGGGTCCACTCTGATTTTGGACTTTCAAATAGATTGAATTTTTCCTTATTGTTGTAAACTAGTTTGATTTAGGATTCTGTTACAGACTGCCCAAAATCTTACTCAATAAAATTATATACTCTATGTGCTATGGCTTGGATATATGGTCTCCTAATACAGCAAATTGGAAGATGCAATAGCTTTATTTTATTGAAATAAACAGTGTGTCTAAACAAGTGATTCCTTTAACCACTGTTAAAAAAAAAAAAAAGATTCTATATTCTCTTTATGTGATAAAAAGAAACTAGCAAATGGGGCTTCAAGTCCTTCCTCATTCCTTAGGTTTATTTTCCATCTACTTTTCCTGACCCCTCCCCCCATCCTCCAGTCCATCTGGGAAACAAGGTAAAAAGTGCTGAGGCAAAATCTCAATAGTAAGGGAAGACTGCCCAGTCTTATATATCATGACCTTTGAAATGTGACCCTGATCACCATCTATTTGATTAGAGTATTTGTACATGGTACTCAGTTTCTCTAGTCCCCTAATAATGGCAGCCTGGTTTGCATGGCAACAGGGGAAATCTTGGGTTAGGCTAGATACAGTGTCCACACAAACCAGGACATATTTATAACCTTCGCCCAGAGGAAAGAGTCAATATAATCAATCTACTGACCCCTCACCAGTTGGGAACTGAGGTGAATGGACTCAGATTCTTTTGGTAGTTGCCTTGAGGATCATTTAGAACACATTTATCGTGTTAGTCCATAAACCCAGTCATGTATTTCAAGGGTAATCTGGCATCCTTGGCAATATGCTATCCCACCAGGCTGCTATGGTAGACGTTTTTATTCTATACCGAGTCTGCTCTGTCTACTGAAGGGTCAGTTGCTAGGGCTTATACTTGGGCTAGGGCATCAGTTTCCTGACTGCCAAGAATTGTCAGTGCCTTATGAACCAGGACATGGAAGGCACTGAAGACTGCCTTAGGCTTTTACAGGCAAGCCCAAATGTCTTTCCCTCTATCCTGACTCCACAAAGGCTTAATCATGAACATCCATCCCTTAGTATATTTCATTGTCCAAGCCATAGGGTTCATCACTTAGAATAGCCCAACTATCAAAGCCAAGGGTTAATGGATAGAGCTCATGAGTGATCATTAGCCAAACAGTTCTGCATTCAGCCCTCTGCACCCCTGTTTCCTCCAGATGGTATCAGTATTGGGAAGATGAGTAATGTGGTCCATAGGGGCAAGTTGCCCCAACTGGACCCATCTGTAGACCCTT
This sequence comes from Mustela lutreola, assembly GCF_030435805.1. Lineage (NCBI taxonomy): Eukaryota > Metazoa > Chordata > Mammalia > Carnivora > Mustelidae > Mustela > Mustela lutreola. The sequence goes on from NC_081298.1 coordinate 80,302,089, forward strand.
ATGAGACATGAATTGGAATTTCTCCTACTCCCTCTGTACAGGCCGCAAAAGCCCACCATAGAATAGGGGTGTGGGCATTTACAGGGTCTACTGACACCAGCATTTCTAAAGACAGTAAGCTGGCAAACGTGGTGTTCCTCTGCTTACCATTTAGTCAAAATGGGGTTTGAGCCACAGGAGAGGTGAGTGAATGAAACATTCTCAACCCACACATTGATCCAAAGTGAAGATCTTACCATGACTGGCTGTTCCTTTCTGAGCAGCTCTACTGAAGGACTGCACATGGCGAGGAGCTATTGCTCTATGGCATTGATCAGGCTTCTGCCCACTTCCAATGAGGACTAAAGTTTTAAGGGTACTCTCTCCTTCTGTATTCTCTCTCTCTGCCACAGCCACGTACCTGTATTTTTTTGAGTCACAGATACATCTAACTCAGAGGGTGACCCTGCTTGGGAGATGCCCAGAGCTTTAATCTGTTTCTCAATATTTTTGCCTTCTCAAAGTTGGCTTGCTATTATGATCCCCATCCCACCGGTGCCCTTTCTTTGCCAGAGAGTAGAAGGATAAAAAGATACTGTTCTAAATGGAAAATAGAAGTTCTCCAAAGCACCCAAATCCTATAATAGCCTGTACTTTTTCCATGTTGAGGTTGGATAAACTATAACTTATCAACATGTAAAGGATGAAATGAAATTAGGTAATTCATGGCAAGGGAGGTTTTTAAATGGAGCCAGGGGACCCTTAAGGAGATGGATCTTACACAAGTCTTCACTGGAGAAACCATGAGTTTTTAAAAAGGGCCAAACCACGATATTCCAGAGACCCGTGCATATATAATATCTGCAACTTGCCACAGTAGGAAACCTTGCTTGGTGACTGTCTTAGTGACATATTCAGTCAAGATTATGTTCAGCCAAGATTAGTTTTCTGTCACCAGTATCAGTCAAAATTCTTTGTAAATAAGATATACAAGGAAATCCAAGAAAAATGGCAGAGTAGAAGGATCCTAAGCTCACCTAGTTTGATAAACATAATGAAGCAATAACTATACCCATTACAACTAGCTCTTAAGATGACCTGAAAACTGGCAGAACAGATCTACCACAACTAGTCAAAAAAGAAAAGGCCACATCAACAGGGCCTGGGGGGTAGGGTGTGTGTGTGTGGAACAGAGACATGGTCAAAAACCAACCCCACAGCACAACTAATCTCGAATGGGAGGGACTTCACAAGCATGGAGGCACAAGGGGATCAGACCTCCATATCTGCCCTGGGGACCTACACTGGGAAGATGAATCCCTGTAAGATCTGGTTTGAAGATCAGCAGGGCTTAAATCTAGGACAGCCTAAAGGATTACAGGAAACTTAGTCCCTACCCTTAAAGGGCCAGCACACTAAAAAAAAAAACTTGGCCTGAGACACAGTATAGCAGCCAGATTGAAAACCACCTGTGGTATACATCATGAAGGATGTTTGACAAATCTTAGGATGTGTGCTGGAGGGCAGGGATTGGCAGAACCTGACAGGCACCACTTTTCTTGCCCTCCAGATATCAGCTATTCAGCATACATATCTGGACTCTTTCACGAACCAGTTCAAACACTCTCTATTTAACATGCTAGCACCCCATGTCCTAGCCTGATGTTTCTCTGCAGATCCTCCCCACACAACAAGCCCACCTGGAAAGGCACAGCTCAAAAGCAGCTCCTGCCCCATCAGACCTGGCAGCCAGCCCTGGCAGAATGGTGCCATTTCAAAGTGACTCCTGTCCTAAGGAGCAGGGGAAAAACTCCCCACACCAGTATGCCTGCATTTCCTGTAGTTGAGCCTCCTAGAATGCTGCTTTGAGAGAAAACCCTGCCCTTTGGTGTACCACAGTTGTCCCAGCAGCTAAATGTGGACAGCCAGGGTGAATTACAACCCTGTCCAACAGGAAGTCTGTGGAGGCTGCAGCTAGAACTCTCAACAGAGCAGTCATAAAACCTTGCCCAGTATGCCCAGAGCAAGTGAAGATCATTGCAAATAGCTGGGGTGAGGGCCAGTCCAAACCACCTGCATGCCATAGCAATTGTGCCACAACAGGAGGGAGCATACAACCTACTCAGGAGTGGTGTTTGGGACACCTGGTCTTGGTGACCAAGAGGGTTTGCACTAAAGGGCACCACAGGACCTCTTCTATACCACACCATTATTTTCAAGACCAGGAGACACAGTTATCTACCTAATACACAGAAACAAACACAAGGGGTTAGGCGAAATGAAGAGAGAGAGGAATATGTCCCAAATGAAAGTACAAAACAAAAATCACAAGAAAGAACTAAGTGAAATGGAGATAAGCAATATGCCTGATAAAAATTTCACAATTATGGCCATAAATCTACTCACCAGACTTAAGGAAAGAATAGATAAACTCAGTGCGAACTTCAACAGGAGATAGGGGGAAAAAAAATTTATATATATATATATATTATATATATATATAATATATATATATTTGCCTATATGTGTGTGTATATGTGTATATATATTTATAAAAATATAGATATACAGAGATGAATACAACTGAAATGAAAAATGAAAATGAATACAAATGAAATGAAAAAATATACTAGAGGGAATAAATAGCAGATTAGAAGATGCAGAATTGATCCGTAATTAAGACAGGGTAATGAAACCAAGCTGAACAGCAAAAAAAGAAAATGAGAACTGGTTAAGGGACACCTGCCACACATCAAGCATAGTGGCATTCTCATTATAGGGATCCCAGAATGAGAAAAGAGAAACAGGGCAGAAAGTTTAAGTGAAGAAATAATAGTTGAAAATTTCCCTGCTCTGAGGAAAGAAATAGACATCCAGTTCCAGGATTCATATAGTCCCAAACAAGGTGAATTCAAGGAAGTCCACACCAAGACACATAATAATTAAAATGGCAAAAATTAACGATAAAGTCTTAAAAGCAGCAAGAAAAAAGCAGCAGTTACATACAAGGGACTCCCCCTAAGGCTATGGGCTATCTTCAGCAGAAACTGCAGGACAGAAGAGAGTTGCATGACCTATTCAAAGTGCTGAATGGAAAAAAATCAAAACTCTACAATCAAGAATACACCACCAAAGAAGGATATTCAGAATTGAGGAGAGAGAAATCAAAGATGTTTCACCACTAAGTTGGCCTTACCAGAAATGTTAAAGGGAATTCTTTCAGTGAAAAGAAAAGGCCATAACAAGGAGAAATTATAAAAGGAAAATGTTTGACATGTAAAAGCAAACATGAAATAAAAATAGATCATTCCCCTATAATCCCAATAGGAGGCTAAAACACAAAAATGGTAAAGTCAATTATATCTTCAACAATTAGTCAGAGGATACACCATATGACAAGATGTAAAACATGACATCATATATATAAAACATGGAAAGGGGAGTAAAAAGTGAGTGCTTTTACAACGTGTTTGACCTTAACAATCAACTAATATAAACTGTGATACCTATGTTATATATGAACCTAATGGTAGCCACAAATCAAAAATCAACCATACGGAAAAGCTGAAGAGAAAGAAAACCAAGCATAACAACTAAAGAAAGCCATCACACCACAGGGGAAGAGAGCAGGAGAAGAAGAAAGTGACAGAGAACTACAAAATCAACCAGAAAATAGAGTGGCAAATAGTACATACTAATCAATAATAACTTTAAATGTTAATGGACTCAGGGTGTCTGGGTGGCTCAGTTATACATCTGCGTTCAGCTCAGGTCATGATCTAGTGAAACATAGGGCTTCCTGTTTTGTGGGAGTCTTCCTCTCCATCACCCCCTGCTTGCTCATTCTCTCGCTCTCTCAAAATAAATCTTTTAAAAAATGTTAATGGGCTCAATGCTCCAATCAAAAGACAGAGTGATTGAATGGATACAAAGACAAGACCCAGAGAAGGCTAGCAAGATAGCAGAGTAGGAGAACAGTAAGCTCACCTTGTCCCATAGATGCAACTAGTTAACACTCACATCAGTGTAAATAAACCAGAAAATGACCCGAAAACTGGCAGAACAATCTCTGCAACTATAGATAGAAAAGGTCGGAGACAAAGGAACTAAACCATTGGAAGTAAGGAAGTATTCACAGGTGCTAAAAGGCAGATAACCAGACTCTCACACCAAAGATACTGAAAGGAGAAGACGACCCCATAACTTTTGGCATTGAGGTCTTAAAACTTTCTTGAGGTCTTACAACTAGTGAGACTTAAACCTGGAATTTAAAAAATCAGTGGGATCTGTTCTGGGGAGCCCAGAAAGTGAGAGGAAGCTGAGTCCCCACCCTTTAAGACACCATACCACAAACAGCCATGAGAGATACAGCATAGAAGCAGCAGTTTGGAAAATGCCTTGGCATATAGGAGATGGAGTTATTTACTAAACTTAGAGACTGTCCCAGAGGGGCAGAATTTCCAGAGGGACTTCTCTAGGAGCAAAGGATCTGGTAGGTGCCATTTACTTCCCCACTCTCCAGCATAAACCCAGGACACCTGCAGGAGCCAGCCTTGGCACCAACATTCACTATCTACATCGCTTGCACAAAGCCCCACCCTCCTGCATTTAGGAGTCTAATTGCAAGGCCTGTTCACCAATGAAAACTTCTCACAGGCAAAGTGCTCTGCAATTTGGTGCTACTGTGTCTCTAGCAAATCAGTAGTCTAACTAAACATAAGCCCAAGATGGCCCCAACCTGGTCAACTAACACCACAGGAACCAAACACCTCCTACAACAGGCAAAGAGAGCCACTGCAGACAACTGGCCTAAAAAATAAAGCAACCAAGACATAGCAGTAGGACATGCCAGCATGCATTAGAGACACTCCCTGAAGTGCCAGGCCCTGAGGAGCAGGGGGCACTACATTGCAAGGCACTATAGGACCTCTTCTTCATAAAGCCATTACCCTTAAGAACAGAAGTAGCAGATTTTCCTAACACACAGGGTATGCATATAGAATTAGACAAAATGAGAAGACAGAGGAATTTGTCCCAAATGAAAGAATAGGACAAGGCCATGGCCAGAGATCTCAATGACACAGATGTAAGTAACATGCTTGATAGAAAATTTAAAGTAAGGATCATAAAAATACTCAATGGACTTGAGGAAAGAGTAGTAGACACAGAAATAAGGAATAACATAGCAGAGATAGAGAAAGCATGCACAAGAGCATGAACAGGGGAGAGGAGCAAGAAATGGGGAAAAGCAGGCTCCCCACTGAGCAGGGAGCTAGATACAGGGCTGGATTCTAGGACCCGGAGATTATGACCTGAGCCAAAGGCAGACTCTTGACCAACTGAGCCACCCAGGCTCCCTATCAAGGGATTTTTTTTTTAGAACAAACTTTTTAAGCCAGAGAAGTGGCATAAGTTCAAACAGATGAAAGGGGGAAATCTATAGCCAAGAACCTTCTATCCAGTAAGGCTATCATTCAGAATAGAAGGTGAGATAACGAGTTTTCTCAACAAAATTTAAACAAATTTGTGATCACTAAACCAGGACTGCAGGAAATATTCAAGGATACTCTTTGGGTGGAAAGGGAAGACCAAAAATGACAGTAGGAAAGTAGGAAACACAAAAGCAGTCAAAAATGTTTTTGTAAAACACCAGCCAAGGGAACTCACAAAATAAATAGATGTAAAATAGGATACCATATATCTAAAAGTGGGAAGGAGAAAAATAAAGAATGGATTCAAACTTAAATGATCAATACAGACTGCTATGTGCAGAAGACATTGTATACAAACTGAATGGTAGCCACAAATCTAAAACCAGTTATTCATGTCCAAAACATAAAGAGAAAGGAATCCAAGCATATCACCACAGAAAGCCAGGAAATCGTGAGAGAAGAGAGCAAGAGAAGAAAGGATCAGAGAAGAAATACAAAGACAACTAGAAAACAAGAACAAAATGGCAATAAAAATATACTTCTCAATAATTACTTTGAATCCAATCAAAAGGCACAGATGGAATGGATAAAAAAACAAAACCCATCTAGATACTGACTACAGAGAATCACTTTACACCTAAAGACACATGTAGACTGAAAGGGGATGGAGAAACATTTATCATGCAAATGAATGTCAGAAGAAAGCTAGAGTAGCAATATTACCTTAGACAAAATAGACTTTAAGCAGCAAAGACTGTAACAAGAGACAGGGATAATTTATACTACTAAAGGGGATAATCCAATAAGAAGACATAATAATTATAAATATTTATGCATCAAATATGGGAGCACCAAAATATTTAAAAGTAATCAAAGGTAATACAGCCATAGTAGGAAACTTTAACACCTTACTCACATCAATGGACAGATCATCCATACAGAAAATCAACAAGGAAACAATGGCTTTGAATTGACACACTGGACCAGATGGATTTTACACATATTTTCAGAACATTCCATCCTGAAACATCTGAATACACATTTTTCTCAAGTGCACATGAAACATTCTCCATAATAGATCACATATTAGGCTTCAAAACAAGTCAACAAATTCAAAAAGATCAAGGTCATTGCATGCATCTTTTTTTTTTTTTTTTAAGATTTTTATTTTATTTGACAGAGAGAGAGAAAGAGAGAGAAAACACAAGAGAGTGACAAAGGGAGAGGGAGAAGCAGGCTCCCTGCTAAGCAGGAAGCCCAACATTGGGCTCCATCCCCAAATCCTGAGATCCTGACTTGAGCTGAAGGCAAAGGCTTAACTAACTGAAACACCCAGGCAACCCACATGCACCTTTACTGACAATACTATGAAACTAGAAATTAACCACAATGCGGGGAAAAAAAACAACAACCTGAAAAGAACACAAAAACATGGAGGCTAAATAATATGCTAAAGAATGAATGACTCTACCAAGAAATGAAATAAGAAATAAAAAATTACATGGAAAGAAATCAAAATGAGAATAGTCCAAAATCTTTGGGATGCAGCAAAAGCTGTTTGAAGAGGGAAGTTTAAGGCAATAGAAGCCTAACTCAAGAAGCAAGACAAATTTCAAAGAAACAAGGTAACCTTAAACCTAAAGGATCCAGAAAAAGATACCATCAAGAAAAAAACCCAAAAGAAGTAATAGGAAGGAAATAATAAAGATTAGAGCAGAAATAAATGAAATAGAAATTTAAAAACCAATAGGATAGATCAATGAAACCAGAAGGGTCTTTGAAAAAATTAATATTGATAAACCTCTAGGCAGACTTCTCAAGAAAAAAGAGAGAGAACTCAAAATCACAAGTGAGAGAGGAGAAATAACAACAAACATCACAGAAATACAAACAATTATAAAAGAATATTGTAGTAAGCTATATGCCAAAAAATTGGACAACCTAGAATAAATGGATGAATTCCTAGAAACATATAACCTACCAAAACTGAAGCAGGAAGAAATAGAGAATTTGAATGGACCAATGGCCACTAATGAAATTGCATCAGTCATCAAAAAACTTCTAACAGAATTCCAGAAACAGACAGCTTTGCAGACAAATTCTACCAGACACTGAAGAGTTAATAACTGTTCTTATCAAACTATTCCAAAAAATAGGAAAAGTAAAACTTTCAAATTTATTGTATGAGATCAGCATTACCCTGATACCAAAACCAGATGAATACATCACACAAAAAAGAGAACAGGCTGATATCTCTGATAAACATAGATCAAAAATCCTCAACAAAATACTAGCAAACCAAATCCAACTATGTATTTTAAAAAAATCATTCACTACAATCAAGTAGGTTTACTCCTGGCTTGCAAGTTGGTTCAATATTTGCAAAATCAACATGAAACATCACATTAATAAGAGAAAGGATGAGATCCCTATGATCATTTCAATAGAGGCAGAAAAAGCATTTGACAAGGTACAACATCCATTCACGATAAAAATCCTCAACAAAGTAAGTTTTGAAGGAACATACATCAACCTAATAATAAAGGCCATATATGAAAAACCCATAGCTAACATCATACTCAATGGGGAAAGACTGAGAACTTTTCTTCTAAGATCAGGAAAAAGACAAAGATGTGCACTCTCACCATTTTTATTCAACGTACTGGAAGACCCAGCCACAGAGATCAGATAACAAAAAGAAATAAAAGATATCCAAATAGTTAAGGAAGAAATAGAACTTTCACTGTTTGCAGATGATATAATACTATATACAGAAAACCCTAAAGACACCATCAAAAAAGGTACCAGAACTAATAAATGAATTCAGCAAGGTGCAGGATACAAAAGCAATGTACAGAAAATTATCACATTTCTATACAGTAATAATGATGTAGCAGAAAAAGAAATTAAGGAAACCGTCTCATTCAGAACTGCACCAAAAAGAATAAAATACTTAGGAATAAACCTAACTCTGAAGACTAAAATAAACACTGGTGAGAGAAATTGAAGATGACACAAAGAAATGGAGACATTCCATGATTGTGGATTGGAAGAACAAACATTGTTAAAAGGTCTGTACTACCCAAAGTAATCTACACATTTATTGCAATCCCCATTGAAACACCAACAGCATTTTTCACAGAACTAAAATAAACAATTCTAAAATTTGTATGAAACCACAAAAAAGCCCATAGAGCCAAAGTAATTTTGAAAAAGAGAAGCAAAGCTGGAGTGTAAACCTGGAAATTCACAGACCTGTACCCCTGGGACTAATAATACATGTTAATAAAAAAAAGCAAAGTTCCAGACTTGAGTTATACTACAATGCTGTGGTAATTAAAACAGTACAGTACTGGCACAAAAATAGACATTGATCAATATAATGGAATAGAAAATACAGAAACAAATCTACAACAATATGGTTAATTAATCTTTGACAAATCAGGGAAGACTATCCAATGGAAAAAGGACAGTCTCTTCAACAAATGGTATTTGATGTTGGGGAAACTGTATAGCAACATGCTAAAGAAAGAAACTGAATTTCATTATTACACCATAAACAAAAATAAATTCAAATAGATTAAAGACATAAATGTGAGGCCTGAAACTATAAAAATCCTGAACAAGAATACAGGCAGTAACCTTTTTTACATTGATTAGAGCAACTTTTTCTAGAGAGGTCTCCTGAGGCGAGGGAAATAAAAATGCAAAAATCAACTATTGGGACTGCATCAAAATAAAAACCTTCTGCACAGTGAAGGAGACAACAAAATTAAAAGGCAACCTATGGAGTGGGAGAAGATATTTGTAAATGACATATTCAATAAAGGGTTTCCAAAATATATGAAGAACTTATACAATTTAACACCTGCTAACAAGAAATCTAATTAAAAAATGGAAGAAGACATGAGCAGACATTTCTCCAAAGGAGATCTATGGATGGATGACACATGAAAAAATGGTCATGTCTCTTACCATCAGAGAAATGCAAATCAAAACTACAATGAAATATCACCTCACCTCATTTCTTAGAATGGCAAAATCAAGGGGGAAAAAAAGCCAAAACAACAACAAACCTCAAGATACAACATGTATTGTTGACGATATGGAGAAAAAGGAATACCTACACACTCTTGGTGGTAATATGAATTGCTAAAGCCACTCTGGAAAACAGTATGGAAGTTCCTAAAAAGTTAAAAGTAGAACTATCCTACCATCCAGCAATTGAACTACTAGGTATTTGTCCAAAGAATACAAAAACACCAATTCAAAGAAAGGTATGTACCTCTATGTATACAGCAACAGTATTTACAATAGTCAATATATGAATGCAGCCCCAGTATCCACTGATAGATGAGTAAGAAGTGATATATAATGGAATATTATTCAGCCACAAAAAGGAATGAAATCTTGCTGTTTGCAACAACATGGATGGAGTCAGAGAGTATTATGCTAAGTAAGTCAGAGAAAGACAACTATCATATGATTTCAGTCCCATGTAGAATTTAAGAAACAAAGGAACAAAAGAGAAAGAGCAACAGAGACATGAACCAAAAAAAAGACTCTTAATTATAAAGAAAAAATTGATGGTTATCAGAGGGAAGGTGGGGGATGGGTTAAATAGTTGATGGGAATTAAAGTGTACACTTGTGATGAGCTCTAGGTGATGTATGGAATTATTGAATCATTATACTGTACACCTGAAACTAGTATAGCACTGTAAAGAAAATAAAGTTACACTTACACCAAAGGGGGGTGGTGGTGCATCAATTTCTTAATATTCAACATGTAATCTAGTTCTTTAGAAAAAAATTACCAAAAATGTCTTTGTTTTGCAAATCTCAGCAAAACCAGAATTCTAACTCTGAAAACAAATTAAGCCTATGTATCTTCACTAATCTCAAAACCTCCCCTTTTCCTCTCAAAATACTTATAGATATTACAAAAAGATCAGGATATTAGAACAAAATTATCTTGTACTTAAGGGGAACATTTTTAATAGCAATATTATCAAATCTCTTAAAAAATAACTTGCATTTTTTTCTATTGCATACAGCTATACATTCTTTCATGTTTTTGAAATATAAACAGTCTACAATCACCCATGACTGAAGGAAAAAAGGGGACAAAGGAAGAGACCTTTTAAAAATACAAACTGCTAGACATGTTCTTATTCCCAGGCTCTAGCATCTCTGATTAGAAGGCATTCTGTCCCAAAATGTTCCCCTGGGGAAAAAAGCTCATAAATGGTCCTTATGCCTTTATAATGCAAATTTTTTACCCCTACCTGCTCTGGAACCTAAGAGCCATTCTTTGAAATATGGACTTTTTTTTAAAAAAAAAGATTTTATTCATTTATTTGACAGACAGAGATCACAAATAAGCAGAGAGAAAGGGAGAAGCAGACTCCTTACTGAGCAGGGAGTCCGATGTGAGGCTTGATCCCAGGACCCCGGGAACATAACCTGAGCCAAAGGCAGCTGCCCAACAACTGAGCCACCGAGGTGCCCCTGGACTTTTTTTTAATCAGAAAAAAGAGCAGGAGGTATTTGGAAATCAGATCTATAATTCCCTCTCCAAATGTTTTTTAAGTTCCTGTGCTCTGAAAAATTATTCAATATTCAAAATAATTTAATGTTTGTTTAATTAAAATAGACATGTCTTCAAAGTTATCAGCCTTAAAAAGTTTATTTTGTCTGGCTTTAAAGTTACTATTATGTCTATTATAAAATGTTTAAAAGAATATTAGCATGGGAAGATGATTGACTTTGATGTCTCAAAGTTTTTTTGGATAATCTAAGCATAATTATTAAGAACAAGTAAATCAAACAGATATAACAAAAAATAAGTTTTTAAGTAATTTTTTTCTAGATAAAGAGCGTGTAAGTGTGTAGTACACATGGGGTGGGGAAGGAGGGAGGTATAGAGGGAGAGAGTGAGAGACTCTTGAGCATGTGCCATGCCCAGTGCAGGGCCCAGTGTGGGGCTTGATCCCATGATCCTGAGATCATGACCTGGGCCAAATTCAAGAGTCACACACTTACATGACTGTGCCACCTATGTGCCCCCTAGGTAAACTTTTAAAACAGCTTTCCCAAATTGTTTTGGTAACCTAAAATGCTGAAATTTTGCTAAGTGATGAATTAGGCTGAATTAGGTTGAATTCATTGAATATCTAGGTCACTACCAAATAAGATAAATAATAAACCTTAAGTACTTAACAGAGGTATATCTACCTTTGGCTTTCTTACTACAGAGAAACCAAAAATAAATTTGGGTCCATATGTAAACATGTTTTGTGCTTTATTAAAAAGATTGTACTATGAAGAAGCAGGATTCTTAAAGTTATGAAATATATTCATAAATTTGCCAGTCCAAAAAATGCTGCTGAAACAGAAAATACAGTTACTACTGTTCATTTTCCTAGAAGTTAAAGCTTCAAAGAATTAAAAATTCTAATTAATATGTGAGGTTAACGCTGCTAAAAATAATATAGGAACAACTCTGTATGCAAGAAAAGATGTATGTTTTTGATAAAAATAAAGTACAGGGAATGGAAATACATTTTTGTTGAAGAAAAAAACAATTTTTTTGGTACTACAGTGAGACTAGTTAGAGAAAATATAGGACAAAATCTGAATGTAAAAAAGAAAGTTCTATAATGCTTATAGAAAAGGAACTTCTGGAATTAAATTTTATACATGGTCAGTACTGGCTAAGATTAAAGTAAATTTGTTTAAGAATGAGTTTGAATATTAAAAGTACACTGGTATAATTTCTGGGGAACATGGCAGAGTAGGAGAAACCTAGCCTCACCTTATCCCACAGATAAACTGTACAACCCAAACACTAGCCGAACAAATCCCACAACTAGCTGTAGAGAAGAGACCACATCAAAGAGAGTAAGAAGGGCAGAGAAATGATCAGAAATTAAACAAACACGTGGGGATCTCCAAAAAGAGGGAGGGACTCTGCCACATGGAGAAGAGAAATAGAGCTCCACACTGGGGATCCTGCATGGCAAAGATGAATCCCCATAACATGGCTTTGAGACCAGGGAAGCTGAATTTCATGAGTTCTTAAAAACAGCAGTACTTAAAACCTGGAATTAAAAAAAAAAAAAAATCAGTGGGCTTGGCTTTGGGAGCACAGGTGTGTGAGAGGAAAAGGATTCCCCCACCTAGGGCATATGAGAAGGAGATTTATTTGGACAGAAATCCTTGAGGAACTTCTCCAGGAGCAAAGAAACTGGCAAGAGCCATTTTTCTTCCTCACCACCCAAAGTAAACACATGGCCACCTGTGGGACTAACTACTTACCTTCATAGCATTACCACTGCCACACTATCCCCAACACTTCTGCCCTGTGCTGAGCTTCAGCAGGTCCATCTCTTTCAGTACCCCCTAAGCCAGAGCCCAAACAGGGCAGTGCCACAGACCTGGCAGTGTTTAAGTAGCCCCTACAGTGGCCATCACCACTCCAAAGTGATTCCCAACCCAGAGTCAGGGAAAGATAATCACACACACCAGTCAGAGGCCCCAGCACGGAGCTGGAGGTAGATGATTCTATCTTGAATGTGGCCCCATTAGCCAACAAAAGCTTTTCAGGAAACAACACAGGGCAAGTACCCTAGAGTTCCATGCTACTGCATCTCTAGAAAATGCCTAAGTCTGGCTCAGCCGAAGCCCAAGATGTGCCCAGACTAGCCCATTAACACCATGGGGACAAAACACTGCCCACAACAGGCAAAGACACCCACTGCCTGGTTGCCTGGATGGCTCAGTTAGTAGAGCTTCTGACTCTTGATCTCAGGGTCACAAGTTCAAGGTCCATGTTGGCTCTAAAGATTACTAAAATAATCAAAAGAGAACCCCACCACAGATGACTGGACTAAAGGAAAAAGTTGCTCAGCCACAAGAGCAAGGTATACAATTCACAAATAGGAGACACTCCTGAAGGTTCTGGTGAATAGGGGACACTGCTTTGCAGGGCACTAGAAGAATGTTTTTTCATTAGGCCATCACTTTCAGGAGCAGGAGACATCGTTCTTTGAAACACACAGAAACAGACTCAGATTTAGACAAAATGAGGAGACAGTGGAATGTGACCGAAATGAAAGAAAAAGACAAAAGCGAAGCAAGATACCTAAGGGAAATGGAGATAAAAAACAGGCTTGAGGGTGAATTTAAAGTAATGATCATAAAGACACTCAACTGGACTTGAGAAGAGAGCAGAGGACATTAGTGAGACCCCTAACAATGAGATAAAAAAGAACTAATCAGATGAAAAACACAATAAATGAAATAAAAATACACTAGAAGTATTAAGAAATAGACTAGACAAAGCCGAAGAATGGCTCATTGACCTAGAGGACAAAGTAATGGGAATTACAAGCTGAGCAGGTAAGAGGGGAAAAATATGCAAGATGAGAAAAGGCTCAGGGAACTCAGTGATACCATTAAGTACATTATAGAGATCCAGGAAGGAGAAGAGAAAGAAAAGGAGGCAGAAATTTTATTTGGAAAATTAATAGTTGAAAACTTCCCAAACCTGGGGAAGGACACAGAAATCCAGATCCAGGAGGTACAGAGAGCCTCCAACATCAATCCAAGGAGGTCCATACCAAGACATATAGTAATTAAGATGGCAAAATGTAGCAATAGAGAATTTTATTTTTTTATTTGTTTATTTTTAATAGCAATAGAGAATTGTAAAGCAACAAGAGAAAACAGTTACATACAGGGGGAAACCCTATAAGGCAATCAGCTGATTTTTCAGCAAAAACTTTGCAGCCCAGAAGAGAATGACATGATATATTCAAAGGCTGAAAGGAAAAACAAAACAAAACAAAACAACAAAAACCCATAACCAAGAATATTTTATCTAGCAAGGCTATCATTCAAAATATAAGGAAAGATAAAGAGTTTCCCAAACAAAAGTTAAAGGAATTCATCACCACTAAACCAGTCGTATAAGAAATATTAAGGGGGACTCAGAGTGGAAAGGAAAGACTATAAGCAAGAGTAAGGAAAGTAGGAAGCATATGTCTGTCTATAAAAATCATTCAAGGGACACACAATAAAGGTGTAAGTATGGCACCATACACATACACACAGACACAGACACAAAACACAGGAAGAGAAAAAATGGGCTCAAACCTAAAGTGACCATCAACTTAATATAAACTGCTATATACCCAGGATGTTACACACAAGCCAAATGATAACTACAAACCTAAAATCAGTAATAGATACACAAAAAATTAAGAGAAAGGAATCAAGGTATGCCACTAAACAAAGTCAACTAATCCTGAGAGAAGAGAACAAGAGAAGAAAGGAATGGAGAAAAAGTATAAGAACTGTAGAACAAGTAACAAAATTGTAATAAATACATTCTTATCAATTACTTTCAATATAAATGGACAAAAGGCTTCTATCAAAAGTCATAGGGTAATGGAATGGATAAAAAAACAAGACCCATCTAGATGCTGAATACAAAAGACTGATTTCACACCTAAAGACACATGCAGATCAAAAGTGAGGGTATAGAGAAATACTGACCCCTCAAATAAATGTAAAAAAAAAAAAAAAAAAAAGGCAGAGTAGCAATACTTAGACAAAACAGACTTTAAAGTTGTAACAAGAGACAAATAAGAACAACATCTACTAATAAAGAGGACAATTCAACAAGAAGATGTAACAGTTTTAAATCTTCATGTATCCAACATGGGAGCACTGAAATATTAAAGCAGTTAATAATGAACTCAAAGGAAACAACTGATGCTAATAGAGTAATAGTAGGGGACTTTAATACCCCATTTCCATTGATAGAGAGAAAATCCAAACGGAAAATTAACAAGGAAACAGTGGCTTTCCCAAACGTCCATCAACTGATGAATGGATAAAGAAGTGGTACACAGGGAGGACTCAAGATGGCAGAGAAGTAGCAGGCTGAGACTACTTCAGCTAGCCGGAGATCAGCTAGATAGCTTATCTAAAGATTGCAAACACCTGAAAATCCATCGGCAAATCGAAGAGAAGAAGAACAGCAATTCTAGAAAAAGAAAAACAACCACTTTCTGAAAGGTAGGACTGGCGGAGAAGTGAATCCAAAGCGCCGGGAAGATAGACCCTGGGGGGAGGGGCTGGCTCCCGGCAAGCTGCGGAGCAACGGAGCACAAAATTAGGACTTTTAAAAGTCTGTTCCGCTGAGGGACATCGCTCCAGGGGCTAAAACAGGGCAGAGCCCATGCGGGGTCAGCGTGGCCTCAAGTCCCGCAGGGTCACAGAAGGATCGGGGGTGTCTGAGTGTCACAGAGCTTGCGGGTATTGGTACGGGAAAGCCGGCTACAGAGACAGAGCCAACAGCAAGCTCACAGCTCAGGGTTACCTTGAACTTGTCGCAGGCTCGGTGAGCTGGGAGCGCGGCCGGAGGTCAGGCAGACGGGAGATACTGGGCGCTGTTCTCTGAGGGCACACTGAGTAGTGGGTCCCTGGGCTCTCGGCTCCTCAGGGCCGGAGACCAGGAGGCCGCCATTTGTATTCCCGTCCTCCAGAACTCTACCGAAAGCGCTCAGGGAACAAAAGCTCCTGAAAGCAAACCTGAGCGGATTACTCAGCCTGGCCCCTGGTAAGGGCGGTGCAATTTCGCCTGGGGCAAAGACACTTGAGAATCACTACACCAGGCCCCTCCCCCAGAAGATCAACAAGAAATCCAGCCTGGACCAAGTTGACCTACCAAGGAGTGTGGTTTCAATACCAAGGAGAGAAGCAGAATTCCAGAGGAGGAGAAAGCAAAGCACGGAACTCATGGCTTTCTCCCTGTGATTTTTTAGTCTTGCAGTTAATTTAATTTTTTTCTTTTTCTTTTTTTTTCTCTTCTTCTGCTAAAATTTTTTAACTTTTACTCTTTTCTTTTTTAACGTTTTTTACGTTTTTAAACTAGTTTATCTAATGTATATATTTTTTTCTTTTTTATACTTTTCTTTATTCGTTTTCTTTTTTTAATTCTTTTTTTCGTTTTTTTTTCTTTCTTTCTTTTTGAACCTCTTTTTATCCCCTTTCTCCCCCATCACGATTTGGGATCTCTTCTGATTTGGTTAAAGATATTTTCCTGGGGTTGTTGCCACCCTTTTAGTATTTTACTTGCTCCTTCATATACTCTTAGCTGGACAAAATGACAAGACGGAAAAATTCACCACAAAAAAAAGAACAAGAGGCAGTACCGAAAGCTAGGGACCTAATCAATACAGACATTGGTAATACGTCAGATCTAGAGTTCAGAATGACAATTCTCAAGGTTCTAGACGGGCTCAAAAAAGGCATGGAAGATATTAGAGAAACCCTCTCAGGAGATATAAAAGCCTTTCTGGAGAAATAAAAGAACTAAAATCTAACCAAGTTGAAATCAAAAAAGCTATTAATGAGGTGCAATCAAAAATGGAGGCTCTCACTGCTAGGATAAATGAGGCAGAAGAAAGAATTAGTGATATAGAAGACCAAATGACAGAGAATAAAAAAGCTGAGCAAAAGAGGGACAAACAGCTACTGGACCATGAGGGGAGAATGAGAGATAAGTGACACCATAAGAAGAAACAACATTAGAATAATTGGGATTCCAGAAGAAGAAGAAAGAGAGAGGGGAGCAGAAGGTATACTGGAGAGAATTATTGGGGAGAATTTCCCAAATATGGCAAAGGGAACGAGCATCAAAATTCAGGAGGTTCAGAGAACGCCCCTCAAAATCAATAAGAATAGGTCCACACCCCATCACCTAATAGTAAAATTTACACGCCTCAGTGACAAAGAGAAAATCCTGAAAGCATCCCGGGAAAAGAAGTCTGTAACATACAATGGTAAGACTATTAGATTGGCAGCTGACTTATCCACAGAGACCTGGCAGGCCAGAAAGAGCTGGCATGATATTTTCAGAGCACTAAATGAGAAAAACATGCAGCCAAGAATACTATATCCAGCTAGGCTATCATTGAAAATAGAAGGAGAGATTAAAAGCTTCCAGGACAAACAACAACTGAAAGAATTTGCAAACACAAAACCAGCTCTACAGGAAATCTTGAAAGGGGTCCTCTAAGCAAAGAGAGAGCCTACAAGTGGTAGATCAGAAAGGAACAGAGACGATATACAGTAACAGTCACCTTACAGGCAATACAATGGCACTAAATTCATATCTCTCAATAGTTTCCCTGAATGTTAATGGACTAAATGCCCCAATCAAAAGACACAGGGTATCAGAATGGATAAAAAAACAAAACCCATCTATATGTTGCCTACAAGAAACTCATTTTAAACCCGAAGACACCTCCAGATTTAAAGTGAAGGGGTGTAAAAGAATTTACCATGCTAATGGACATCAGAAGAAAGCAGGAGTGGCAATCCTTATATTAGATCAATTAGATTTTAAGCCAAAGACTATAATAAGAGATGAGGAAGGACACTATATCGTACTCAAAGGGTCTGTCCAACAAGAAGATCTAACAATTTTAAATATCTATGCCCCCACGTGGGAGCAGCCAACTATATAAACCAGTTAATAACAAAATCAAAGAAACACATCAACAATAATACAATAATAGTAGGGGACTTTAACACTCCCCTCCCTGAAATGGACAGATCATCCAAGCAAAAGACCAACAAGGAAATAAAGGCCTTAAACGACACACTGGGCCAGATGGAAATCAGATATATTCAGAACATTTCATCCCAAAGCAACAGAATACACATTCTTCTTTAGTGCACATGGAACATTCTCCAGAATAGATCACATCCTCGGTCCTAAATCAGGACTCAACTGGTATCAAAAGATTGGGATCATTCCCTGCATATTTTCAGACCACAATGCTCTGAAGCTAGAACTCAACCACAAGAGGAAGTTTGGAAAGAACCCAAATACATGGAGACTAAACAGCATCCTTCTAAAGAATGAATGGGTAAACCGGGAAACTAAAGAAGAATTGGAAAAAATCATGGAAAGAGATGATAATGAAAATACAATGGTTCAAAATCTGTGGGACACAACAAAGGCAGTCCTGAGAGGAAAATATATAGTGGTACAAGCTTTTCTCAAGAAACAAGAAAGGTCTCAGGTATACAACCTAACCCTACACCTAAAGGAGCTGGAGAAAGAACAATAAAGAACAAGAAAGAAACCCTAAGCCCAGCAGGAGAAGAGAAATTGTAAAGATCAGAGCAGAAATCAATGAAATAGAAACCAAAAAAACAATAGACCAAATCAATGAAACTAAAAGCTGATACTTTGGTAATGAATTAATAAAATTGATATACTCCTGGCCAGACTGATAAAATAGAAAAGAGAAAGTACCCAAATAAATAAAATCATGAATGAAAGAGGAGAGATCACAACTAACACCAAAGAAATACAAACTATTATAAGAACATACTATGAGCAACTCTTCGCCAACAAATTTGACAATCTGGAAGAAATGGATGCATTCCTAGAAACACATAAACTACCACAACTGAACCAGGAAGAAATAGAAAGCCTGAACAGACCCATAACCAGTAAGGAGATTGAAACAGTCATTAAAAATCTCCAAACAAACAAAAGCCCAGGGCCAGACGGCTTCCCGGGGGAATTCTACCAAACATTTAAAGAAGAACTAATTCCTATTCTCCTGAAACTGTTCCAAAAAATAGAAATGGAA
This sequence comes from Mustela lutreola, assembly GCF_030435805.1. NCBI lineage: Eukaryota > Metazoa > Chordata > Mammalia > Carnivora > Mustelidae > Mustela > Mustela lutreola. The sequence continues at coordinate 80,321,181 of NC_081298.1, forward strand.
GGAAAACTTCCAAACTCATTTTATGAGGCCAGCATCATCTTGATCCCAAAACCAGACAAGGATCCCACCAAAAAAGAGAGCTATAGACCGATATCCTTGATGAACACAGATGCGAAAATTCTCAACAAAATACTAGCCAATAGGATTCAACAGTACATTAAAAGGATTATTAACCTGACCAAAAGGATTTATTCCAGGTCTGCAAGGTTGGTTCAACATCTGCAAATCAGTCAATGTGATACAACACATCAATAAAAGAAAGAATAAGAACCATCTGATACTCTCAATAGATGCTGAAAAAACATTTGACAAAGTACAGCATCCCTTCCTGATCAAAACCCTTCAAAGTGTAGGGATAGAGGGCACATACCTCAATATCATCAAAGGCATCTATGAAAAACCCACCGCAAATAACATACTCAATGGAGAAAAACTGAAAGCTTTTCCGCTAAGGTCAGGAACATGGCAGGAATGTCCATTGTCACCACTGCTATTCAACATAGTACTAGAAGTCCTAGCCTCAGCAATCAGACAACAAAAGGAAATTAAAGGCATCCAAATCGCCAAAGAAGAAGTCAAATTATCACTCTTTGCAGATGATATGATACTATATGTGGAACACCCAAAAGACTTCACTCCAAAACTGCTAGAACTTGTACAGGAATTTAGTAAAGTGTCAGGATATAAAATCAATGCACAGAAATCAGTTGCATTTCTCTACACCAACAGCAAGACAGAAGATAGAGAAATTAAGAAGTCCATCCCATTTACAATTGCACCCAAAACCATAAGATACCTAGGAATAAACCTAACCAAAGAGGCACAGAATCTATACTCAGAAAACTATAAAGTACTCATGAAAGAAATTGAGGAAGACACAAAGAAATGGAAAACTGTTCCATGCTCCTGGATAGGAAGAATAAATATTGTGAATATGTCTATGCTCCCTAAAGCAATCTACACATTTAATGCAATTCCTATCAAGGTACCATCCATCTTTTTCAAAGAAATGGAACAAATAATTCTAAAATTTATATGGAACCAGAAAAGACCTCGAATAGCCAAAGGGATATTAAAAAAGAAAGCCAACGTTGGTGGCATCACAATTCCGGACTTCAAGCTCTATTACAAAGCTGTCATCATCAAGACAGCATGGTACAGGCACAAAAACAGACACATAGATCAATGGAACAGAATAGAGAACCCAGAAATAGACCCCCAACTCTATGGTCAACTAATCTTCGACAAAGCAGAAAGAATATCTGGAAAAAAGACAGCCTGTTTAATAAATGTTGTTGGGAAAATTGGACAGCCACATGCAGAAAAATGAAATTGGACCATTTCCTTACACCACACATGAAAATAGACTCAAAATGGACGAAGGACCTCAATGTGAGAAAGGAATCCATCAAAATCCTTGAGGAGAACACAGGCAGCAACCTCTTCAACCTTAGCCGCAGCAACATCTTCCTAGGAACAACGCAAAAGGCAAGGGAAGCAAGGGAAAAAATGAACTACTGGGATTTCATCAAGATCAAAAGCTTTTGCACAGCAAAGGAAACAGTTAACAAAATCAAAAGACAACTGACAGAATGGGAGAAGATATTTGCAAATGACATATCAGATAAAGGACTAGTGTCCAGAATCTATAAAGAGCTTAGCAAACTCAACACCCAAAGAACAAATAATCCAATCAAGAAATGGGCAGAGGACATGAACAGACATTTCTGCAAAGAAGACATCCAGATGGCCAACAGACACATGAAAAAGTGCTCCATATCACTCTGCATCAGGGAAATACAAATCAAAACCACAATGAGATATCACCTCACACCAGTCAGAATGGCTAAAATTAACAAGTCAGGAAATGACAGATGCTGGCGAGGATACGGAGAAAAGGGAACCCTCCTACACCGTTGGTGGGAATGCAAGCTGGTGCAACCACTCTGGAAAACAGCATGGAGGTTCCTCAAAATGTTGAAAATAGAACTGCCCTATGACCCAGCAATTGCCCTACTGGGTATTTACCCTAAAGATACAAACGTAGTGATCTGAAGGGTCACGTGCACCCGAATGTTTATAGCAGCAATGTCCACAATAGCCAAACTATGGAAAGAACCCAAATGTTCATCAACAGATGAATGGATAAAGAAGAAGTGGTGTATATATACACAATGGAATACTATGCAGCCATCAAAAGAAATGAAATCTTGCCATTTGCGACAACATGGATGGAACTATAGTGTATCATGCTTAGCGAAATAAGTCAATCAGAGAAAGACAACTATCATATGATCTCCCTGATATGAGGAAGTGGTGATGCAACATGGGGGCTTAAGTGGGTAGGAAAAGAATCAATGAAACAAGATCGGATTGGGAGGAGGACAAACCATAAGTGACTCTTAATGTCACAAAACAAACTGAGGGTTGCTGGTGGGAGAGGGGTTGGGAGAAGGGGTGTGGGGTTATGTACATTGGGGAGGGTATGTGCTTTGGTGAGTGCTGTGAAGTGTGTAAACCTAGTGATTCACAGACCTGTACCCCTGCGGATAAAAATATATGTTTATATAAAAAATAAAAAATTAAAAAAAAAAGAAGTGGTACACTGACATGCAGGAATATTACTCGCCCATCAAAAAGAATGAAACCTTGCCATTTGCAACAATGTGAATGGAGCTAGAGTGTTAAGCAAAAGAAGTCAGAAGGATAAATATCATATGATTTCATTCATCTGTGGAATTTAAGAAACAAAACAGATGAACACATGGAAAGGGCAACAAAAAAAAAAAAAGGAGAGGGAAACAATAAGAGACTCTTAACAATAGAGAATAAACTGAGGGTTAATAGAAGGAGGTGGTTGGGGATGGGCTAGATGGGTGATGGGTGTTAAGTAGGGCATTTGTTAGGATAAGCATGAGGTGTTGTATGTAAGTGATGGATCACTAAGTTCTACTCCTGAAACCAATCATGCAGTGTATGTTAACTAACTAGATTTTAGATAACAATTTTTAAAAAAGAAATAAGGCTTTCAAAGACACATTGGAACAGAGGGATTTAACAAATATAGTCAGAACATTCCATCCTAAATGAGTAGAATATATATTCTTCTAAAGTGCACATAGAATATTCTCCAAAATAGATCACATATTAATCTACAAAACAAGTGTCAACAAATTCAAAAAGATTATTGTCATTCATGCATCTTTTCTGACCCCAGTGTTATGAAACTACAAATCAACCATAAGAAAAAAATCTAGAAAGAGCACAAATACATGGAGGTTAAGTAATATGCTACTAAGCAATGAATGAGTCTACTAAGAAATCAAACAAGAAATAAAAAAAAACACATGGATACAAAAGAAAATGAAAACACAAGAGACCCAAAACTTCGGGATGCAGCAAAAGCAGTTCTAAGAGGGAAATTTATAGCAATAAAAGCCTACCTCAAGAAGAATAACTACAAATAAACAACTTAACCTTACACCTACAAAAAGAACAACAAAGAAAACCCAAAAATCAGTAGAAGTAAGGAAATAATAAAGATTAGGTCAGAAATAAGTGAAAGAGAAACTAAAGAAACATAGGACAGATCAATTAAACCAGGAGCTGGTTTTTTGAAAAACTATGGAATACTATACTTTTTACATCTCCTCCCACCCCAACCCCCCTCTTTTGATGAGTCTGTCTAGAACTTTATTAATTTCATTTTTAATGAAATTTAATTTAATGAATTTTAATTTCATTTCATTTTTAATGAAATTAATAAAGTTCTAGACAGACTCATCAAAAAAGGGGGGTTGGGGTGGGAGGAGATGTAAAAAACAAAATCAGCACTGAAAGAGTAGAAATAACAACCAAACCACAGAAACACAAACAAGTATAAGAGAATATTATAAAAAACTATATGCCAACAAATTGGACAACCTAGAATAACTGGATAAATTCCTAGGAACGTATAACCCACCAAAACTGAAGCAGGAAGAAATTTTAAAAATTGTACAGATTATCACTAATGAAATTGAATCAATAATCAAAAAACCCCCAAGAAACAAAATTCCAGGAACAAATAGCTTCACAGGCAAATTCTACCAAACATTTTAAAAAGAGTGAATACTTCCTCTTATCAAACTATTCCAAAAAAAAAAAAAAAAGAAAAGGAGATAAAACTTCCAAATTCATTGTATGAGACTAGCTTTACCCTGATACCAAAACCAGATAAATACATGACAAAAAAAGAGGATTACAGAGAACTATCTCTGACGAACATAGATGCAAAAATTCTCTACAAATTATTAGTCAATTGAATTCAACAATATATTAAACAAATCACTCATCATGATCAAGTGGAATTTATTACCAGGATGCAAGGTTTGTTAATTATTCACAAATCAATCAACATGAAACATCACATCAAAAGAGAAAGGATGAGATCCCTATGATCATTTCAATAGAGGGAGAAAAAGCATTTGACAAAGTACAACATCCATTCCCTATAAAAGCCCTCAACAAAGTAGGCTTAGAGAGAACATACAACAACCTAATAAAGGCCATATATGAAAAATTCACAGCTAATATCATACTCAATGGTAAAATACTAAGTGCTTTTCTCCTAAAGACAGGAACAAGATAATCCTCACTCAAGGAAATACTGCATAAAAATCAGCAAACAAAAAGAAATAAAAAAGCAGTGAAACAAGATGAAACCAGAGAGGGAGACAAACCTTAAGAAACTCTTAATCTCAGGAAACAAACTGAGGGATGCTAGAGGGGGCGTGGGTGGGAGGTGGGATGGCTGGGTGATGGACATTGGAGAGAATATGTGTTGCGGTGAGCGCTGTGTGTTGTGTAAGACCGATGAACCACAGACCTGTACCCCTGAAAAAAAGACACTGTATGTTAATAATAAAAAACAACAAACAAACAAAACAAGAAAAAGAAATAAAAGGCTCCAAACTGGTAAGGAAGAAGTAAAACATTCACTATTTGCAGACAACATAATGCTATATACAGAAAACCCTAAAGACTCCACCAAAAACTGCTAAAACTGATAAACGAGTAAGGTCACAGGATACAAAATCAATGTACAGAAAATTATTGAATTTCTATCTACTAATAATAGAGCAACAGAAATTAAGGAAGCAATCCTGTTTATAACTACACCCAAAATATTAAAATACCTAGAAATAAACTTAACCAAGGAGGTGAACGACCTATACTCTGAACACTGTAAATACTGGTGAGAGAAACTGAAGAGGACACAAACAAATCGAAAGATATTCCATGTTCATGGACTGGAAGAATCAATATTGTTGAAATGTCCATGCTACCGAAAGCAATCTACAGATTTAAAATATAATCCCTATCAAAAGACAACAGTTTTTTGTTTGTTTTTTTATAGAACTAGAATAATCCTAAAATTTGTATAGAAACACAAATGGCTCCAGATAGCTAAAACAATTGTGAAAAAGAAAAGCAAAGCTGAAGGTATCACAATTCCAGATTTCTATTTCCAGACATAGTTATTACTATAACTATACAGTTATAGTAAAATGCTGTAGTAATCAAAACAATATAGTACTAGCACAAAAATAGACAACAGAGATTAATAGAACAGGATAGAAAGCCCAGAAATAAACTCACAATTATATGGTCACTTAATATTCAATAAAAGAGGCAAATATATGCAATGGGGAAAAGATGGTCTCTTCACAAATGGTGTTGGGAAAACTGGACAGCTACAAACATAAGAATGAAACAGGGGCAGTTTTTTACATCATACACAAAAACAAATTTAAAATGGATCAGAGACCTAATATTAGACCTGAAGCCATTAACAATCTTAGAAAAAAGCACAGGCAATAATTTCATTGACATCAGCCATAGCAACACTTTTCTAGATACATCTTCTGAGACAAGGGAATAAATGCAAAAATAAGCTATTGGGATCACATAAAAATATGATCAGGGAAACAGTCAACAAAACTAAAAGACAGCCTATTAAATGTAAGAAGCCATTTGCAAATGACATATCTGATGAAGGGTTAGTATCCTAAATATATAAGGAACTTATATAACACCACTCAACAAATTATCCAATTTTAAAAAGGGAAGACAACATAAACAGACTTTTCTCTGAAGACATGCAGATGGCCAACACATGAAAAGATGCTCAACATCATTCATCATCACTGAAATGCAAGTCAAAATCACAACATATCACTCACACCTGTCAGAATGGTTAAAATTAACAGCACAAACAACAAGTGTTGGCAAGGGAGGAAAAGAAACCCCTGTGCACTCCTGGTGAGATGCAAACTGGTATAGCCTCTGTGGGAAAGAGTATGGAGGCACCTCAAAATTAAATATAGAATTACCCTAGCATGGTTAACTCTCAGATTTTATTGCCAGCTGTCAGCAGGGCTCGAATGCAATGTGCCAGCATTGTGGCATGGATATACCTGCTTCTAATGTGGCTGTAATTGGCATCGTATCCCATACCAAAATGTCTTTCGAGAGGAAATAGAGGTGAGCTATAAAGTGCGAGCCAATTTCTTCTCTATTCTGCAATGCAGTAGAAAAAACTTTTACCCAAGGACAAATCAGGGTGAACCTTGCCTGGATCATGGTTGATATATTCACCTATACATCCCCACAATCACCTCTCAGCAGAATGACTAGGAGGAGGAACACCCAACAGAGGAAAAATTCAGAGACTGTGTCCTCTGCCACAGAACTATTGGATATAGACATAAACAATATATTGGAAAGGAAATTTAGGGTAACAATTATCCAGGCTATGGCTAGGTTGGAGAATACCATTAGTGGTAACACAGAATATCTAAAGACAGAAGTGAGGGCTGATCTGGCAGTACTAAAAATTGCTATCAATGAGATCCAATCTAATCTAAATACTCTAACAGCTAGGGTAACCGAGGCAGAAGATTGAATTAGTGATGTAGAGGACAAACTGATAAAAAAGAAAGATCGGGAGGAGGTCTAGAACAAACAGCTTAGAAGCCATGAAAACAGAATTAGGGAAATAAATGATGCCATGAAATGTTCCAACATCAGAATTACTGGGATCCCTGAGGGGGTAGAAAAAGAGAGAAGACTAGAAGATACAGCTGAACAAATTTTATATGAAAATTTCCTTAATCTGGGGGAATGGAACAAGTGTTCATGCCCTGGAGGCAGAAAGGACACCGCCCCAAGATCAACAAGTCTAGAAAGACCTCCAGACACTTAATTGTGAAATTCACGAAACATAATTTCAAACAGGAGGTCTTAAGTGTAGCTAGAGAGAAGAGATTCCTTATGTACAAAAGAAGGACCATCAGAATAATGTCAGACCTGTCCACAGAAACCTGGCAAACCAGAAAGGGCTGGCAAGACATATTCAGGGCACTAAATGAGAACATACAGCAAGAATACTTTATCCAGCAAGTGACATTCAAAATGGATGGAGAGATAAAGAGCTTCCAAGACCAGGAAGATTTACAAGAGTATGTGATCACCAAGCTGGCACTACAAGAAATATTAAAGGGGGGGGGGTGGTTCTATAAAAGAAAGAACACAAGAGTGTCACAGAACAAAAATTTACAGAGACAATCTATAGAAACTAGGACTTCACAGGCAACATGATGTCAATAAAAACTCACCTTTCAATAATCACTCTCAATGTGAACGGCCTAAATGCTCCCATAAAGCAGCACAGGGTTGCAGACTGGATAAAACGACAGGACCCATCCATATGCTGTCTACAAGAGACACACTTTGAACCTAAAGATACATCCAGACTGAAACTGAAAGGATGGAGAACCATCTTTCATGCCAACAGGCCTCAGAAGAAAGCTGGGGTAGTGATGCTATCAGATAAATTAGATTTTAAGCTAAAGTCTATAGCCAGAGATACAGAAGGATACTACATAATTCTTAAAGGGTCTATCCAATAAGAAGTTCTAATAATTGTAAATATTTATGCCCCTAATATGGGAGCAGCCAACTACATAAGCCAACTGTTAATCAAAAGAAAGAGTCATATTGATATGAATGCATTAATTGTAGGGGATCTTAATATGCCAGTCTCAGTAACAGACAGATCATCTAAGCAGAAAATCAATAAAGAAACAAGAGCTTTGAATGACACATTGGACCAGATGGACCTCATAGATGTATACAGAACATTTCAACCTAAAACAAGAGTATACTCATTCTGCTTGAGTGTACATGCAACTTTCTCCAGAACAGATCACATACTGGGTCAAAAATCAGTGCTCAACCAATACCAAAAGCCTGAGATTATTCCCTGTCTATTCTCAGACCACAATGTTTTGAAACTGGAACTCAACCACAAGAAAAAGGTTGGAAGGAATACTAACACTTGGAAGCTAGAGACCATCCTGCTCAAGAATATTTGGATCAACCAGGAAATCAAAGAAGAACTTAAAAAATTCATGGACACCAATGAGAATGAAGACACATCGGTATAAAACCTATGGGATATGGCAAAGGCCATCCTAAGGGGGAAATACATAGCCATCCAAGCCTCACTCAAAAAAATTGAAAAATCCAGAATATACCAACTCTCTTTACAACTTAAAGACCTAGAAAACCAACAACAAATAAGCAACCCCATGCATAAGAAGGGAAATGATTAAGATTAGGGCAGAGATCAATGAGTTAGAAACCAGAAATACAGTAGAACACATCAACAAAACTAGAAGCTGGTTTTTTGAAAGAATTAATAAGATTGATAAACCACTGGTAAAACTAATCCAAAAGAAAAGAGAGATGACCTAAATTAATAAAATTATGAACCAAGGGGAGAGATCACGACTGACATCAAGGAAATAGAAACAGTCATCAGGAATTATTTTCAAGTTATATGCCAATAAGTTAAGCAACCGAGAAGAAATGGATGCATTCCTGGAAACCTATAAACTCCCAAGACTGAAACAGGAAGAAATTGACCAATATCTAGTAACAAGTTTGAAGCAGGGATCAAAAACCTCCCAAAAAACAAGAGCCCAGGACCTGACAGATTCCCTGGGGAATCCTACCAAACATTCAAAGAAGAAATAATGCTTGTTATCCTGAAGTGTTTTCAAAAAGATAGAAACAGAAGGAAAACTTCCAGACTTTTTCTACAAAGCCAGCATTACCCTGATCCCCAAACCAGACAAAGACCCCATCAAAAAGGAGAATTTCAGACCAATATCCCTAATGAATATGGATGCCAAGATTCTCAACAAGATCCTAGCTAATAGGATCCAACAGTACATTAAAAAGATTATCCACCATGACTAGGTGGGATTTATCTATGGGATGCAAGGGGGGGGGTTCAACATTCGCAAATCAATCAGTGTGATAGAAATCTATAAGAAAAGAGAGAAGAACCACATGGTCCTCTCAACTGATGCAGAAAAAGCATTTGATAAGATGCAGCATCTGTTCCTGATTAAGACTCTTCAAAGCATAGGGATAGAGGGAACATTCCTCACCTTCATAAAATCTACCTATGAAAAACCCATAGCGCATATCATTCTCAATGGGGACACCTCACAGCCTTCCCTTTGAGATTAGGAACTTGAAAAGGATGCCCACTCTTGCCACAACTGTTTGATCCAATACTAGAAGTCCTAGCAATAGCAATCAGACAACAAAAAGAAATAAAAGGTATTCAAATTGGCAAAGAAGTAGTCAAACTCTCTCTCTTCACAGATGACATGATACTTTATATGGATAACCCAAACAACTCCACCCCAAAACTACTAGAACTCATACAGCAATTCAGTAATGTGGCAGGATACAAAACCAATGCACAGAAATCAGATGCTTCCTTATACACTAACAATGAAAATATAGAAAGGGAAATGAGAAAATCAATTCCATTTCCTGTAGCACCAAGAATCATAAGATACCTTGGAATAAATCTAACCAAAGAGGAAAAGGATCTGTACTTGGAGAACTACAGAACCCTCATGAAAGAAATCGAAGAAGATAAAAAGATGGAAAAGCATTCCATGCTCATGGATCAAAAGAATAAACATTGTTAAAATGTCTATACTGCCCAGAGCAATCTATACTGTCAATGCTATCCTGATCAAAATTCCACTGGCATTTTTCAAAGTACTGGAACAAACAATCCTAAAATTTGTATGGAACCAGAAAAGACCCCAAATTGCTAAAGAAATGTTGAAAAAACAAACAAACAAACAAACAAAACTGGGGGCATCATGTTGCCTGATTTCAAGCTTTACTACAAAGCTGTGATCACCAAGACAGCATGGTACTGGCACAAAAACCCAGACACATAGACCAGTGGAACAGAGCAGAGAGTCCACATATGGTCTCACAACTCTACATTCAAATAATCTTTGACAAAGCAGTAAAAATATGTAGACATAGCAGAAAAAAGTCTCTTCAATAAATGGTGCTGGGAAAATTGTACGGCTATGTGTAGAAGAATGAACTCAAATATTCTCTTATACCATACACAAAGATAAACTTGAAATGTATAAAAAACCTCAACATGAGGCAGGAATCTATCAAAATCCTAGAGGAGAACATAAGCAGTAACTTCTTTGACATCGGCCACAGCAACTTCTTTCAAGACATGTCAGCAAAGGAAACAAAAGTGAAAATTAATTTTGGGGACTTCATCAAGATAAAAAGCTTTTGCAGAGCAAAGGAAACAGTCAACAAAACAAAGAGAAAACACAAGGAATGGGAGAAGATATTCACAAGTGACACTACAGACAAAGGGCTGATATCCAATATCTATAAAGAACTCCTCAAACTCAACACACACAAAACAGATAATCATGTCAAAAAATGGGCAAAAGACATGAACAGACACTTCTCCGAGGAAGATAATACAAACAGCTAAAAGACACATGAAAAAATGTTCATCATCATTAGCCATCAGGATATTCAAATGAAAACCACATTGAGATACCACCTTACACCAGTTAGAATGGACAAAATCAATAAGACGGTAAACAACAAGTGTTGGAGAGGAAGTGAAGAAAGGGGAACACTCTTATATTGTTGGTGGGAATGCAAGTTGGTGCAGCCACTTTGGAAAACAGTGTAGAGATACCTTAAAAAATTAAAAATAGAGCTACCCTACGACCCTGCAATTGCACTATTGGGTATTTACCCCAAAGATACTGATGTAGTGAAAAAAAGTACCCCAATGTTCATAGCAGTAATGGCCACAATCACCAAACAGTGGAAAGAGCCAAGATGCCCTTCAACAGATGAATGGATAAAGAAGATATAGTCCATATATATAATGGAGTATTATGCCTCCATCAGAAAGGATGACTATCCAACTTTTATATCAACATGGATGGGATTGGAGGAGATTATGCTGAGTGAAATAAGTCAAGCAGAGAAAGTCAATTATCATATGGTTTCACTTACTTGTGGAGTGTAAGGGAATAATATGGAGGACATTAAGAGAAGGAAAGGAAAAGTGAATTGGGGGAAATCGGAGGGGGAGATGAACCGTGAGAGACTGTGGACTCTGAGAAACAAACTGAGGGTTTTGGAAGGGAGGGGAGTGGGGGAAATGGGTGAGCCTGGTGGCAGGTATTAAGGAGGGCATGTATCACATGGAGCACTTATACCTTTAGGTATTGGTATTATACCTAAAATTAAAGATGTACAGTATGGGTGCTAACATAACATAATAAAAAAATTAAAAACAACAACAACAACAAAAAAAACACAATGTATTATTTGGAAAAAAAAAATTATCCATGACCTTGTAATTGTACTACTTGGTATTGACTCAAGGAATACAAAAACACTTATTTGAAAAGATAAATGCACCCTTATATTTACTGCAGCATTATGTACAATAGCCAAATTAGAAGCAGCACAAGTGTCTATCAATTGATGAATGGTTAAAGAAGATGTGGTACAGATATACAATGGGATATTATTCAGCCATAAAAAGAATGTAATCTTGCATTTGCAATGACATGAATGGAGATAGAGAATATAATATTAATTGAAATAAATCAGACAGAGAAAAACAAACACCATACAATTTCACTTATATGTGGAATTTAAGAACAAATGAACAAAGGGGAAAAAGAGCTAAACCAAGAAACAGACTCTTAAGTGCAGAGAACAAACTAATGGTTACCAGAAGGGAGGTGGGTGTGGGGGTGGGTGAAATAGATGATGGAAATTAAGGAGGGCACTTTTGATGATCACTGGTTGTTGTGTGGAAGTGTTGAATCACTATATTGTACATCTGAAACTAATATAACACCATATGTTAACTATACTGGAAATAAGATGAGAAACTTAATAAAAAGATACACTGGTGCAGAATTAGAATTTTTTTTCTGTTAAAAAGAAAAAGATTTTAGATTATTATTTTCAGTCTATAAGAAATTATGAAAAAATTTTTTTCTTTACCTTTATCATAATCTGCCTAGATAACAAAGATTCCATGCTTTGTCTTTATCAGATCTTTGATTATTCAAAACAAAAAAAAAACTAAAACAACAACAACAAAAAACCCTGAATCTTCTTAATACTAAAAGAGCTAATTTTTATGCACAACTATTTAACCCTTCTGTTTTTGTCTTCGAAATCTTTGACTGTTACTTTGGTTAAATATTTTTTCATGACAATCTGTGATCTGATTTCATTAAATGTTCACACCTTTTAATTTTTAAAATAAATGTTCCAAAATCAAATTCTTTTGATGGCAATGTAACTGAACTATTCTAGAAGGTTGCTTGAATGTTTCAAAGATTTGGTTTGTCATAACAGAGATATTGAAATAATTTGTTATGCTAAATTACATGCAAAGTATTGTCAGATAAGTGACACTAAACCTTCTTACACTATATTTATATAAGTATATTAAAATAAATGTTCTAAAAATTGTATGAAAATTCCTAGCAATCTGGATAGGTCCTGATATGTTGCTATCTTGAAGGTTTTGTCACCAAAATAACCAAATTTATCAATTGCATTGTGATGAATTCTAATCAGCTCTTTAACTATGGCCATTTTTAGTCTTTTATCACTGTTATGCTTTTATTGAGATGCTTTACAAAACCTTCCTGCAAAGATGTTTCATCTTCAGTTATAATGGAAAGAAATTTGATTTCAAGTTTGTGATAACCTAAGATCATAAAACTAAAGTAGGTAAGATTTCTGGAAAAGTGGAAGAACCAAATTCAAGGAGAAAAAGAATTAGTAACATGAGACTAAATGAACTGAGGAGAAAAAATTATAATTTTTATGATTTTTTGTCTGAAATATTACTGATGGTTTTCAACTTTTTTTTCAGATTTAAGAAAACTTTTCCTCTTAAGCTAATTCTGACTTACAGCAATTTGATAAAATATAACTTTGTGAATAAATTCACTTATGATTTTCTCCCCACTTGACCCCTCCAGAATTCAAAAACTCTAAGTGAATATTCTTGTATTTTCATGACAATATATTTATTTGCATAAGTTCAGTAAGAATCTGTTCTCCTTATGACCAGACTCAATTGAAAACATTGTTTATATTACGAAGGCTTTAACTGGAATGTCATTTTGAGGAGGTATATATAGTCTTGGATATGACCAAACAGTTTTTAAGAATTAGGGTGGAGTGTAAGAGGTCAATAAAGTCCCTTGGAAAACCCATCTTCTACCTTGCTTACAGGTGTTGGGGAAGAAGAACTTCCTTTATTCTTCAAGGTTCTCCTAACTGGACTAAGAATCAAATTGCCATGAGACAGTAACAGAAGAAAATCAAATTTAATAGCATGCTATGGGGAATCCACACAGACAAGGAAATTCCAAAGACAGTGAGGCAACATGAAAATTACATGAGCTGAGGAGAGGGATAGGGTCTGATGATCCAAAGGGAAGTAGACCATTATCAGGAATGTAAAAGCAGATTTTGGGAAAACAAAGGTGCTCTATTATGCAGAGAAGTTTCTTAGTAAAGAGGACTCTGGTCATAACTCTCCTCCTGGTACAAGGAGGCAGTTGAGGAGGAGGTAAAGAGCTCTTCCAGAATCTACTGGATTTGGGTTGCTTTTAACTCAAAATAATGTTCAGGCCAGTGGCCCATCCTGAGGCAGCCTGCCCTTGGTTCCTATACAGGGTTCCTAGGAACCCTACCAGATGTGTAAAGAAGGCCACTTCTTAGCAGGTGCAAGAACCTAAGGATATAATTTGAAAAAAGAGAAATTCATCCAAATCTATCTGAAGAAGTTTCAAGCCAGACATCTAAAAATCCTCTTGATTGGCTAACCTGAGAACCTCAAAACTGATTTTTAAATTTGATCCAATTATTAGCCATTGTTTTTCTTTTGTTTCCATAGAAACACCGCTTATCTAATATCTGATTATTTGAACCATAGGCTTAAATTTGAAAATACACTTGAATCACTGCTTCCTGATGAATTTATCTGAACTGACCTATTGTCAGAACGGAGACTGGTTTGCTGAGACAGAACAACCTACTGACTCATTTTTTTTTTTTTTAATAAAGATTTTATTTATTTATTTGACAGAGAGAGACCACAAGTAGGCAGAGAGGCAGGCAGAGAGAGAGGAGGAAGCAGGCTCCCCGCAGAGCAGAGAGCCCGATGTGGGGCTCGATCCCAGGACCCTGAGATCATGACCTGAGCCGAAGGCAGAGGCTTTAACCCACTGACCCACCCAGGTGCCCCTGATTATAGTATCTTAAAAGCATACTGATAGTACAATAAAATTTTGTCCATTTAACAAAAACAATTTTTATACCAGTATACTTGTGATGTTAAAGTTCATTTACTTAAGGAGTGCATGGCTCAGTTGGATAAGTGCCCAACTCTTGATCTTAGCCAAAAGGCTGAGAAGCGAGAAGTGCCCAACTCTTGATTTTGGCTCAGGTTGTGATCTCAGGGTCATGAGATTGAGCCACATCAGCCTCCACACTCTACATGAAGTCTGCTTTAGATTCTCACTGACCCTCTCTCCTTCTCCCTGGGCACTCTTTCAAATAAATCTTAAAACAAATAAACAAAACCTTGCATTTGCTTAAATTTATCCTAATCTTAGCCAATATTAATCATATGTAAGATTTTTTTCCCAAAGATTCTTTCTCCATAAACCTTCTACAACTTTTCTACACTTTTATATTTGATTCTCAGTTCTCCCTATCTAAATAAACAGTCTCACTTTAGGACAAAAAAAATTTCATCCCCTCAAAAAATATATTATATATATATTCCTCATACTTTCTTACCAAAAACCTATATCTTAGTTTCCTTGTATAAAGTTATAATTTTCAGTAATCTTAGTTACCTTTATTAGAATTCTTAATTAGAAACCTTATTTTTAGTAAAAACTAAGTAGTAAGAAATTGTGAAAAGGGTCTCATCAGAATTCTTTAGATTGGCAAATTTATCAATATATTCCCAACATCTAGAAACATATGCCTTTTCATAGTAAACCTGTTTTATGCTATATTGAAAGATTGTACTAACAGATTTATCTTGAGTTTTTCTGTAGTAAGACCAAAGTAGATAAACTTATGTTCAGGACTTAATGTTTCATTACTTTACCTTATTTGGAAAGGATATAGTATTTGATAAATTTAACCTTACTCATCAACTAACCCAGTAAAACTTTACAGTTTCAGATAACCAAAGATTTCAGAAGCTATTTAAAAATTTACCTACAAACCTTTTTATTTTATTTATTTACTTGTTCTCAGTTATGTTTAGACTACCCACAAATCTATTGGACGTTAAACAGAGTAAACATTCTAAATTTTTTCCTGGCAAATTTTGCAACAGAGATAGCATGAACTTATTCAACTTTCAATAAGCATATGCAGAATCAAAGTCTTGCAATTTAATGCTGATAACTCTAAAAAAAAAAACGTGTATTTTAATGAAATGCACAGCCTTCCATTAGCTTTAATGCTGAGTAGATTTCGTGAATTTGAAAAACATTTACATTAGTTTTTCTCTTTCTGAATTTTAGAATGGCCAATCTTTACCAGTAACCGTGCCTTCAGAACAACTAAATAGAACTCTTTTATAAATTAATTTTAGCAACACGATCAGGAGGTAGAAAAAAAATCTCATTTAGGACATACATGGACGCACATACAAATACTGAGGTACAATGCAAACAAAATCTTAGAGCTTTTGTTTTTATTTGTGGAGGGGACAATACAGTCCCCATTTTCACCCCCCCACCCTGTCCCACCCCACCAATGAACAACTTCTCCCTAAATTTTGCATTTCAAAGAATAGCTCTTAGGTCCTAGAGAAAATGAGGGAAGTGGATGCTTAGAAAATTTATATCATAAAGCACAGAGAGAACACTTACATTTTCTCCAGGGTGCATAATTGGACACACCTGCCTCTTATCAAAGGTGTTAGAATCTGGGCACAAGAGCCCTTTCAGCAGTTTATATTTTAAAAAGGCCCCTTCCCACCTTTTTTTCTTCCTTCAGTCTCAGGTAAATGTGGGCTACGTTTATTCTTCAAAGGCAAGGCTTACAATTTCAAGGGACAGAGAAAGAATGTAAAAATAAAAACAAAAGATACCCCCTTAGGGTTTCAGGGTAATTCCCATTTAAAATCTATCCACCGGACCCCTTAAACAGGATGACCTTTTCCCCCTATTCTGATCTTTTATAATACCCACAAGCATTCTGAGAAGAATAGGTGAGGTTTGGAGATTAGTAAAGATAGGTGAGTTTTGATTCATTTCTAGGGTTGGATTTCTGGTTTTGTGGCGTTTTGTAACACAAAGATTGTTGTTTCTAATTCCCCAAAGACCTGGATTGTAGCCTGAATATTAAGGGACAGGCCTATTTTTTAAAATGAAATCTGCACTTCTATATATCAGGGAGGTTTATTTTTTGGTTTTGTATTGTGGGTTTTTGTTTTTTGGGGTTCTTTTTGGTATCAGGGAGATTTTTAACTAAAGTGAGTATCAGGAAGATTTGTGCCTTTTTAAAGTTTGTATAAAGCATTTTAACAAAAGACATTTTTCTGGATATACAATTCAACTTTGTTTGTATTAGTCCCTGAACATTGGCCTTCCACTGATTATTTGTAGGTAGACCCATGAGACATTTTGGTCACCCATTTTCACTGTGAAGGGAAGGTTGTGAATACAGTCAAATGATATCTGCCAAATCTTGTAGGAAAAGGCAAATTAAAACACACAGATGAGACTGGACTTTAAGAAGGGGATTTCACATTGGATACGGACATTTTTATATCTAGTCTAATTTCTGTTTTTATCTTGTCTGGGGACTCCCTGTGGCTGTTATACTAATAAGGCAATTTACAGATCTTTATAAAAATGTGTATTTTAAAGATAGCCACTTTAAAGGATCTGTCATCTGGCCATTGATAAGTAGGATCTTATTAATTTCAGTAACTCAAACCAATAAACCTTTTAATGGCTTAACCAAAAACACAAGTTTCCAGAGAGCATAGAAGATGCAGCCCCCACAATCCAAATTTTACTTCCAAAATCAGTCTCTGTTACAGGCCATTAGTTAGGTTCTAACAGGATACCTGTAGACTGGCAAAGAGGTAGTCATGGCCAACTATCCAGAAAGTCAGAGACCTGTCTTGGCAGCACTCCAAAACAAAGCCACAAAAAGCCAGATCAAACCACACAGACCAAGATGGCTGGGAAAGTAGGCCAGAAACCTCTGAACAAATAAGGGGGGGAAAAACCTGCTTCCAAGTAATTCCACCCCAAGTCATGAATATTCTATCTCCTAGTTAATAACTGTCAATGAAAGAGAGAAATCCAGGGCATGCAGCTCATTCTATCCCTCAAGCTTGTCCACTCTCCCATCTTGAGAGCACACTTTCATTTTAATAAGCTTTCTTGTTTATATTGCTCATCCACTGTGTTGTTTATATCCTTGAGTTCTTTCTCTTGATGAGACCAAGAGTCTTCAGCAACATTTTTGGGATGGGCTGGATTGAGACCTCAGGGCCAAGGGTCTCCACAATTCACCCAGCAATGTAAGAAGACAAAGGCCTTCTTTGCATAGGAAGTAAGGATGATGTAGTGAAAATGGAGTCTCTGGTCTCCTATGAAAATGTCAGATGCCTCCAGTCACATACCAGCTAATGTGGGACACCAGGCAAGTGATGTTTTCAAGCACTAACAGACAATGAAAGTTCAAATGAGAAGGATTTTTATAGTCTGGGACTTCTAATGACACTCCCTTGAGAAATGGCATGGCCAGAGACTCCGAAATCCACTATATTTAACTAGCAAGCAAGGTGCATTCCAGTAGTACACTCTCCAGATGGCAGAGACCAAAGAGAATATTCTCAGTAGTCACAAAGCCAAGCTCTTAGGAAAGAGCAAAATGAAAGGAAAAATCTTATCCAGTATATGCACATTAACAGCTTTATCCAAACCTTGCATCTCTCAGAGCCAAACCAATGCCTAGAAGGATATGCCATAGGGTTGGGAACTAGGTCTTTTTTTACAGTGTATTTCCATACATCAAAGTTTTCTTGAGGTTGGTGGATGACCCAGTGTCAGTCTAATCCATTCTATAGCCAACTTATCCAAACACTGAAATCTGTGAGTCAAGTGGCAAGTGCTCTAAAAGTTTTTAAGTACTCAACTGGTGCCCACCAGTTTTGTGGCATTGGTTTCCAAGGGGTCTATTAGCAAGAGCCTTTACCTCTTGGGCACATCATGGCAAACACAGAAGACACAAACAAAGAAAAACAGACTATCTTGGGGAGGAAATGGATCAGTAGCCAGAGAATACTCTACCATATTTAACCAAAGAGTCTCTAAGCCCAAGGAAATAGTTCCACAAATACTTTCTCCTGCTAACCTAAATTTAGAGAAAAAGAAAAATTTAGAGAAAAAAGCATTCACTTCATCAGACTCCACAGATAGATTCAAGGAGACTGACATGGTAAGAAATCTTACCTTCTGAAAGCCATATGTCAGATGGCCTGAACTAAGAAGGGAGTAGGAGTCTAGGACTTTGGAGGGAAGGATTTTAAGTCCCAGGCAAAAAGAAAAGCAGATGTTTGGTAATTAGATGTTTGCCCTGACATACAGGTGGTCGCTCATAAAATTTACTCTGGTAATAACCTTTAGTCTAAGAAAGCCTCCCAATTTAGATTCTTCTAGGTGGTTAAGGGAAGGGCAAAAGTTCCTCTTGAGCCTACAGATTCTCAGTTGCCTTCAACTCAAAATAATCTTCATGTCAACGTGGTTCATTTTGGGATGGCCTACCTTTGGCTCCTATAGTCTTTGAAGATCCTCACCAACTTCCATTTGGAAAACATGTCCTAGACAGAATTGCTCTCCTTTGGGTTGTTCCTGATAAAAAGAAAATGCTTCTCAAATCTGGACATTGACATTAGTCATGACATTAGACATGATCTTTCCTTATGTTTTAAAAATAAAAATGGCATTGGTGGGACATTAGGTTATCTTCCCTTGAATATTTGTTTTTTGTTTTTTAAAGATTTTATTGATTTATTTGACACACAGAGATCACAAGTAGGCGAGAGGCAGGCAGAGAGGAAGGGGAAAGCAGGCTCCCTCTGAGCAGAGAGCCCAGGACCCTGAGATCATGACCTGAACTGAAGGCAGAGGCTTAACCCACTGAGCCACCAAGGCACCCTTTGAATGTTTGCTTTTTATAGGATTTAGATAATCATGAATTCACTCCACATTGAAGTCTACACAACCGCAGTATAATTTCTTTTAATGTATCCTTATGGTGCAGAAATGAAATTTATAAGGAACTGGATATTGGGAAGCAAATGTGCTCACCTTAATGGGTAATAGAATTAATCAGAAATCTGAAAAATGGTGGACACTTAATTCTACCTAGCTTTTTCCTGGAAACATCTCATACCTTAGCCCAAATCAGACTCCCAACAATCAAACTCATTTATTGCCTGAAGTACATAGAAATAGAAGATGATCCTACCATCACTCACAGGATTCCAATAAATCACATTATCATGTCCTCTGAAGAGGACTACATTTTTGATCACGAGATTTCTTCTTTTGAAACTGATAAAAGCCTGGGGAGAAGTCTCACTTTTGCCTTGGTCTAGAATGTTCTTGGTATTTCTGTGGTATTTACTCCAGTCTTCCCATTATATGGAAGGGGTATGTTGGGGTTGTTATCCTTGCCCCTGGTGCTACCATTAGAAAGGATCTTCCTTCCACTGCTTATATACCAAATCTGGAATTCTTCTCTTATCAATTAAAAAGGCCTTGGAAAAGCTAGGAAGACTGTACTTTTAGATAGATGTCAAACCCAGTGTATAACCCACTTGTAGATGGAAAGTGTCTTTGTCATGCCCTTGCCTAAGACTTCTTTCCTTTGATTGGAGTATCAGACTTGGTAAAGGCAATACGCAACCTATCCATAATCATGGCCATCACATTCAGTACTTCTGTTTATGCATTTGAGTATCAGCAAACTCAAATTGATAGCCTGGCAGAAGTTGTCTTACAAAATAGAAGGGCACTTGGTAACTTAATGGCCCAACAAAGATGTACTTGTGTCCTATTATAAGAATGCTGTTTTTTTGTTTTTGGTTTTTGGTTTTGTGTGGTTTTGTTTTGTTTTTATTAATGTATAATGCATTATTTGTTTCAGGGGTGCAGGTCTGTGAATTCATTGGTCTTACACAATTCATAGCACAGCACTCACCATAGCACATACCCTCCTCAATGTCCATCACCCAGTCACATGCTAAGTTCATGGTATCACCCCATGCCTCCCTCCTTCCTCCCCTCCAACAATACGGATGAAATTAGAGGTTATCATATGAAGTGAAATAAGTCAATCAGAGAAAGACAATTATCATATGATCTCACTAATAAGAGGAATTTGAGACACAAGACAGAAGATCATAGGGGAAGGGAGGGAAAAATGAAACAAGATGAAATCAGAGGGGCAAACAAACCATAAGAGACTCTTAATCTCAGGAAACTAAGAATGCTGTTTTTATGTTACCCAATCTGGCAAAATAACACAAGAACTAAAAACTATAAAGGATATTATCAACCTATTAGCTGAGGTAGGAACATGTGCCAGGACCTGGAGAACACTTC
Organism: Mustela lutreola; assembly: GCF_030435805.1. Taxonomy (NCBI): domain Eukaryota; kingdom Metazoa; phylum Chordata; class Mammalia; order Carnivora; family Mustelidae; genus Mustela; species Mustela lutreola. The sequence goes on from NC_081298.1 coordinate 80,342,294, forward strand.
AATCTTTGTAGTTGGTTATCATCCGGAATAGATCATGGTTAAGAAGGATAGCACAAACTGATTTATTACTTTCATCTTAAGATGTATAGTGAGGCTATGAGATCAAAGGCTTATGAGAAGTTGTAATCACTGCTATAACTCGCCCAAATGCATATCTTATGTTGGCACAGATGATCAAGTTAGAGGCTTTCGTCAGGATGGATTTATGGACCAGAAGAATTGAATAAAAGGAATTAGCAGTTGGCTTTTTCACAAGCTTCCTGCACCACATCATGCACACCCTACCCCCTCATCCATCACCAAGGAACTAAACGGAACTGGAGCAGGTAATGAAATCACTATGGTCTGGAGGGATTGAGGTTTTCTCCAGGAAATCATGAACAAAGAGGAAAACAATGAGAAGAGTTGCCAACAAGGACTCCATTTTCACTCTGGACTCCATCTTGTTACAATATGAAATATCAATTTTTACTCGCCTTGCCAACTTGCCAACAATTGATAGAAAGTTTTACTTCCTTAGATCTACTCTATCATACTGATAAGTTTACTGAGCCTGTAGATACTTTTTAAATTTTTTTAAATTTTTTATTAACATATATTATTAGCTCCAGGGGTACAGGATTGTGAATTGCCAGGTTTACATATTTCACAGCACTCACCATAGCACATACCCTCCCCAATGTCCATAACCCAACCACCCTCCTCCCCCCAGCAACCCTCTGTTTTATGAGATTGAGTCCCTTATGGTTGGTCTTCCTCTAATCCTATCTTGTTTCATTTTTTCCTTCCTTACCCCCCAAACTCTCCATGTTGCCTCTCAAATTCCTCAAATCAGGAGATCATTTAATTGTCTTTCTCTGACTGACTTATTTCGCTTAGCATAATACCTTCTAGTTTCATCCACATCGTTGCAAAAGGCAAGATTTCATTTCTTTTGATGAGCCTGTAGATACTTAATAAACATTCTTAACCTCCTGGATCAATGCCTACTATCCAGGAGTTTTTTAGGTTATTGCTAATTGCTCTAATGTTTGTCACCTTGTTAAGTTTATCTAAAATGTTTATAAGCATCTGTTCATAGTCACTCAGTGAACTGATTCACCTAAATCTCCAGGCAGTTTAACAAAGCCCCAGTTGAGGATACCACCTAAGAGCCATTTCCCGACTGCCCCCTTGTTGTTCTGTGTGGCCTGATTCTAATGACAGTGATTCCTTAAAACAAACCAGCAAAGATTTAAAAATCCTCCTGATGTGGGATTGCATTTCCTGGGACAGGTCCATCCCAGTGACGTGGGACTAAAGCAATAGTTGATTAGATGTTTTGAGAGAAAGACCTTGATCAAAGGGGGAAATGTGAAAAGTAAAATTAATTCTGTCAAGGAGTTTTAAAATGGAGCCAGGAGGCCACTGAGAAGATGGGCCTTTTGCATGTCCTCACCAGAGGAACCATGAAATTTCAAACTGGGCCAAACTGCAAATATTCCAAGGACACAGCCTAAAGGCCTAGCAACTTGCTACAGTAAGAGACTTTGCTCAGTGATAGTCTTAGCAACCAATTATATTCAATCAAGATTAGTTTTCTGCCACCAATACCAATCAGAATTCTTTGTAAATAACATTTGGCATAGCATTCCGTTTTGTCTTTAAGAACCCTTGAATTTTGTTCCCAGAATGAGCCTGGGGGGGAAGGGTGCACAGATGACTATTTGGAGTATTGTCCAAAATTGGTGGTCCCTGAATTGCAATTCTGAGACCCAAATAAATGCTTTATTTTAGCTCTGCCCCCCCCCCCTTTTTGGTGAACTAATTACAGCTTCTGGAACAATGCACATCTTACCTAACCAAATGTCTTCCAACACTTTAAGGTGGCGCCTGGGCATTGAGTTTTCTGTGGGTTCACTGCCCACCCTGTCCCTCACAGATGTTCCCAGCAAAAGGCCAGGAAATGTATGCAGGCTTGGCTTGTGTGGGTATGGGACATGGGGTGGGAATGGGGATTTCTCGGACAGGGCAGGAGGCAGAGAAAATGACCACACGTCCTGCCTGAAGGCAGGGTCTGCAGGGCGCTGGGGTGAGGAGAAGGGAGTTCAATGCATTCTCTGATGGATTAATCTAGCCTGCCGGGAAGTTTGGCCCATGAAGGGGAACTCCCAGGGCCTATGGGATCCTGGCCTTTTGCTGGAACGTGGCCCCCGCACCCATAAACCAGCAGCATACACGCTCTTTTGAATGGCTCCTGAATTGGGGGTTGTCCTGCTAGCTGGGGTCGTTGGTTATTGCTGTTGCTCCAGCTTTCCTAAGCACGGAGGGTGAGACAGCATGTGACAGTTTATCTCTCTCATTATTAACACAACATTCTCTGCTTTGCTCTCCTCCCTTTCCCTGAGGTTCCAGCTCGAAGCATCCTAATCAAGCTCTGTCTGCAAGCACTCAGACCGTAACCTGGGGCAGCATGAGCACCCTCCTAGTTTTGTAAAGCAGCATGCTAAGGGCTCCAAATAGTCCTGCTCTCCCACCTTGGCTGCCAGCCCCAAGGTTTGCAGAGTAGTGGATGTACACACGTTCTCGAACCTCGGCTTTTCCAGCTCCAGCCTCCAGGCGGCTGTCGGCAGCAGCCCGGCCGCCCGCCCACAGGAGAGGCCAGCCGGTTCCGGCAGCCGGCCGTCTCCCTTCCCCGCACAGGGCTCCCGCGCTGTTCCTCAAACCCGCACGTCAGACCAGCTGGCATTTTCGGGGCATTCCTGTACTCCTGAGGGGACCCATAAGCCTCTAACATACGCGCCAGCCCTCCGCACACAAAAATCAAAGGCCAGTTCAGGGTTTCCCTGGCAGACGCCATTTTCCCGGGACCCATTCCTCTGATTTCCTTGCTGGGTCTCCAATTGTTGCTTTGCAACCTCTGAGATCCCCTGAGTGAAACCTGAAACTGGCTTCATACACGGAGGGCACAGAGACCGAACAGGGGGGCAGGCCGCTTCAGACTGGTGGGTGGCAATTTTGATAAGCAAGGGAACTTACTTACAAGGCTCGTCTTGGGCAGCAGCAGGATAAGGAGATCCTACACCTGTCTGCCATACTGTGAGGAGTTTATATGGCGAGGCCTTAATGGGGCTCGGTCACGTGTACCATCCAGATGCTCTCAATAACACATTGCTCTCTCAAAGCTACAGCGCTTGAAAGTGGATCCAGCTGTGGGACAGTGTTGGGAGCCTCCCATGGCCCGGGGTCCAGCTCTGGGGTCCACCCGGGGTGCCATCTTCTCCTCCACCTCCTCCAGTTCCTATTGTATTATTTTAAAATTCCTGTCTTCTTTATACCCCGATATCTTGTTTTTCTTCAGTCTTGACTCTTTCTCCTCCATGTGAGTTTCAGAGATTAATTTGTCAACGTTCATAAATAGTCCTGCTTCAGAGTTTGATTGGAATTGATCTAAAATTGAGCATTAAATTTTCCCACCCATTACTCTTTACATTTGTTTAGACTTATTTATATCTTTCCATCATGCTTTGCAGTTGTATTCATGAATATCTTACATATCTTTTGGGGCATTTATTCCTAGATGCTCTAGAGTTCTTGTTGATTTTGTGGGTGAGATGTTTGTTCTAGTACATTTTTTTCTAGTTGGTCATTACAGAGGTATGAGAACCCTGTTTATTTTCCTTTGTGGATCTTTATCAAGTAACCCTGGAGAATGGTTAAGTATTCTGTTCAATTTCCATTGTAGACAATCCTGTGATTATCTGAGAAGTATTACATGGTATGTGTGTTTCTCCCATTCTTTTTTTTTTTTTAAGATTTTTTATTCATTTATCAGAGAGAGGGGGAGAGGGAGCGAGCCCAGGCAGACAGAATGGCAGGCAGAGGCAGAGGGAGAAGCAGGCTCCCTGCTGAGCAAGGAGCCCGATGTGGGACTCGATCCCAGGACGCTGGGATCATGACCTGAGCCGAAGGCAGCTGCTTAACCAACTGAGCCACCCAGGCATCCCTGTTTCTCCCATTCTAATTCGTATAGCTGTTCCTTTTAAACAGAGTGGTTATAAGGGCAAGCCTTGAAATTATACTTCCTGAGCTTCAACTCTTATCAGCTGTGTGACCTTGAGCTCCCTACTTTAGTATTCTCATCAGTATAGTGGAGATAATAATTCAAATAATTCACATATTCTTTTGTGAATATTACATGAGTTATTTGTAAATCACTAGAAACAGTGCTCCACAAATAAGTTTGTGATAAATAATGCTATCATCACTGCTATTGTTGTTGTCCTTGTTACAGCTAAGCATACATTGTCATGTAGAAAGGGAAGCATCACTATATTTTCTCAAAAAGAAAAAGTGCTATAAGCTAACATCATGTTTTACAAAGTAAGGGTATCAAATTCTACAGCTTATTTAAGTATTGGGTCAGATCTAAAATCTTTCCCTCACAAAACTTACTGGCTTTCGAGCAAATGCTCACCTGTGGACATTGTTGGATCACCAGTGAATCCAAAAGAGAATGGTCGGTTGTGTGTCAGTAGTTATAGGGAAAGATCAGTTTATCCACCTGCTCATTGGGTTTCCAAAAAATGGGGAGCTTTTTTCAATGCACGGTCAGTATAGAAATTTGATTTTCAATCACTGGTCAGAGAGTATGGTCTAAATTTTCTATCATGAGGCCCTAAACAAAAACCTGGGTGAGAAAATTCCATTTAGGAAAAACAAAGTATTCACGATTTTTGGTAATTTTAAGCTGTTATTAAAACAAATTAGGGGGTGCGTGGGTGGCTCAGTCGGTTAAATGTCCAATTCTTGATTTTGGCTCAGATCATGATCGCAGGGTCATGAGATTGAGCCCCACATCCGGCTCTGTGCTCAGTGTAGAGCCTACCTAAAATTCTCTCTCCCTCTGCATGCCCCTAAAAAAATGAAAAACAAAAAACTCAAAAAAAACCCACAACAAATTAGATCACCTGAGTTTGCCATACAAGTCTTGTTCATAGAACCACCTTCATCCATTTGTATTAAATAATTAACCAAGTGTGGTTTTGTGAAATGACCATGTGTTTGCTGTAAAAATGTTACTAAGCATACCGTCCACTGATCAAATAGGATCTGTTACATACACTTTCAGATGAAAAATTCAGCCTGAGATTTATAACTGGAAAATGTTTGTCTTATATAGTGAATTAGTTGGTCCCCCCCCCCCCTTATTTGGTGTGTTTAAGCTTACCTTTTGGGGCATCTGGGTGGCTCAGGTGGTTAAGCATCTGCCTTTGGCTCAGGCCCTAATCCCAGAGTCTTGGAATTGAGGCCCTCATTGAGCTCCCTGCTCAGTAGGGAGTCTGCTTCTCCCTCTCCCTCTTCCCCTCTCCCCTGCTCATGCTTTCTCTCTAGAGTGCTCTCTCTCAAATAAATAAATAAAATATTTTTAAAAATATTAAAAGAAATAAACTTGCCTTTTGTCTGGCTGTCAAGAAGTCTAGAGCCAAGTTTGAAGCTCAGTCATGTAACAACAGTAACCACTACAGTTAGCATCCTATTTTTCATCCTATTTTTTTTCCTTGGTCCTTATGTTCCTTTCCTGATTTATTAATCTGTACTGGCCATTGCAGTGTCTACTTTTTTAAGCTCAGTGAATATTTTGATAGAACTAGAGTATAAACTCAGGAATTAAAGACTTAACCATCAGGCTGCCTTATCAACTGACTATCGAGCCACAAGAGCTGCATGAAGGAACTTCTAAATCAACCACAATAAAAGCAAAACAAAAATAACACACAACTGCTTTCAACTAAGGGATTTTATTTCCTTTTTACATTTGCTTCTGTGAATAAACCTTTCATCTGAAGTTTGGAACACGTTTGGATATTTATTAAAATGTTTGGAACATTTTAATACAGTTAATCTGCATTTATACTTAAACAAAGATTTAATTATTGAGTAAAAAGTTACCTGAATTATCTTTTCTTTTAGTGAATAAAGTCAAGCATAGTCCTCATTCTTTTCTCAGCTGGTAGAGCTATTTCTAAAATGTTAGCAGGGGGCTTTTATAAAGAAAACATCTTGGCAGCCAATATACATTGCCTTTTTCCGCCCTAATACTCTCTTCAGCTTGCAGCAGGGACCCTAATTTCTTTTATCTGAGCCAACTTTCTTTAGCTCCCAAAGGAAGATGGTGCAAGTTGGAGCCAGGATGCCATGATTAACAAACACATCTTTTTCCATGTTACAACTCCAAATTGACCTGTATATTGCATGAAGCATATTCATCTCACAGAGGAAGAAGAGGACTTGAAAAAAAAGATTTAAAAAACAAAGAATTCAAATTGGCTTAGTTTGGTAGTTAAAATTCTGGGCAGACTAGCAGAGAGAGCTGACTTTGATATTTTCCTTCCACATGTCCTTCTTTTCTGTATTCTTCGCCTTGAAATTATGCAAGAAATCTACTTGCAGCAATATGGTGTCATTAAGTGACTGAGAGCGCACACCAAGAGATTGTCAGTTCCTTTTCTGGCCAATGAAGAACTCCCCATGTGTCGATTTATGTCCAAGTTTTCTCTCCTGTATTTACTGCTCTAATGACCTGAACATTTGCTGAGGCCTTGCTTAGTGGCCATGAGCAGCTGTAGTGGTGATTTGGGAGTCTCACCATGTGTTAGGTCTTGATGAGGTGGTTCAAAGAACCAGATATTCTGAACATCATTCAGTTCCTCATAGCTATAAGGAAGGAACCTAAGGGGAAAAACGACTAGAATAACTTTGGGACCCAGTGTGATTGGGTACCTGTTTGGCTCCTTCTCTTTTAAGGAAAGTGATCCGAGTAGATGGTATAGAGAAAGCCCAGAAGGTTGAACACTGACATGCATATTCCCAAGGCCTTCTATTTTTCAATAATAAGCCTTGTTTATCTATCTTTGGTTAATTAATCAGATCTACTTTTAAAAAAACATTGTTTCTTTAAAGAAAACTTACAAAGGTGTCATAAATTCAGTAATTAATCTTGACTCTCTTGGTTTGTTCATTCATTCATTTATTCATTCATTCATAATCTGACATGTATTTGCATCTACATGCCACAAACTAGGCTAGACACAGGAATGCAGCAGTAGGAACAATCCAGTCCCTGCACTTATGCAATTTAGGTACCAGCAGAAAGATAGATTTTGAACAAGCAAATGCCTGTGAGTTGAGTAATATGAAGTGGAAGTACAAAGTACAATAAGAGCTTATAGTAAAATATTTTAGGTTAAGTTTCCCAGAAGCAGACTCTGAGCTAAGAATTGTTGTACCAAGAAAGTGCTCTGCAGAGAAGCCAGAAATTAAATGCAGGAAGCATAAGAAGGGAGAAGAAACCAAACCAAGTCATAATTTCTGCAGGTACCTTCAGTCTGATGCTGTAAGAGAATCCTGGAGAGTAAATTTCACCCCAGAGTTTGTCCTGAGCCAAAGCCATGGGCTGTAAAGTCCAGATACTTCCTGCTTTCTGCCTAAGTGGCTCAGGGAGCCTGAGGATAGTAGGCCAAAGAAGAGTCATAGGTGTAGACCATTGAAGGCAAAAAAAGCTGGGAGGTGGCAGACAGAGATGATAAAGTGGATCCAAGTGGGATCTGGGTACAACATGAACAATTTCCACTCCTGCACATTGTTCTGATTATTTGCATCTAACATTAAAGTCACAGCTTCTTCCAGATGGTGGTCATCATAATTTCTAGGGGAAAATGTACAAGAATTAACAGGATGAACTACAACCCTTGTTGCTGCCATGGGTCCCAAGGCTCTAGTTGATTTTCATTATCTTTTTCCTCCGTCACCTATTTTCAATTCCTCTCAATCCTAGTTAGCACTTCTGCTAGTCCAGCTGGCTTACCAGGTGGTGGGACCTGGATTTTCCTCTTTGCTTTTCAGTTTCGGAAATTACTGTTGTCCTGTCCTCGAGCTCAGAGATGCTCTCCTCAGCTGTATCAAAGGTGAAGAATTTTGCGTCTGTTACAGTGCTTCTGATAACTAGTATTTATTTCTGATTCTTTTGTCAAATTCCCTATCTCTGTTTACATTATCCATCTTTTGCTGTATGTTGTCTACTTTTTATATTAAATCCCTTAGCATATTAATCATTTTTTGCTAATTCCTGGTCTAGTAATTCCAACATTTTTGTCATTTCTGACTGGTTCTAATGATTGTTCAGTCTCTTCAGCCATGTTTTTTTTTTTTTTTTTCTTTCAGTACATCTTGTAAATTTTTTGGAAATTTTTGAAAGGTGAACATGCATACCAGATAAAAGGCTGCTACTAATGTAGTGATGAGGTGTGAGGAGGAGGGGAAGCAGTCTGAGGTCCTGTGAGTAAGTCTCAGTCTTACAGTGAGCCTGAGTTCCTGAACTATATGAGTTTTACCAGAGCCTCTCAACTTTTGTTTTCCTTTAAGTGAAACACAATTGTTAGAAGGGGCAGCTGGGTATTTCTCTTCCTCTAGTAGGCTGGGCTGTGATAAAACCCCAGCAGTTTAGGCTCTGGTGAATAGTTTCTCCTTAGGGAAAGCCTTTTTATGAACAGAATGCTCTGGAATAAAGAGATTTTCCTCTGATGTTCACTGTGAGGACCTGGTACAGTTTGTGGAGGTAAAACCCACAAAAGTGTGTGGGTACCCATATGACTGGGTCCCCTGAAGATTTAAATTCTCCAACTTGCATGCCCTGAAGTTCTAGCAATTCATCAATCACAGGTCAGGTTTTCCAGCACTGGCACTGGTTCCCATGGTGGTTTCTGCTCATGGATTTCTTTCCCAGTGAGTTGTGACTCTGGGCTTTCGTCTCTCTGTCTCCCCAATTTTGAGAGCATCCATCTGTCCTGTGACCTTGCTTCCCTAAGAGATCTGAGAAAAGTTGATGATTTTTCAGTTTGTTCAGAATTTTACTTGTTGTAATGGAGTGATGGCTTCTGAGCTTCTTATGTGCCAGACAAGAAACCAGTAGTCCAATCTCCACTTTTCATTAGAATTCTTGCTCCACTGAAGCAAGAACTTCTTGCTTTTTGGCATGTGTTTTACAAGTGGTGACATCTCCGTCCTTCTGGTTGCTTATACCAAAACCCTTAGGGCTATCCTTGACTTCTCTTTCTCTTTTCCTCACATCAGTATGTCAGCAAATCCCACAGCATTACCTCTAAACATACTATTATCCCACCACTTCTCCTAGACTCCACAGCTACTTTTCTGTCTGTGCCACCATGTTGTCATGCCTGGAAATGGCAGCAGCTTCCCATCTGACCTTCCTGGGAGCTTTTGCCCTGACTGTGTATGCTCACCACAGAGCAATCAGAGTGAATCCATCCCAAAGGTTTCCCGTCCTCCTAAGAGAAAATTCAAACTAGTTGTGGGGGTTTGTAAGTCCTCCTATTATCTTCTGACCCCTTTTCTTATTACCTTTTTCTTCAACCACTCCATTATAGGAACACAGGACTTCTTTCCCTTCCTTGAACTCAGGCGATAGAATTCCACCTGATGTCACTTGCACCGGCCGCCTGTCTGAGAATGCTGCTTTCCTTGCTAGCCCCACTGCTAAGCTCCTCCACTCCTTTAAGTCTTTCCTTACCACCCTGTGTATGAGTCTAACTGCCTCCACTGGTGTTCTGCTTTTCTGGGCTCCATTTTATCATTTTTACCATAGCACTTATCACCTTCTTATATATTAATATATATAATTTACTTTTTATTTACTAGGTTGCATATAGAATGTAAACACATGAATTCCACAGCATTTTTTGGTGTGTGTTCTAAGTGCCTCAACAGTGCCTGGACTGTAGTAGGTACTCAATAGGTGATGGGTTTCTTTTTTCTTTTCTTTCTTTTTTTTTTTTTGTGTGTGTGAGTAAATTAATTATTTTGGTCTTCAAACGAGATCTCAACTGCAAAATAACATTTCAAGCTATTTAACACAGCAGACGAAGAAGAAAGGCATGTCCAAAAAAAGTCAATGGGACTAAAATGAGATACAACCTTTCCAGTGTCCAGAAAAAAGAAATTAAACTGATAAACAACAGCAGAAACAAAATCCCATAAAACCAACATATAACAACAACAAAGGACAACAAAAATCCATCATTCTGCTGCCGTAGTGTGTTTTATCATTGTAACTGTCAATTTACATTATAAATTCTTCTATAGAAAATTATTCCCATGATGTTCAATTTCTAGCTTATATGAACCCATTAAAAGCATCACAGCCATCCCAAGCCACAGAAAAATACAACAAACAAAACTTGGCAGCATGTAGATGATTATTTACATGACTATAAATAAGAATGTAATACATATGAAGCTATACATTATACTCACTTTAAAAATTAAGCCATTTATAGTAAAGAAGGGACAAATTAATAAGTACTAATGCTTTAAAAATAGTACAGTGTAATTTGTTTTTTTCAATCAACATTTGAAATTTACTACTCACAGTATACTGACACTTTACATGTACATGTTAGCTTATTATGTCGGTTCTGATTTCTTACAGAAAGATTTCAATCCTGAGTGAAAGATAAATGGCATCCAGTGGGGATTGTCTTTAATTATCATTTCTTTCATAGTCTAAAGGGACTGTTCTGACTTGAGAAGCAACTAACATTTTGTTTTGACAGTTATTTGAATTATAATAAAGAATATGAGTCTTTTAGACAATACATTTATGGCTTTGGAGAAGCAATCTTTTGAGAAATACATTTTGTGTAGACTCAATCGAATTCAGTGGGGTCTCTACATTAGAGGGGGAAAAGGGAGTTATTAGAAGATATATAAGTTTCATTTCATTTTTAAAGTAGTGCTTTTGGTCTTTGATCACACTGGAAACTCTATCTCTTCACATTCCAGGCTTCCTACCTGGAATGAACAACTTCTTTTTTTAACTGCTAAGTCAACCCTTCTTCATTTTTAATTCCTCCTCCAAAGTTGTCCAAACAGTGAATAGTAATAATAACAACAAAAGCAGCAATAGCAATAACAAGAACAATAATAATAATTATTTCTGGTGTGTGTGTGTTTTATAAGCAACTATTGTTGAGAAGGCTCTTGTCTCTCTCTCCTCTCTCCCCTCCTTTAGGCACAATTCTGAAATTTGTCTTGGATGTCTCTATTAGACCATGTCAATTACTCCATGATGACAGATCCCGTTGCCACTTTTCAAACTTCTCACTTGATGTACCAAAGCTCTATGGGGTTTAGGACTAAATGAGGTGGACTTTGGCACTCTCTTTGTGGCTTTCTCTATTACACAAAGGCAGCCCACATTAAGTCCCAATTCCTTATAAGGGTTTAATTCCTACCATCCCCCCACTCCCCTCAACAGTAACCACCATGGAATTGGAGTGCATGGCAGCTGGGATAGCAGACAAAATGAGCAGGAGACCCCACACTATGCTTAAGATTGGGTTAATGTGTCAAGCCTGCTTTTTTCTCTTAGAAATGACATTCTTGGACGGAGTCTGTGGGCCCTTCCTGGGTCTGAATGGACTGCGAATATGTGCGAACATTTTGTGAACTTAATGAAGCGTTTTTCAAAATCCCCCAAAGGTCAATAATCATAGCAAATTAGCTTTCTGTCACCTCATAAAAAATATATGTCTAGTTTGCCCATCTGCCAGTCTTGTGGACATGCTGGGAAATATCGGATTTCTGTAATTTTGGCTCAAACTGGAGCAGTTCTCCACGTCTACTGCCACCCCTAACACCACATCAAGACAAAGGACAACTGCTAGTTGCTGCAGGAGGTAATATCTGATGATGTTCAGGAGTACTGCTTTGGAGGGAGACCATGCTGGACTTAAGTCCCACCTCTACCACTTTCTGACTGACTAGCTCAGGTAAGTCACAGAGCATAGCTAAACCTAAGTTATAAAAGGGAGGTCTGGCATAAACCTATCTCATATGGTGATTGTGAAGAATGTAGAAAAAGTATGGAAGAGAACATGTTTCAGAGTAAAAACAAGTACTTAAAAATATAACAATGGACTGATTGGCTGAATCACCCCTTATACATCTCCTCCGTGGCTTTTACATATCCTCAATAATACTGCGAGGAATTAACAGGGTCCACATAGAAAATGTCCCCTGTGCCTACAAATCTTTCCAGTCCTCTCATATACAGCAGAAGACACCCTTTAAGAACCGGGCACTAGGGGGCGCCGGGGTGGCTCAGTGGGTTAAAGCCTCTGCCTTCAGCTCAGGTCATGATCTCAGGGTCCTGGAATCGAGCCCCACATCTGGCTCTCTGCTCAGTGGGGAGCCTGCTTCCCTTCCTCTCTGTCTGCCTCTCTGTCTACTTGTAATCTCTGTCTGTCAAATAAATAAATAAAATCTTAAAAAAAAAAAAAAAAAGAACCAGGCACTAGATATTTAGAAACACATATGTATGCTTTATATGCCTTTAACAAATTCAGATTCCCCTAGATTGCATTCTTTATTTCATCAGCTTGTATGTATAAAATATTATTAATAACAGATTATAAATGCATTTAGGGCACACAGAGTTTTAGTTATCTTTTTTTGGGCAGTCAAGCACATTATCTTATATTAAGATTTAAACAACAACTACTGAGTTCTGATATTGTGGGAGGCACATGTAAATATTAAATATTAAGTATTAATGTGTTAAAATATCTTTAGAACAAAAGTGAATGAAATAATTTCGATAGTTAATAGTCACTGCCGTTAAAAGACAAGATATCCTTTAAATGTCCGTGTTACTAGGGAGCCCAGGTATCTCTGTGTTAAAGAGAATTGGAAAGAGATGGAACTTCCCAGCTGGATGGTCCAGGCTTCAATATTCAACCATTTAATGGGCAGCTCTTCAGGCCAAGTGCTCCAAGTCTTTGTGCTGGTGCCAGTGGCAGGTGTCTTACCTTAGTCACAGAATTCCACTGTATCCTCATTTCTTTTTTTTTTTTTTTAAGATTTTATTTATTTATTTGACAGAGAGAAATCACAAGTAGTCAGAGAGGCAGGCAGAGAGAGAGAGAGGGAAGCAGGCTCCCTGCTGAGCAAAGAGCCCCATGTGGGACTCGATCCCAGGACCCTGAGATCATGACCTGAGCCGAAGGCAGCGGCTTAACCCACTGAGCCACCCAGGTGCCCCTGTATCCTCATTTCTGAGGAAACTTGATTTCAGATCATTGGCTTGGAGCAAAATGACAAGTCTTGTCCTTAAGGAAGAAAATTATTTTCCAATTGGAATAAAACGGGAGACTTTCTTCCACCTGCTTGATGCCACCATCTTGCTGTGTATAACTGGATCCTCTATGTTGGCTCCCTTGTCACCATCAACTTCTTAGTCAATACCTTTGACTCCCCCAAAGCCTCACAGATGTCTCTACAGACAAAACCACATGTAAGCTCCATCTCAGCTGGAATTCTTGCCCAAGGGAGGAAATACATCAGTCCCAACCCACCACTCCAATCATGTGACTCTGTAGCAATCAGAAGCAGAGGTTCATAGCACAGGGGCATGCCTTTGAACCTATTCCATAGGACCACACTTATATTTAGATTTCCCACACTTCTTCTAAAACTGAAAGCTATCATCCATGACCAGGTTCTAGTTTAATAGTTTGTCTAAAATAGTTTTCGTTGTAATATATTTTGATTTTCTGTTGTAGACATTTTGGTCATGTTGGATTGAATTTGGCCTAGGGATACAAATCAGATTAAACTTCAGTGTTTTATTTTTTTCAGGAAACTGGGGAATAAGGTTTTTCTAGTTTTCTTCTATTTTAGTAAATGGCCCTATCATAAATGGGTTTGTGTCTGTTTTAAGAGATCCACTAGATTTTTGATTGGGAACTATATAATGGCTCATGGTTCAGTTTAATTCAAATAGTTAGATGGGGGCTTTTTGTTCAGATGGTTAGAGTAGCTCTGTTCTTGTTCTCCAGCCTCTGCCTGCATCACAGATATGATATCAAATTAAGGGTGTTTCACATTCCTGACCAGGCAGGCCTGGTACTATGCAGTTGTAAAGTTGTAAAGTTGTAAAGTCACAGATGGCACACCTATTCCTTGAAAAACAGTCTTCGGGAAAAAAAAAAAAATTAAGAGATGTCTTTTATATTGAGGGGTTGTCCTCCTTCCAAAGAGCAGGCATCTGGTGTTCTTCATGAAATTTTTGTTTTTTTAGGTAAACGTTATAAGAAAATATAAGACCTTTTTGTATTCTTCAGAGATTCCACCCGTACCTCCATTGCTAGCATAAATCGAAAGACTGAGTCCCCCAGAGACACAAGAAAAAGTAAAAATGTGGCAAGTAGCCACAAGAACCTCAGAGTGTCACTCTCTGGGAAGTCCCAGATTAAGGGAAGCACTGCAGAGCGGGGCAGCACTGGAGCTATAGTGTCTGCCGTCTTTCTCTGGGCAGCAGGTAGGGCATCAGTGGGCTGAGGGACTCTAGGGGCTTGGAGTACAGACATTTGCATGCCCTATTGGCTCCAACATCCTAGATCAAAAGGTGGGGAAAAGAGAACTCTTTGTCCAGGCCTTCCTTCTTGGATTATGGTCTATCTAGAGAGCCTTGGGGATTTCCCAGTGGAAAGTCATGGCTCTCCACATGAGTAAAGAATCAGAACGGAGAGGGCATAAACTTTTTTTGGTCATGAAGTCTCTGATTTTATTCTGGTTCTTCTGGGAACCCACTTGTGGCAGGAAAGGCTGCTGCCTAAGATCGGTGGTTCTTAAATGCTCGTGTGCAGAAGAAGTGCCCGAGTAGTTTTTCAAAGTGGGTTTCACAACCAGAAATTCTGATTTGGTAGCTCTGGTTCATGGGTCACAAATATGTATTTTGAATAAACTATCTGAGTAATTTCTAGACCTATCAGTCTAGAAAACACCCGGAAAGCAAAATCCAAATGTAATTTGGACTTATCAGTCTAGAAAACACCGGGAAAGCAAAATCCAGATGTTTATGGCTTCAGTGACCTCATTTTCCACAGTTTAGGGAACTAAATGTTCTCTGTAAAAGAGACATTTCTTAAGGTACAGAAAATGGAGGACACAGAGCTCTGAGACTCTCCCAACAAGACCATCTACATGTGGGCTGTTTTCTGACTACCAAAACAAGCACATGAGCATAGCTTTGTTGGTGATGTTATGGACAAAGTTTAGAGAAGTGCTATTAGAGCAGGTATGTATTTTCTATTGTTGATCCATCTTCCTGAGGACCCTCTATCAGGTAAAGGGGCCCAAACTAAGAGTCAGGAGACTTTGCAACAGTTTCTTCAAGTATATATGAGGGGCACCTGCTGGTTTGGTGGATGGAACATGCAATCTTGACCTCAGGATCTGAATTTGAGCCCTATGTTGGGTGTACAGATCACTAAAAAAAAAAATACACTTAAAAAAATCTATTTATCAATTACCTATCTTTCTATTTCTCAATCCCTCTATCTCTCTATTTATTTATATGAAATTGAGCAAGTCAGTTCACTTCTCTTAGTTCTGGTTTCCTCAGATGCAAAATGAGAAGGTTGATGCAGACAATTTTAGGTTCTTTAAAATCCTGTGTTGTATATGTTTGTGTGTGAGTGTATCTTCTTTTAATAAATTTTCTGAGTAAAAGAAAATGAGGTTACTAATATTCCCACATTATTCCCCATCATTGTTGTCATCATCATAATTTTCTTCCTCAAAGAAAAAATCGTATAGTGCTCCTGAGGTCAAGAAAGTAAGCTCCCAGCTGGTAGGACAGCAAAATCTTTATTTGTTTAAGATTTAGCAAATCTCCCTCACCTGTTTGACATTTTCTTTCCATATTCCCATTTGGTAGCATATATTTTGTTTTTGTTCTGGATTGGATTACCATAATCCTATCTGTTGAGAAGTAGCAGAATATTGTGGAAAACATGATAGCATAATTGCTAAACATGTGGGCTCTTGGGCCAGAAAGACCAGACACATATTTCTATTTCTGAAACTTACTGGCTACTTAAATGACTAAAACCTTCTAAGTTCAATTACCTTATTTATAAAATGGGTATAATAATGGGAACTACCTGGTAGAGCTATTATATGACTTGAATGAAATAATACTTGTGAACAATTTATTATAATGCTTGACATGTAGCAAGAGCTCAATAAATACTAGATTTTTGTTTATGCCAGAAGTTCTCAACTCTGACTATACAGGAGAATCATCTGGGAGGTTTTTAATACATTGCAATGTTGGTGTTCCACCTTAAACTAATTAAATCAGTACTTCTGAGGTTGGAGTCAGGCCATAGGTATATTTTGAAAGCTTCCCGGGTAATTCTGTGTGTGGCAATGGTTGAGAACCTCTGGTATTTGCTGAGTGTCATATAGGACTCAGAGAGGGGATGATTCTTTTGGCCTCTAAGGTACCTGTGACTATTAGACATGACCCACATAGCTGATACAGGCCTCCCCAAAGACACAGGAGAGAGGCCTTTGGTAACCACTATAGTGTCAATCCTTAACTAGTCTCTGGTTGGTGCCCCAGAGGCAAAGGTCATTATGTAGTAGCAAGAAAACAAGACATGTGCTGAAGAGTCTATTTTAGCTTGTAGACTCCAACATATTGTTCTGAATTTTGTAATCTCTGTTCTTGAGGGGATTTTTCACAATCTTCCTGGTCATATTGCTATTAAAAAAACAACATGATAAAAAAATAGTCTCTCAAAACTCTGAGAACTATGTAAGGAAGACATTTTCCTAAGTGTGAGGGAAGATGCACTTGGGTCTGTAGTGTGGTTTTTCACTGGACACTGGTCCCCTGGTCCAACTCTGAACACAGAGTAGGCCCAGTGAAGTTGATTAAATTCTGGGGGACTTTCCCTCAAGTGATGGCAGTCAGGGATCGCTTTGGTAGCCCTAGCCTTGGGGAAAGATGTTTCCAGGCTCTGGCCTCTACTCCTATCCCTAAGGGAGTTTTAACTTTGAGTTTGTCTGAATAGGTAAGGCAAATGCCAGCTTTCTCTAGAAGTTTTCTTTTCTTTTTTTAATTTAAATCCAATTAGCCAACATACAGTACATCATTAGTTTTGGATGTAGTGACGTAGTCTCTAGAAGTTTTCTAAGACATGTGGCTATACTTTGCCAGAAAGAGGTTTCTGAAGCTCTAACACAAATTCAAATAAATGAAATGACACCTCTTGCTTGGAATGGGCTGAAATCAGCACATACTCACTGAGGTAAGACAACTATACACATAATGTCCTCAGTTGGGCTCTGACCCTCCCCTTTCACCACAGGAGGCTCCCAACATTTCTGTCACAGCTCCATATATATGCATTCCATTCTTATTGGAGAGTGGGCTTTGAAGGCTATAGTTAAAATATGGAGTGGAGTGAACTAGGGTGCCTGTGGATTCAAGGAAAGCTGAAGGCAGTGTTGGGCAGTGAGAGGCCTATAAATGCCTACAGGGCCAGGTGGAGAAGGCCTGCAGTGGGAAGCCATAAAGTTGGTGCTTTACCCTACCCCCCAGCAGCACTGCCCCTCTGGCTCCAAAAGCAAATAGTGCTAGTAGACACGTCTGAGGTACAGAAGTAACTCAAGGAGGACCTATCAGAGCTTTTCTTGGAGGCTGATATCAACAATGAAATCCAGATGCTGATGGTGACTCTCTATCCACAAGTTGAGAGTATGCAACAAACATGGAAGTAAGGAGAGGAGAGAGAGGGAGGCAGAGACCTGAGGATTCCTCTGTGCCTGAACCTGGTCTACCTTTTGGTCTTTCCAAAACTGTGAGCCATTCTGTTTCCTTTTTAGACCAAGGGAGGTGAATAGCGTTTCTGACCCAGAAAGTTCCAATACAAGCAGTTGACAGTTTGACAAGAATTGGCCCTCCCCGTGGCAGTAACAATAGAATTTTTTCCTTAACATTTCCTTGAAAAGGTTGCCTCTCTTAACAGCAACGTCTTTGAGCAGTACAGTTCACAGAACTCTTGCCTCTGTAGGCAGTTTTCTATGGTCTGTTCTGCACATTTATTCTGCTCTGGTGGATTGAAAGCTCTTCAGTTGCATTCCCAATTTAGACTCAGAACACCTAAATTCAGGGCCTATCAGGCCTTGTTCCTACCCACTTTCATTCTTTTCAGCTGAGACAGCTTCCTCAGTTAAGTGCTGCCTGGTCCTTGCATTAAAAGTGAAGAAGTACAGAATGAGGGCCGGAGTAGGTGAGGTAGTACTGCTCATGAGAAGCCCCTGATCCGTCCTACTTCCTTTTCACAGGAACTCAGTGCTGACATTGTTTGGATCCAGGAACTAAAATAATCCATCAGGGGCATGTCTCTGGAGGTAGAGAGGGTCTTCAGAAAAACACATACTCTAGAGTCTTGTGGTTTGGTAGAGCTAGATAGAACTTGTTAGATGCCTTGGGAGGCGAGCACTGATAACAGGTTTTAAAGGGATTTTGCCCACCCGTCACCAGCAGCCCGGTTCAGGATTGGGTATGTGCTGTTGCTTAGATCGATTTCAAGAAGTACTGTTTACAAGAGGCAACTTTCTAAATGGTCCTGACCGGGAGGAGCCTTAGAGTAAATGTCAGGCTGAGAAGTGATTCTTAATTGGGGGTGATTTACTCCTCAGGGGAGTATGAAATGTCTGAAGACATTTTGGTTGTGACACCTGGGGATAGGGTTGCTATTGCCATCAGTGAGTAGAGGCCAGAGAAGCTGCTAAGCATCCTACAATGCACAGGACAGTTTCCCGAATTATCTGGTCTTAAATGGCAATAGTGTTGGGCTAGAGAAACTTGGCTACTGCTGTGAGTGACACCTGGGAGACATGGGGAGCTCAAGAACAGACAGACACCCTATTCAGAGAATCAGAGGTAGAACTGATGCCAGGACCAAGTGAGAGTTCATAGTTAAGGGAAGAAAGTGTTCAAAGGAGTGCAGGTCAGGAACACAGGTCCTGGGATGGCAGTGAGCTGTCCGTGTTGATGGTCTTGTTTGGAAAGCTTAAGGTTACTTAAAGGTCCAGAGCAGACTTTCTTTCATTGTTTTTATTCACAGCTAACATGTTAAAGTAATTCACTAAAGGAGAATAGTTGCAAGTGCCACTTTCTCTTTCTTTCCGTATCCTCAGTGCCTAGAACAGATTAAATTCAGGAAGTAGCTGTTCACTGAGTAGAAATGAGTGGAATATTATGCTCCTTCTGCAAAACATACATGCATTTTTACATACAAATATAAGAATATGAATATTTACATATGTTCATACATATATATTGTTTTGCACACATTAGAGGCATAAAATATGAGTGTTTGTTAATTTTACATTTATTACCTGAGACCTAGAGTAAGTCACTTAAACTTTATAGCCTTAGATTTCTCATAAGTATACAGAAAGATAATACTAATATTAATAAAGCAAGGGTTTTCTTTAAACTTAAAAAATTGAAATATATTCACATGCTATAGATTTACCCTCTTAAAATGTACAATTCAGCTGTTCTTAATATATTGAAAAATTTGTGCTATCATCATCACCATCTAATTCAAGTATATTTTCATCCCCCAAAGGAAGCCCTGTTCCCATTACTGGGCCCCATTTCCACTATCCTTTGGTAACCACTAATCTACTTCCTCTCTCTATAGATTTCTCTATTTTGAACATTTCGTATAAACATAGTCATACAGTGTGGCCTGTGGCATCCGGCTTCTTTCACTTAGCATAATATTTTCAAGGTCCATTGATTATAGAATATATCAGTAATTCATTCTTTTTAAAAGCTGAATAATAGACCACTGAATGGATATACCATCTTTCGTTTTATCTGTTGGTGGGCATTTGGATTATTTTCACTTGTTGGTTGTTATGAATAATGCTGCTATAAACATTTATGTTCACTTTTTGTGTGGATATATGTTTTCTATCCTCTTTGGTATCAGTTAGGAATGGGATTAGTGAGTCATATGGTAACTTTAGATTTAACCTTTTAAGCAATTGCAAATAGCTGTCCAAAGCAGCTGTAGCTTTTTACATTCTTGCCAATGATATATGGAGGTTCCAGTGTCTCCAGATTCCTGGCAATGCTTGTTATTATTCATCTTTTTAATTATAGCCATCCTAGTGGGGATGAAATGGTATCAACTTGTATTTCCCTAATGACTAATGCTCAACATCTTTGCACGTGTTTGTTGATATTTGTATATTTTTTGGAGACATGACTCTTTGAGTCCTTCACCCATTCCTATATGGTTTGTTTGTGTTTTTGTTGTTGAGTTGTTGCATGTATTTTGGAGAAATTTATACAAAAAAAAAAAAGAATAGTTGACATATACATTGTGATGAAAGAGTGACTTCAGTTGGATACAAATTAGGAGAGGAGACATGTAGTCAAGGACACCATCTAGTATAGCATTTTCCTGTTGGTCAGAGGCCACCAGCCATCCTATAAATAAATGACTGCTCTTTGGGTCAGGGGTTGATCCAGTCCAAAGAGCTGTGGTCTTAGGATCCAAAGCGTGCGGGACGCCTGGGTGGCTCAGTGGGTTAAGCCGCTGCCTTCGGCTCAGGTCATGATTCCAGGGTCCTGGGATTGAGTCCCACATCGGGCTCTCTGCTCAGCAGGGGGCCTGCTTCCCTTCCTCTCTCTCTGCCTGCCTCTCTGCCTACTTGTGATTTCCCTCTGTCAAATAAATAAATAAAATCTTTAAAAAAAAAAAAAAAAGGATCCAAAGCGTGGAAATCTATATATGAAAATTAACTGGCTAATTTGTCTGAAGTGATGTGTAGAGATGTGGGCATTCAGGGTATATGTGCAGTACAATAATGATCGTTTTTTGAGGTTTGATTTGCCATATGAAGAGAACGGTATCCAGAGATATGAGGATCTTACTCAAAGTTATATAAGGTTTGGTATTAGAACCAAGCCTCCTGAATTCCCAGTTCAGTGTTCATGCCATATTGTCACACAATTTCTGCCTCTTTTAAGAAGAATTTGAGAAAACAACATTCTAGTTCATATAAGGAGGTTATAATAGATCTAGGAAAGAGATTTTTTTAAATTGTTGGTGTATGATGCTACTTTTTTTTTTTTTTTTTTTTTAAGATTTTAACCATTTATTTGTCAGAGACAGAGACAGAGACAGAGAGAGAGCACAAGCAGGGGGAGCTGCAGACCGAGGGAGAAGCAGGTTCCCTGCTGAGCAAGGAGCCAGATGCAGGACTCAATCCCAGGACCCTGGGATCATGGCCTGAGCTGAAGGCAGACACTTAACCGACTGAGCCACCCAGGCACCCCTGAGGCTAAATTTAATGGAAAGAGAATTTAATCAATGTCATTAACAAAATAGTTACACTCTAGATCAAAGGGAAGTATGTTTAATCTCCTAATGGCTCTATGACTGGATTCTTATGGGGGCCCAGGTATATCTTCAGGCCACCAATTTGTCCTTAACTCATTGCTGGCCAGTCTGGGCCTTAAGGGCCCATCCTTCTTCAGCTCTACTCCTATCTCATCTGCAGAGGATGCAGAGGTCAAGCTATCTTCCTCTGTCAAAATAAATGAGGGGCTCTGTCCACTACAGAGAGCTAGGATTGGCATTCCTCAAGAGTAAGGATTTGTAATTTAACAACCCCATCTTAGTCTCATGGCCTTCCTTGTTTTCGTCCACTTGGAAATTAAAACTCAAGACTACTTTTTATTAGATCTGAGAGGACATTTGCTATAAAAGGAAGGACATGACCTAAAGGCAGTTCTGCCTTTGGTTTGTTACTTTGCATCTCTGAATCTTTACAATGGGGATAATAATATCTATAATATTATGAGGATTAAACTAGATAATCTATGTAGAGCACCTAGAAAGGTGTTTGGTTTGTATCTGTAGACCACATTTTTTCCTTCTATCCTTGTAAAACATCAATTTGTGGAAATTCATTCTCTCACCCATTTTCAATTGCAAAGTAAAGAAACAGTTTAAGTGTTCCAAAACTGCTCAGAATGGAAATATTTTCATTAGATTTGTTCTTCAGTAGTGATGTGTTGACTCAGTATTGTCCCAGTTATGTTGGTGTTTTTTTTTTTTTTTTTTAGCTGACATCAGGCCTAGCTAGAGAACAATGGGAAGAGAAGACCAAGCAGCTTAAATCTATGAAAAAAGCAGGGATCACTGAGAAATAAGAGAAGGCTCAGGGCTCAGGCCCAAATACAACATTCCATTTCTTCTTTAGTAATTATTTATTGAGTACTTCCTATGAGTTAAACACTGGGTGGGCTTGGCACTGGACCTATAGTCACAAAAAGTCATGGTTTGCGATAGATTTATTGCTAAATTGACTCCATTTTCCACCTTACCCTTTATCCACACCTTTTGTAAGTTCCACCAGGAACTTACAGCTGGCCCCTTCCTGAAGCAGAGAATAATTTTCTGTCCCTTGAATCTGACTTTGTCTTGGGACTTATTTAGGCCAACAGAATGTAGCTAGTTAGTCCCAAAGCTAGGTCTCCAGAAGCCTTGCACCTCTCCCTTGCCCTCTTGGAATCTTTTATGAGTGTTCTGTGCTGAAGGATGACAGAGCACATAGAAGAAACAAGAGACCCCAGCCCATAGACAGTGAACTTCCAGAGCAAAGCTACCGAGTGCAATTCCCTAAAGCAGTCCAACTGAGATCACAAGAATGGTCTGGTGGTTTGTAGACTCAAGGGCTGTTGTTTTAAGCTTCTGTGTCTTGGTATGGTTTATTATGCAGTAAGAGCAAACTGATCTAGAGCTCCCGACCTCAGAAGGCTTAGAATCCTATAGTGGCAGAGGCCAAACTCAGGTTTGCAGAAAAAAAAAAAAAATGAAAGAAAGGAAGAAAAGAAACCCCACCACAATTCCTCAGAAGACAGAATAAAGCCATAGTATTTTCCTGATGTGATGTTCAAGGGACAGGCTGTTAGGTATGACCAAACCAAGGAAGTGTACAAGCTGAGTAAGGATTTATTCCTTTTTTTTTTTTTTTTTTTTTTTTTTACAGGAGGCAAAGAAATGCTCTAACAGAAAGAAACATGAGAGTATGTCTCATTATTAAGTGTCATTTATTGAGCATATGGTAATATTCGTGCAACCAAGTGGTGCTCATGGGAATAATTTAAGAACTGGATCCAAGTCTCTTAAGCCCAGAAATTTCATGAACTGAGCCCTGCTCTCTCTAGTTTAAATTAGGCCTCAAGATCTGGAGACTTTCTTCATGAGCTTGCTTAAAGTATTTGAAGTGCTACAGCAAATTCTTTTTTGAAAGAATAGAAAACATTTTAAATTAATCTGTGAGGTAGCTTATTTTGAAACTCATAATAGTGCAGCATAAACATCAAGTTTATTCCAAATATGGCTCTGTTTCCCAGCACTATGCCAGAAATCATGGCTTCTCTCTAATTCATGGAACTAGGTCAAGTTGACTTCCAGGAGTAGTATCCAAAGCCTCTTGTAATACTACAACCCCACTGTGATGAGCAAAATTCAGACAATAAGCAAGTGACTGATTGAGGCTTGAGATCTTCATTTTATGGGGATTTTCATTTTTAATAATGTTTGTTATTGAAGGATTTGGCCAATATACCAATTTCAAGGCTCGAATTTCTCTTTCACTGAATGTGAAATTGCTTCACATTGTATTCAAATGTTATTAGTACCATTGCTACTGCTATTACTACCACTATTACTCACAAACACACACCTGTTCTTTAAGACTATTGTAAGCCTTGCACCGTGCTGTTTATATATAATCTCATTTTCCTATAATAAAGTTTTGAGGTTGGTATAGGATTATTTTCTCCATTTTGCAGGTGAAGAAATTGAGGTTAAGAGCCATTATGCAATTGCTTATGCAATTACAAAGATAATGAAAGTGTAGCCCTATATGTGAGGTCAGGATTCCTGAGTCTGAATTCAGTTTTCTTTCCACTATTCTGCTGCCTTCTCTGTAAAATGGAGGTGGAATGTCTCTCCTGCCATCCTCATAAGGCAGAAGGAAGAGACAAATTATATATATGTTTTAAAGTATAATTTGAATATAATGTATTAAGTGAACCTGACAAACGACTTTGAGGAGACCATCGAGGAAAGAACAGAGATAGAGAAAGAGAAAAGAAAGAGATAGGAAGAGGAAGCCAGTGTCCATTCCTTCATTCACTCATTCAGCATGTATTAACTGGACCTTTACTATGTGCCAAGCTCTCATCTAGGCACTGAGAATACAGTGAGGACAAAAAGGACAAGGTCCCTGTCTTTGTAGGACTATATTCTAAGCAGGAGATCCATATTATAAATAACTAAATAGGGCATTTACCAGCTGTGATACATTATTTGGATACAATGAGTATGGTGATGTGTGATAGAGCCCAATGGAGGGGGCTAACTGTCATAGTCAGATGACTGCTTAGAGGAGGGTCCATGTAAGCCCCCATACTAATGTTTCCTTCATAATAAGACTAACGATGATGGTGTTTTATGCAACTTGCTGCCATCTTCTTCTTGAAGTTTTTGCTCTCCTTTTTTTTGACTTCCTAGTTTCTCACTTATTTGAATTTCCTTCTATTTCAGCTCCTTTTAACTGGTATCTCTTCTTCTGCCCCACCTCTACATGGTGGACTTCAGGAATATGCCCTGAATGGAACTCCTTACTTTCATTCTCAAAGCTGTTTCTCCCATAGTCTTCCAAATTTGGGGAAATAGCAGGGGAATCCACTCTCTCAAGCCTGGATTTTTTTCTTGATCTACCCACTCTTTCATTTCTAATACATCAGCATGTCCTGCCTATTCTAACTGCTCAGATGATCTCAGCTCTCTCCTCTGCTCTGGAACTCTCTAGATGACAGTGACAAATCTCTTTTCTGGAGTCCTGTACTTGTTCCCAAAATGGCTCCCAGCTTCCCCACTTGCATTCCTCCATTCACTTAGCATCCCTTTAAAAGTATAAACACCAAAATATTACTCCTTTTTTTAAAGTCATTTAAATATTTTCCTTTGCGGTAAGAACAAAATCAACCTTGTCAAGTTCGTTTCAAAGATCTTGTATCGTCTAGCTCCTGCCGTCACTCTGACTTGATTTTCTGCTACTTTCTCCTTGCTAACTATACTTTAGACAGTTACCTAGCTTCAGAAGGATGTCATCTTCTTAGAGAAGCCTTAATGGAACATTTCAGCTAATATAGACCCTTCTTTTATTCTGAATTCTGGCACTATTTGTTTTCTCATAGAATTACCATGACTTGTTCAATTACTTGTATACTGCCTTGTTTCCCTGGCAGTTACAAAAGACACCACAACTCTTGTTCACTGGTTTCTCCCTAGCATTGGACACAGTGTCTGGTACACAGGTATGCCCCTAGCTGCATGTTGAATGAATGAAAGAATGCCAGCCACCACCTCAGCACCTCATAGTATCTTTCTCAATCCTCCAAAGTTTTGATGAGATAGGCACTGATATATATCTCTCGGTTTGTAGAAGAGGGAACAGAGTAAAGCAGCATAAGTGACCTCCTAAGTGACACATGGCTAGACAGTAACAAAGATGAAGCCCCAAACCTGATCTTTTCTGATCTTTTTAATTCCAAAGCTGAGAGTCTTAGTCATTGTAAGGCTCTCCCAGCCTGGCACTTTAGGAGACATTTCTTTGCATTGGTTACTCTTTCTTGGCTTTGCTCTTCTCTTTAGATTCTGAAATTCTTGAAAGATTTCTCCCTATATCTTCAAGGTGACTGC
The DNA here is from genome assembly GCF_030435805.1 of Mustela lutreola. NCBI lineage: Eukaryota > Metazoa > Chordata > Mammalia > Carnivora > Mustelidae > Mustela > Mustela lutreola. Next base: position 80,367,955 of record NC_081298.1, read on the forward strand.
CCCAAGCAGAGTACATGGCTGTACATGTGGGTGGATGGTGGTGGTAAAAGGTCTTGGAAGTTTTTGCAAGTAAGCAACTCAGAAGTTCACATGTTTTTAATCTGAGCTTCCTTTTTGAAGACCTCTCTCAGGAGAGTGTGTTACTGAAGAAGACTGACCAAAACCACAGCTACTATATATATTATTTACTGAAAGGCTAGTAGATTCCAGTCATGGAAACAGGGCACTTTGCTTACATTATTAATAATCCTCACTCTGACTTTAATGAGGTGGGTATTTTCATTTCTATTTCACAGCTGAGAACCGAGACTCAGAGAGGCTAAGTGATGTGTTTAAAGTTGCATAGCTAGTACTAAAGCTAGGTTTTACTCCCAGTTTTCGTCAAGATCCAAAGTTGACACTCTTTCTAATATTGTTGTATATTTTCCCTTGCTTCTAACTGCCAAAGTTTTCTAAAAATTTAGAATTTTTAAAAAAATTTTTTATTCATTTTTTTAGAGAGAGAGAAAGAGAGCAGAGGGGAGGGGAGAGGGAGAGGAAGAAAGAGAGAATCTCAAGCCGACTCCCTGCTGAGCATGGAGCCCCACATGGGACTTGATCCCACGACCTTGAGATCATGACCTGAGCATCAGGAGTCATCAGGAGTCAGATGCTCAACCTACTATGCCACCCAGGCACCCCTAAACATATAGAACTTAATAGTTATCCATGTAAATGATATACTAAAAAATATATACTCTTTTTTACCTCATTTTGAAGCTGAAATATTTTGGAGGATATTTTTTCCACATGTTTTTATTTTGTGTTCCTTTATTCCTAAATACAAATATCAAAATCAAACAGATCAGGGATTGGCAAACTTTTCTGTAAAGGGCCAGATAGTAAATATTTCATGCTTTGTGGACCATGTCTCTGTTACAACAACTCAGTTCTGCAGCTATATTGCAAAAGCTGTCATAGATAATATTCGAACAAATGAACTTTTCCTGTGTTTCAGCAAAATTTTATTGATACCAAAATTTCAATTTTTATGCTATTATGTGTCATGCAACAATTTTTGCTTTTTGTTTTTGTTTTTTAAGATTTACTAATGTATTTGAGAGAGACAGAGAGACAGAGAGAGAGAGAGTGCAAGCATGAGTGGAAGGGGCAAAGGGAGAAGGAAAGAATCTCAAGCAGACTTGGCACTGAGCATGGAACCCCATATAGGCCTCGATCTCAGGGCCCTGATCATGACCTGAGCCAAAACCATGAGTCCAACACTTAACTGACTATACCATCCAGCTGCTCCACAGCAATCTTTAATTTTACCTGGATATTTAAAACTGAAAATTATAAATAAAATAATATAAATGTAAAATAGTAAATATTTAAAAATAATAATAAAAAATAAAAATTACTTGTGGGTTATACAAAAATAGACAGTGAGCCCAGTTTGACCTGGTTTCTGAGTCTGAGTCAAATCAATAGTCTATCAGTTCCAGGATAGTTTTGAATTTCTTAATTTTTCTTAAAGTTCCAAATGCTCTTGGATGTATTTTGAAATCCCTAACTCACTAATTACATGAATTCTGAATTAAAGACATGATTTCTCTTAAACACAAGCATTACATTTGCTCTTCAGTTGTAAAAAGGGGAAAGGCTTTAGGTGGAAATTTTCCAATGATTAAAATTCAATTATAGTACCATTTTCAATGCCACCTACTGCTTAGAAGAGTCAAATCAATGAATTCACAACACTTATATAGTGCCCTTCCTGCAGAGTCCTTTTACCTTTTTTATAACACCTTTGAATATGAAATAAATGTCAATGAAAGTGAGTGGAATACAAAGTGAGATGACTTGTAAAACAGAAATTTTCCACAATGAAATCAGGTGGCATTGGTAAAATGCACTAGGTCTCATATGGTCTTCACTTTTAATTGCCAGCAAGAATTTGATAGTTGAGCCATAGTCCTTTTCTCCAGATATTTTCATCTATATAATAGCATACCTTTGGCTTTAAAGAGATGGGTATTTTAACTTTTGACAAGAAGGGCTGTAGCTAAACATGAGCCAGCACAAACCAGTTTGGTCTGGCCATGTCTGATGACCTGGAGCTCGAGCAGTGCTCGGGCTACTCTGGAGATGGTCAGCTTGGCAGGTGGGTGGGAAGGGACAGGCCGGAAGGAGTGTTGTACAGGGGAAAGTGGAGGGGGGCATGAACAGCTGTGTCTCTCAGTGCAGGAACTCCTAAAGTCTACATCTGAGCCTTAACAAGAGAACACTTTCTTCCATATTTGTGCAAAACACACCACGATTCAGCCCCTTTAGGCCTGAAGTGAAGGCAGCATGGAAGGTCTTTCTACTTGGGGAACACATAGAAATTGTGTTTGTAGGGGCAAAGCTCTGTCCTCCTGGAGCTCTGAGGGCAGCCGACATCCACAGAGGGACAAAAGGAAGCAGAGAAAGACTGCAGGCTGAGCAAACTTCAGAGTGAGCCCCTGCTGGGACTCTTGAGACTCCCAGAAGCTATCAGGTGAGACTACAGAGACATTCCTGCTGCATATGTAGGGATGACAAGCCAGACATACAGAGCAAAAAATGCCTGATGTGACTTCATTTAATTCCATAGGCTCAAAGCTTGCAGGGTCCAAAGACAGACAAGGAAACACAAACCAGGTAGTAGAAAACTATCCAGTAAAAAAAAAACTTCACTTTTTTCTAGCGGTTTTGTACATTAGAAAACAGATGATGGTTAGATGTGAGCTTTTCAGAATTCAATTTCTTCACTTTTGAAGGTGGACAATAATAGCATTTAATTTTCTGTTTTAGGAGAATTAAATTATATCATACCTATGACGAGCTAAGCAAAATTCCTGGACTTAGAGATGTTCAGTTAAAGCTAATTTTTATTCTTATTATTTACTACTCTTAACATTATTAATGAAATTGGTGTCCATGTAGTTCAAACTAACTCTCAGCAGATAGGTAGAGCCCCTGTCAGAACCTTATCCACAGGCAGTTTGGAGACACTGTTTCCAGGAAAAGTCTCCTGAAAGGAAAAAAATGTGGCTCAGGTGAGTGTTGGAACTTGACTTAGAGGCAATTACATGTACTCAGTCATTCATACAATTACATGTACTCAACATTCTCAACCCCATGCTTTTCCCTGGACACATTATTTTCAGATTATTTCAAAGTTTAGTATGAATGCCCTGAGTTCTTGATATTGCTTACTTCCCAAGTGCCCCTAATTTATTGTTTTTTTTAAAAACATTTTATATATTTATTTGACAGAGAGAAATCACAAGTAGATGGAGAGGCAGGCAGAGAGAGAGAGAGGGAAGCGGGCACCCTGCTGAGCAGAGAGCCCGATGCGGGACTCGATCCCAGGACCCTAAGATCATGACCTGAGCCGAAGGCAGCGGCTTAACCCACTGAGCCACCCAGGCGCCCCTAATTTATTGTTTTTTAATGATTATAGTGAGACAGAGGCAGAGAAAAGAATTTAGAAGAACCAGAATTTTCCAAAGAGAGAAGTTGGGCAAGGAACAGCTAACTAAAGTAGGATGTCTGTAAAATGAGTGGGATAAATTCCTATGGGGCAACCAGGACAGCAGGAAGCTCTAAGAGCTGATGGATCACTATCACTTCCTCTTGGACACCATAAATGTACCTGCTGCTTTTGGGCAAATGCCCAGGAACTAGCCTCCATGGGTCACTTGTTGAGAATTTACATCTTTCTTTCAGATGATTTGTCTTTATTTCCAATTATATTGAGACACTGAAGTTTAGAGCATTCAGGGCATTTATTTTTAACTGTTTTTAAAAATAATTTTTTATTTTGATAATATGCTTATTATAGAAAATTTGAAACAATGCACAAAAATACAAAGAACTTCCATAATCCCAACCCCAGCAATGGAAACTGTTACCATTATGTTATGTTTTAAAATGTATTTTCTTTATGGAACATCATTATTACATATAACGTATCTTTCTTTACACAATGGTATTATGTGGTACATACTTTTTTTTTCTTGCATGTTGCTTATTTTCCTTCTAAGATACCTAATGAACCAGAACATTTCCACAAGTTTAATATTCTTCCAGAGCTTGAGTTTTCCTGGCTACATGAAATGCACCAACATTTATTAACCAATTCCCTATTTTTTGACACTGAGATTGTGCCAAATTTTTTGAGTGTAATGAGTAATGCTTGGATGAGGACTACTGTAGATAAATATTTATGCACATCCTTGATTATTTCCTTATAATAAACTTCTGGAAGTAAATGTTTTGGAAGAAAGAGTATGTATACATTTAAGGTATTATCCAAGATGTTTTATAGGAAGGTTGAATCGATATACATTCACTTTAACATCACATAAAAGCATTTACTTCCTTACACCATGGATAACATTGGTAACTATATATGTGTGTGCGTGTGTGTATTTAATTAGCAATTTGATAGGTAGTAAATGGCATTTTATTGTTTATGTTATTTTCATATTTACTTTGGTTACTGATGAAATAGATTTTTTTCAGATGATTTATAGTTGTTTGTAATTCTTCCTTTGTATATTGCTAGTCTGGGTGCTCTGATCATTTTCTTATTATTTTTAAAATTTGATTATTAATCTATATGAGGTTTTATATATTAAACTTATTAGCCACTGTTTGTTATATATCGTGCATTAAATATACATTTTATTTCCCCATAATTCCCATTGCCTTTTAATTTTCTTTGTGGTTATTTTTAGCTGTATAAGAGTTTTTTAAAATATATATAGTAAATACATCATGCTCCTTTCTGACTTCCTTCTCTGCTTTTGATCTTAAGAAGCCTTTAGTCAACTTGATAGAAGATAAACATCACTTATATTTTCTGTTATTTTATTAGATACATTTTCCCGCTATGTAGCTCTTAAATCTATAACATTATTTTGTGACACTGGATTACCTTTTATTCTTATATAAGTAGGTTCTATTTGGGTCTGCTCCATCTTTAGTAGCTTTGTTTTGTGTCTGTGTGCTGTCAATGCTGTGGGGATATGCTGGCATTGCACTCTTTTCCATATTCCTGAATTGTCACGATTTTTCCTTATTTATCAAATTGACTGGCTTCTTTAAATTCCCCTAAAGTTGCAATCTTGAAAGTGTAATCCTATATCATTTCTCCTGCATTTTTCTCTGCTTAGCAGAGTGTCTTGTGGAGTGGTTTTATTGATGTCTCTAGATCCATTTTATGGAGTAACAGAGTTGGTGGGGATTCTTGTCCTCTTTGGGAGCCTGTGCTGACTGCAGCAGCCCTTATCCATCACCTCAACAGGCATGTCTATAGGCTTCAAAGTGTCCAATATTCTCATCTCTTTTTTAAGAGTTATGTTGGTAAGGTTTTTATCAAGGAAGACAATTTTAGAGGATGTTTAGGTCCACATACCTATTGTAGGTAGAATTCTAAAAATGCACCTTCCCCAAGATTTTCTGCCTCAATCCTCATGACTGTGAGGGTAAAATATCAAATGCATGAGTATGATATGTTGTGGGTCAAAAGGACTTGGCAGATGTATTTCAGATGACTGATTAACAAGACCTTAAGAAAAGGAAATTTTCCTAGGTTATCTGGTTGGGCTAATTTCACCACATGAGACCTTTAAAAGTGGAGGGTTTTCTCTGGCAAGCAACAGAAGGAGAAGCAGAGATTTGAAGCATGAAGGAGATTTGATGCATAATTGCTGACTTTGAAGTTGGAGGGGTCCATGTGTTAAGGAATGCAAGTAGCCTTTAGGAACTGAAAGTAACCCCCAACTGACATCTAGCAAGGGAATGGGGACCTCGCCTTTACAACTGTAAGGAACTGAATTCTGCCAATTCTCTGAATGAGCCTGGAAGTGGCTTCTTCCTCTAAGCCTCTAGTTAAGAACCCAGCTTAACTGACCTTGATATGGGCCTTGTAAGACCCTATGCAGAGAACCAAACCACATTGTGCTGACCTATAGAAACTGAGATAGTAGGTGGGTGTTGTTTTGAGCCACTAGGTTTGTGGTAATTTGGGTTTTTCAGAAATAGAAACTTTATTCAATATCCACATTAAGGCTCTTATTCTCACAAGGGCACTGATGACATATCACGGCAGGTGGAGGTATGGGCAATGAGTCAGGGCTCATGTCCTTACCAAAGGGGAGCCACGTGGTCACCATAGGACAGAGAGGGGAGTGAGGCAGGAGGACTCTGGCCAATGGGGCCAGAAGTTTAGTATGAGTGCCCTTCATATTTTTATTCCTTGGATAGATAAACCTATAACATAAATAGGGGTAGGCCATCTTCTGGAAACACAGGCACTTAGCCACTCAGTTGCACTGCTGATTTTCAAAGGCTAAAAGATTTTCTACTGCACATTACCAGTAGCTTGCTTGGCAATCCTGAGACATATCATGCTCTGCAGTTAGTATACAGAGAAGGTCCCTGTGAATAAAACAGACTATGGCAGCCACTCGGATCTGTGACTTCAGAGGACAGAATTGAACTTCAGCTCCAGGTGCTGCTCTCTGAAATCCTTCACACCTTTGGCACTCTTCCCATGCTGCTCCCAGCCAGAGACTGAGTATGGTAGGAATGGTCAGGCAGGTGCGCTCCTGGGAGAGGCTGTTCTTTGACAGAGAATACCTTAAGCTCCACTGAGTGGCCTCCCCTCAGCTTTGTTTAGAATTGCCCTGTTGTGTAAGACACTTCTGTCCAACCTTCTTTCATCCCCTTGTTCTTTGCTTGGAGTCAGACTTGCATGGCTGTCAGAAAGTTCTGGCCTCTCCTGATTTCTCCCCATTTTTTCTTCCGAGAATTTCCACAAATAACCTTCTTGCACCTCTTTATTTGTTGGAGGACACAGAGTAACTGTGAGGTATGAGTGAAGCAACCATTTGGGCTTGAACTCTAGCTTCCTCTGAAGGATCACACCAGTCAAACAGACACAGGGCAGCTTTTGGGTCTGGTTAGAGAGGCCCCCGCTGTGGGCCCCAAGCTATACAGGGCTCTGAAGAGCATAAACACTGACAATAGAGTAGGTGGGCCTTTGTTTGTACCTTTGTTTCAGGCCCCACAAATGTCACAGGCATCCCTGATGCAGGAATGTCATAAGTCTAACCCATTTCCTCATACCCAATTGTACATTCTCATTGTATATAAGGAAAGTCAAAAACCATTGTTTCAGGGGCACCTGGGTGGCTCAGTGGGTTAAGCCACTGCCTTCGGCTTGGGTCATGATCTTAGGATCCTGGGATTGAGTCCCGGGGCTCTCTGCTCAGCAGGGAGCCTGCTTCCTCCTCTCTCTCTCTGCCTGCCTCTCTGCCTACTTCTGATCTCTCTCTGTCAAATAAATAAATAAAATCTTTAAAAAAAAAAAAAAAACATTGTTTCAGTAGCATGTGAAGTTGGGCCCTAGAAACTTTATTTGTAGGTGTCTTCTAAAAACACTCTAGCTGGGGGATTAACCTTTGCTTTCTGAGTATCAGAGAAGGTCTGGGACACCAAATTAATGTAATGAGGGTGATTAGCATTTGTCAGACTTCCTTAACTAGGCAGGGAATAGTTACCGATCACGAGGTAATGTTTTCTAGAGAGTGTTCCTGCAAATGTGACTTTGTACATTTGTAGCATCTGAGGTGCTCAGCCAGCCTTCATTCTGGTCATGAAGGATATGGTTAGAGAACCATACACATTTTTCTCAGGAAGGACAAACTGCAGCAACACAGAACCTTTGCACTAAAATAGAGCTCATTTTACACTTGTGGAAACTGAGGCTCAGAGCGATTGATTGATGTGGAATAAGTCACACAGCAGGTTACTGATACAACAGCAGCTGAAGGCCATTGTCCATCCGATAATGATTCACGGGGTTTTCTCCCACACTTTGGGCTGAAGACATACTTGGTTAGAGGCAACACGAACAAATGATCTGTAGATCAGAGGCGATGTGGAAGGGAGTATTATTTAGAGTCTGGTGTCACTTTCACGCGATTACTTCAGCTCTGTCACTTGGGTCGCCATAAAACCATCCGCTGATTTACTCTGGGCTCCTGGCCCTGTCTCATAAAGGCATCTTCGAAATTCTCACCAGAGATCATCCTCTGGGATGACAAATAACATCGATCATTAAAAATGACATCCGTAATTTTGCAGCCAGGGAAGACGATCTTTTAAAGCTGTCAGTGAAACAAAACGGATTTTTAGGAGATGCTGATGCAATCTCTTTAAAATCTTTGGAAGTTCTAAAGCATGAAGAGGAACTGGCCGTTCCGGAACTGCAGGATTTATCGTGTGCTAAGGCATGCCCTACACCTGCCCTGCTGTCGGTGGAGGTGAGGCTCGAGGCAACCAGGGTTCCCTGCGGCTCAATCATGAACTTGCTGAATGGGCTAGGGGTTAATGGGTTTCATCCAGAGCCAGAAGAATGGAGGGCAGGCATGGAGACAGCGGGAAAACTCACTGTCTATTACAGGAAGAGGAAGAGAGGGAAGCAAAGCCTCCCGGAGTGGTGAGGGAGACACAGACCCTCCAGATCTCTAGCTCTGCTTTGAGGCTGGTGGTCATTTAAGCAACCAAATGAAGCTTGCTCCTCAGACTCTCAAGTTTACCGAAGCTGAAGTCACCTTAATGGATAGTATTGTCTCCCTCTCATCTTCATTAAATTTTCCAGGACATCAAAATTGCTGAATTGTCAGCCATGTCAATCTCCACAGCTCTGCGGACAACAAAATGGGATAAAAGAAAAGAAATTAGATGTCCATTTTCCCGAAAAGGGAGATGGAAGAAGGGAGAAGTGAACCTGAACCTCATGCCCTTTTCTCACCAGAGGCAGGGAGCTAATTAGTCGAAATAAGCAGAACCATGGAGCACCAAGACTAATGAGCAGACTTGTTCTCTCCGAGTGGAAAGCAGGAATCTGGTGAACAGCTGCAAGTGCAGAAGGGCTAGTGCTGAGGGTGGGAAGGCCCGTCCCGGGAGGGCTGAGGGAGCAGCGGAGGGAGTGGCCGCATTTGGAGTTCCCATTTCTGAGTGAACATTCTAAATGGCTAGAAGAGCAATGCGTTCTGTAGACCCAGTGTGGGCTTTAGACTCAGTCCACACCAGTTTTGCTTCTTCATGCCCATTCCTTACATGCTGCTTTATTTACCCCACTGGTTATTTTTTAGAGGAAACTTTAACTGCAGCAAGGATTTCAGGAGAGTCTGAGCAGCTAATGACCTATATTGTCCGTTGCACTTTTTTTTTTTTTTTAAAGCTTTTCCTGTTATGTTACCTGATGTGATGTTTTCTGTCTGTGTTCTCAGTCTGCAGTGAATTGTGGGCTTGCTGCTGAACCCCTGCAGTTCTTCAGATTCCCAGGCTGAAGAGCAGGAGGTGTGCAGCCAGCGTGTCAGACTCTGGGGTGGAAGTCAGCACGAGGGGGTGGAATAATTTTCCTATGCATCGCCTGCTGACTTGGCATTTAGTGTAAATACCTCCTGCTTCCAAGACATCGCTTCCATAATTACCAAGCATGATTCTATTTTCAGTGAAATAGCTAAGAGGATGTAATTGGAAACCACAGAGACAGATTATTTTCTTTCTTTAAGGGGCTTTTTGCTATCATCATAGAATCTTTTCCTCACACTCACTTATACCAGGTACTTCTCATGCTAAATAAGAGGATGTACTAGTTCTAAGAGTCTTTCTGCCTATAGGGTATTTTGCTTAAAACCTGCAAAATTTCCTGACTGAGACCTCTGGCCACTATTTTCTTTGAGCATTCACTTTCAAAAACTTGCAATTGTAAATTCTTTCTCTGCCCCTTTGAGATGTAAATCTTCTACAATGTAGGAATATCTTTCTCCAGGGTCTGGGAGACAGCCTTTTGAAATGTAATCAAGGCACACAATGTCCCTGTCTCCTAGTCCTAGTGGGAAGGTAGGAGTTTAACTTTGATTAGTGACAACTGGCAAACACTGATGGTTAATCACATTGAACATCACCCTCCTCCCCTGCCCCCATATGCTCTAGTACCTTCTCACTACCTCACCCCAGTACTTAAAAGTTTTTCTGACTTTCAACAGATTTGAGTTCAGTATCTTTCTCCTGAATTAATCCTGACCCCCTATTGAAATATCCTTGGATAGTCTTCCTTAACTTGGATTTTAGCTGAATTCTGTACTACTGAGGTATCTTTCTCCTACTTCAGTAGTTTGTATAAAATCTGTCTTGCCATTTTAAACAAGTGTCAAGTTCAATTTCTCTTTAACATGGTGCACCTGGAATGTCACATTTTCTTTTTGCACAATATAAAAAGGCACAGCTTAGATATTATCTGTTCACTTATGGAGCCATCCCTTGGCTAAGCCAACAAACTGCATGAGATAGGGATAGTTATTTCTGATTAAAAAAATGTTATTTGCTCAAAAAAAATCTCCTGAGTTCCTACCATATATTAAGCACTAGAGATGCAATGATGAACAAAAATTGACATGATTTCTGTTCTCATAGGATTTTTTTGTATGATAGGGAAGAAAAACATTAACTGAACAATCACAGAATTAAATATTAAATTACAAATATGAAAAGTGAGAAGTGCTGTGAAGATAAAGTATATGGTTCTATAAGAGCATTTGCTGTGGTGAAGATGATTTCATCAGGGAGGTCAAAGATTCCCTGAGGTATTTAGTTGGGTTTAAAAGAAGAGTTGAAGGGCTGAGGAGTATATAGGCAGAGAGAATAGCATGTGTAGAGGTTTCCTTTGAGAATTTTGAGAAGGAAATTTGAGACGGAAAGTCCATGAGACTTGGGTAAAGACTCTGTGTCCATGTCAATTATGATTAATATTAGCTGGTCTAGTCAGTGATCAAAAGTCAACCCTTCCCAACAGCTTCCTTCCCACTAGGGGAAGGAAGTAGCTGTATTCCTTCATTTCTAGATGAAGCTGTATTTCTAGAAATAGCAATAACATTTCATCAATGAAGCTTCTATACTATTGGGGGGGGGGCCCGGTTCCAATGAGCTTTCATAACACCGTTTCTTCCTTTTGTTCCCGTCAGTCTTAGTCAGTAATATCTTCTAGCTATTGGTAGTCCCTGGGATATAAAGGATATTGCCTCAATATCCTTTGGTTTTTAGTGGTGCCTGCATGTCTATGAATATTCTTTTTGTTAAAATTTCTTATGCCATATGAGTTGGATTTTTTTCCTTCTGGGATCTTTATAGTTACAGATGATCTCATAAAGCTATCTCTATTTATGATGGAAGCCTAGTTCTCTCTTGCTCCGTCTGTAAGCTGAGAATTAGTCCTGATCAGTCCATGTACCCTGTCCATGGCCCTTGCACACTCCAACCTAGGTTTCATCCTCAAGTTTTGTCTCAACCAGAAGGGGAGATTGGGTAGTTTCATGATGTTTTCTAACATGGTAAGACAACTTTGAAGAGTTTTCTCTAGAAGAGATTGTTCCTACCATCTTTATGCTCCCTGAAAATGCCTAAATCCACTTTCTCCTGAGCTCAGGAGTCACCAGTTGTCCTAAGACAGAGTTTTACTATTGTCGTGAAGTAAGTTTGTTGACCACTTTATTTGTGGTTGTTCAATGTTGGTGTTTTTCATGCTTAGACTTGTTTTTGCTTCCATCACTCCTCAACAATGGGCCCATCAAATGGAGGCTAGTAGTATACTTTACAGGATAAAAAAGGACCAAAAACCACAGCTCTGGTGTTCATGATTTAGGGATATCTTGCTTTTCCCAAATCCCAGAGCTCATACTGACTTGACAGATTCCATAATTCAGTATTGTTTTCCAAGACAATGCCTAAGGTTTGGATTTGTTTATTAACTTTACATTTCCCCCTTGCCTGCAAACAAAAAGCTTCCCTGTCTCAAGTTCCATTTCTGAAGAGTCTTCAGCTGGGTATCAAACTGGAAAGATTGTGCTAGTTGAAGTCAGATGAAATTATTGAGAGCTATATTGTTCTTGACACCTGGATGCAACAGACAGAATGCTCTTGTATGTAACAGATGGGGGAACATGACCTAGTTTCTAATGTGTCAAATTTTTGGCATTGAAACTGGCTAGTAGAAGTAATAACAGAAAGGAAAGAGTAAGAATCTGTGTAAGAGGGACTTATTGTGAAGTGGATGAAATGCCTCTTGTACCTATTTGGAAAAATACTTACTGTTATAGAGCCAGAGGGAGAGTAGGATGTTTTAGCCCCGCCCTAGAATCTTTGTTCTCAGGACCCCCCACTTCATAATCCCAGCTAAAACATAATAATTTTTTAAAAGTAGTAGAATTTTATATAGAAGACTGCCTTCCCATTTCTGTCAATTGTGATGGAGCTGATGTAATTTAGAATTTAATATTTGATAATACAATTAATATTTGATAATACAAAGATAATACAAAGATATGTGTAATAAGTCAAATATATATATATATATATATATATATATATATATATATATATATCAGCCTCCCCAAGGACTAGAACATTACTAACACTTTGGAACTTTCCTGTAGTTTTCTCTCATCCAACCTCTGCTTTTCCACCATGGGTAACCACTTGTCCGCTACAGACTGCAGCTTTGTCCCTGGATCTAGCCATTCTCAAATTCCTCCTTCATCTTTAATACTTCCTTCTGTGACCCATCCCTTCCTGTACTTCTCTTAATAAAAATAAAGTTAGCACTGATAGAGATGAGACAGAGAGAGGATAATGAAGATAGAGGTGGCCCTTGTTCTGGAGTTGAAATGAAGGTATGTAAGTTTCCTTTAAGAGTATCCTTTATCTGCCAATGTAACTAATCATTTTTAAAGGAACACTTGAAAAAAGAAATATTTTCTTTGTATCGTTTGAGATGGTTCTTGTCGTCCAGTGTCATTTTATTTCCTTGGATGCAACCTTGCTGCTTCTAGGATAAATTGTGCATGATTGAATTCACTCAACACTATTAGCTGGTAATGTTTGCCTGTCACAGGGAGTGAAGTTAAAAGAAAAAAGTAACACTGAAATATGTACTGACTCATATATCATATATAACTTTTAGTTAAGGTATTTGAAAAACAAATCAAGTTTTTAAGTCCAAGTGATTATGAGTTGGAGGCATAATTAGTCTAATTATTTTATACAATAGGATTTATCTGGATTTGAGGATAAGAGAGGAGATGAAGAAGGTGTCTGACTGAATTATTAATCCAAGTGACTCTCTAAGATGCAATATAGTTACCACTCCATATTGTTCTGTTGCTGCAATTTCAAAGGAAAAAAAAGGAGGGGGGGTGGAGAACACACCACTAAGCTTAAACCACAGGAGAATTAATGATGGAACAATACAATCCTGCAATGACTTGTTATCAATTTGCTTGTCACCCACTAATGTCCTTGAAGAAAATTAAGAATAAAAAAGTTTTAGGAGAAAAGGTTTATCCGCATAGAACTATATATGTCTCTGGTGACTTTCCAAGGTATGCAGCCAGATGGAATGTTTTTTTAGTTTCTATTTTCCATAGCCTACCATTTATACGGTCAGCAGTATGTGTGTGTACATATGTGTGCATATATGTACATACACACATATATGTGGACATGTATAGTCACATTCATATATTCATTTGTCAGCAGAGGGGCATAGTAAATGACCACTTGAGGAAGCTGCGTATTCTGATTCCATGTTCTGAGCTGAGTTTGTAAATAAACACAGGCATCGTCCTGTCTTCTCATACACACATACACTTATCCACAGTCACACTCCGCTCCATTTTCCTGCCTCAAAAATGAGGACAACTCTCGCCTGACTCCTGAGGATTGTATCAGGGTTAGATAAATAATTGAGTGATTGGAGAAGAAGGGCAATGAAAGTAGGGGAGTGTGAAATTAGACTGTAAAGCAGTACATAGCTGTGAAGGCAAGGGGCAGATTTAAGTGCTGAATGAAATACTGCAACACAAACTGGAACTTATTAGTTCATAAAATGCTCTTGAAATTCCAGGAGAACCCAAGGGCCTACGGGATGAGATGTGAGACTCCCTTTCTCAGTGAAACAATCTACACTTCTAGAAACGACACTAATATTTATACTGAGAAATTGCTTTGTTCTTGAGGAGATGGAATTTCAGGGGGTGAAGATGAAGTTCTTTTCGTGAGTGCAGACTTGCCAGGAAAACCACCAGCAGCTATAACTGCTTAGCACGTGGCAGAGAGAAAAAGAAAGCTTTAATGTAATCAGGGTTTCCTTTAGCTTAGGAGCTGTGGAGCTAAGAGGCTGGCATGGAGAGGGACTCTCCCGAGTTTCCAAGTTGGTAGGGAGCTTGCACGTGATCTGCAGCGTGAGAGGCCATGCTCTGGCATGCAATTCCCTACAGATTATGCTGTTCTTGCCACATAAACCTGTCAAAAAATTGGCACCGCATCCTGCGGCAGGCTCCAGAAATAGGGAGCATGTTTGCTCAGCCAGCATTGACTGATGCTCACTGGTTTCAAGAACCCCTCGACCATGGCCCCGTCCCTGGACGGTGGGTAAGGCATTGGGATGAGGAGGGATATCACAACGA